>NC_134858.1:67904150-68224150 GCF_049852395.1 Peromyscus maniculatus bairdii
GTAAGCGGCCTTCTGTCCATCTACCTGGAGATTCCCTCGTGGAGATTGACTGAAACCACTAACAGAAGGAGGGCTGAATAAACAGACAGATGGAAGTGGAGTCCCCCGACTGCCCATCACGTACAAAGTTCGAGAAGGAAGAAAGATCTGGCCCACTTCTTTTATTGTTGTGATAAAACATGGCCGAGACAACTTAGCAAAGAAAGGATTTAGTTGTTCTTACAGTCCCAGAGGTTTGCAGTCCACAATGGCAGAGTAAAGGGGTGGCGGCCTGAACAGCTGAGAGCTCCCGGCTCAAACCACAGCAGAAGGCAGAGAGCACACTGAAAATGGCCGGAGTCTTTCCAAGCCTCAAAGCCCACGCCCAGTGACACACCTCCTCCCACAAAGCCACACCTCCTAATCCTTCACAAACAGTCCCACCACCTGGGGACCAAGTATTCAAGTATACGAGTCTATGAGGGCCATTATTGTTCAAACCTCCACATGGATTCAGGAGAATCCTGAGTTCAAGGTCATCCTTGGATATGTAATGAGTTCAAGACCAGCCTGGGACATCAAACAACAACAAACAAACAGTTGTACGCTATCAATTTTTATGACTTGGACAAAACATAGAAACCTTTAAGTTATGAGATGTTCCTTTCCTGTCACCTCTTAGTGATGGGGAAGTTCTTAGTGTATGTAAAGGGATGCAGGTTCTCTCTTTCATGGTGGTTTATGCAAGCTTCTAATTTCTGTCATCCAGGAAGAGTACGTTCAGGAGGGAATAAGATGGACGCCCATTGAATACTTCAATAATAAAATTGTGTGCGACCTCATAGAGAGCAAAGTCGTAAGTACCAGCCTGTGGTCCCCTCCACTGGTCTACCCTTCAGTTTCTTTTCAACTGACAAGGAAATCACTCTGGCACAGAATGGTAACATTAACGTTAGTAATGTGTGAATGTGTAGCGTGAAATAAAATAACGGGCTTTTATTACCACAGTAAATAAGAATGTGTACAAAATACCAAGTTACAAATGGCAGTTGTTTCCAAATTCTAGACGATAGCTCGTGGTTGTGTGGTATAGCAAAGGAGGAGCCATAAAAAGGATGACACCTTCCAGCCCCACCGTGCGCCCACATACACAGGACCGTGTATACACACATACACACGCAAAAATAAATACATAAATAAAAGTGACACCACCGTGCACCCACATACACAGGACCGTGTATACACACATACACACGCAAAAATAAATACATAAATAAAAGTGACACCACCGTGCGCCCACATACACAGGACCGTGTATACACACATACACACGCAAAAATAAATACATAAATAAAAGTGACACCACCATGCGCCCACATACACAGGACCGTGTATACACACATACACATGCAAAAAAATAAATACATAAATAAAAGTGACACCACCGTGCACCCACATACACAGGACCGTGTATACACACATACACACGCAAAAATAAATAAATAAATAAAAGTGACACCACCGTGCGCCCACATACACAGGACCGTGTATACACACATACACACGCAAAAATAAATAAATAAATAAAAGTGACACCACCGTGCGCCCACATACACAGGAACGTGTATACACACATACACACAAAAAAATAAATAAATAAATAAAAGTGACACTGTCTAGGGAGCCAGCTCTCTTCTTGGAAATGAGTTTCCTTCATCTTCAGATCTGAAGGCTAAAACCTCCTTTGGGAATGTTAAGTGCATCTTTCCTGGAAGGAGTGGCTGATGATCAAGATGGCATCTGGGTCTTGGGAGCAGTCTCCTGGCTTAAGAAGGACCCCATAGGTGTTGTGTATTTGGAGGGGTCAGTGACCCGGGCCTTGCCTTCTTGGTCTCACCAGAACCCTCCTGGAATCATGAGCATCCTGGATGACGTGTGTGCCACCATGCACGCTGTGGGCGAAGGTGCCGACCAGACACTGCTGCAGAAGCTCCAGATGCAGATCGGGAGCCACGAGCACTTCAACAGCTGGAACCAAGGCTTCATCATTCACCACTATGCTGGGAAGGTAAGGCCCGAGACCACAGTTCAGTGGGCCAGACTCGATCCATTCTAAAGACTCCCCGTTTTGAGCCTTTAGGGGTGGGGTTTGTTTTCTCATGAACCCATAGAGATCCATGTTATTTATTCATCCAACAAATAGGACCTGGAACGAATTTGAAGAGTTAAAACAAAGCACTGTCTCCAGGGCTGATTATTTTAAAGTACAGATCTCCCTGGCGTGTACTGCAGCTGCTGAAGCAATAGGTTTTTGTGTCTTGACAGTTGCAAAGTTCCATTCCTTTGCTTTCCCATGGGCGCTGGGACTAACTTCAGTGCTTTCCCTTACAAAGTGAGTAACTAGGTGCCTACAGGGTCCACAACTATGTAGGGTCCTAATAGAATTTGGGGTCATGGCTCTTGGATGCTTCCTGGTCCTCTGGAAATCCACAGATATAATCTTTCTTCCCAGCTAGTCTCTTGTTAACCACGGTCCCTGAGCATCGAGGCCAGGGCAGATGGACACAGCTTTGATGCTGCTTCTAAGAACGATGACCAAGTTTTAGTTGACATACTTGATGAGCGAGCTTGAGGGCTCCCTTTTTCTTCGCTTAGTCAGAACTTAGGAAAAATAACTTCATGTACTGCTCAGACATTTTTAGGGATCCACAGACAAGTGGACATGTGTTCTAGAGAGCTGCAGTCTCACTTACAGATCACCTGGGGAGCCAGAGCTTCATCACCTCCCATTAGGTCGTAGTCAGCTAAGCCAGAGGATAAACTTTCTGTGACAGCAGCATAAAGTGTAAAACCTCAAAGACCACAACTAGAAAGGTCCACCTTCTGATGAAGCTAGCCATACCCACTTAAGGATGTTTTTAGCCAAAGAAATGCCTAGGATGGAATTTGATTTCTTTCCATTCCTGGCCAGGTTTCCTACGACATGGATGGCTTCTGTGAAAGGAACCGGGACGTGCTTTTCATGGACCTGATTGAACTCATGCAGAGCAGTGAGCTGTAAGTGTCTGCTTTATCTGGCATGCAGTACACTTTAGTGTGTTGTTGTTGTTTTTAATGTGTATGGGTGTTTGGCCTGTTTGTATGTCTGTGTACCATGTATGTGCCTGGTACGCACAGAGGACAGAAGAGAGATCAGATCCCCTGGAACTAGAGTTACAGATGGTTTGTGAGCCGCCATGCGGGGACTAGGAATTGAACCTAGGTCCTCCAGAAGAGCAGCCAGTGCTCTCCACCTCTCCGGCCCCATGTTATCACAAACCAGTGATGGTATTGTTTCAGCATGCAAACCAGAGTGATACTGGAGCGCTTAGCATCTGGTTCCTTTGGAGCTGTTGAGTCTGGTTTATAACTTGACTACTTGTTTTCTCATAAGGGCTTTTCTCCTTCTAGTCTTTGTCTCTCCCTTCTGTCCCTAATGTTTTCTTCCCCCAAGTGCCATCTGTATGTCTGGCTCCATTATTGGTGAAATTATTAAGGCCACTCCACGTAGTTAAAAGGGAGGTTTATTTAGTGGTGTAATTTACAAATGAAGGGATAGGTAGGTTGCAGGGTCTGGGAAAGACATGGCGCAGTCCGGCGGTGTTCTCTGGAGAACTCTGCTCGGTCTACCTCCAGCGTCCAGGGTCCAGGAACCAAAAGAGAGGGTGTATCCGGATCTCAGGTCTTCAGGGTCCTCTCTTGGCCCCGCCTTGTAGATGTGACAGTTACCGAAGCCTCAATGGGGGTTGGAACTTCCAGATCAAGGTTGGAATGGCTACCCACTACAATCCATCGTCTTCAACACTGTTCAGAGGGAGAAGTGGCCATATTGGCACCAGCCTAGAATAACTATTTCTGACCAGGAAGAATAGAAAAATTTACTTTTATGATACTTTGCCCTTGGGACAATACCAAAAGGAGTTTCCATGGTCACTCCATTTTTAAAAGTGGCTAATTGCCTGAATTGCTGGATTGCTGAAGCCATTGGAGATGGAGAAGTCCAGGAGGAACTTTCCCCTTCTGTCCATGGCGGGATCCCTGTGGCTTCTTTGTTCTTGATTCCTGTGTCTGGAGCCCTTGATGTCCTGCAAATGTAGGAAGAGGATGTCCTCACATTCCTTGCCACAGGAACATACTTAGGTGGCGGCACCCTTGATCTCCAGATGGCACAACACAGCTACAAAAGGCACAGTGATGGCCTCTTTGTCAAGAGCCTGAAGAGGACCTGGGAGAAGCTGCTGCTGGCAGCTCGAGCCTTTGTTGCCCTTGAGAACACCGCCGAGGTCAGCATCATCTCCAGGAACACTGGCCAATGAGCTGTCCTGACATCTGGCTGCCACTGGAACCACTCCGGTTGCTGGCTGTTTCATACCTAGAACATTCACAAACTAGATCCAAGCAACCTTCAGGGAGCAGTGGCTTCTGATGGTGGCTGACCCCGGGATTGGCCTTCAACCCCTCACAAAGGCATCTTATGTCAACCTGCCCACCATCTCTCTGCGTAATCCAGATTCTCTTCTGTACTGTGGGGTCATCGCCATCCTATGCAGCAGCAGGGAGCTCACCCAAGGGGTCTGATGAGATGCTGACCTGGGAAGGTCTGAGTGTGTGTAGCACCATCTCCCATGAGTGCCTATTGGAGGTCACACTCGAGCTCTTCTACAGAGGCCATAAGAAGATGGAGAAGGATGAAAAAGATTTGACCAAGGAGGAATTGCAGGGTGAATGGACCTTGCCAGCTCCCGAGTCACTGGTCTGAGGTGTGCAGGCGCCCTCTGTGCCTGTCCAGCTGTTCCCTGTGGACCCCTGAGGACTGGGCTGCAGCTCCCATTGCTCAGCCACTGAATGGGCTGCAACCAGTGGTCATAAGCTAGTCTGCAAGACACTTGAGCAAAATGAAAAGGTGGATGGAAATCAAATTTAAAAGAAAGAACAAAGGAAAGAAAACCAAGCCTGGGAGGAGCTTCTACGGGGGATATATGCAAACATTTGTTTTTATTTGTTTATTTTTGAGGTGGTGTCCCCCAGGCTGGCCTTGAAATCCTGATTCTCCTGCCTTCGCTCCCGAGGGCTGGGACTATACACTCCTGTGTGTGATGCTTGGATTGACTCTGGGACTTCCTGCATGCTAGGCAAGCAGGCTCTGGACTGCACTGCATCCCCAGGACAGCTGCCTTAAGGGAAAGCAACACTTTGAGCGGCTTTCTGTTAACTGTGTGAAAGCGAAACAGGCTTGCTCTCCTACCCCAGTGAGGGGCTAGTCTTGCTTCATTTAAATGTCTCCCCCCAAACCCCACCATCCTCCATGAAGGTGCTCCACCACCATCCTCCCCCATGCGGGTGCTCCACCACCATCCTCCCCCATGCAGGTGCTCTACCACCATCCTCCCCCACACCAGTGTGCCACCACCATCCTCCCCCACAATGGTGCTCCACCACCATCCTCCCCCACAATGGTGCTCCACCACCATCCTCCCCCACAATGGTGCTCCACCACCATCCTCCCCCACAACGGTGCTCCACCATCCTCCCCCACCTCGGTGCTCCACCACCATCCTCCCCCACACCAGTGCTCCACCACCATGCTCCCCCACCCCGGTGCTCCACCACCATCCCTTGCCACAGCTTCTTCACGCTCACTTTTGAGATGCCACGTTTCTTTTCATTCCAAATGCATAACCTCAATGTGCTGTCCTCTGAGAAGGTCAGGGAGGCTGCAAGTCCTACCTTGTGGGTTTCGTGGCAGCCAGGTGAAGGCATCTTACTTTCAGAGATGGTTTTTAATTATTAAAACTCCTGCCAAGTTCAAGAGAGATTGATGAGCCCGCATAAACTCCTGTCATCTAGATACAGCATATTATTTTGTAATGTGATTGCTGTAAAAATCTGTGGTTACGTCTGGCCAGGTTAGAAGTAGATGGCTGGGGAAACTTCCTGGAAATTTCTAAAGACCAAAAGGTCGCTCAGCGGGGAATGAGTTTGGGTTGGCATAGCCAGTTGTCAACTTCTGTGGGCCACTTCATTCACCGAGCCAGTTAGAAGATATTTATTGAGCTAAGGTTCAGACACCAGGCGCGTCAGAGTCACCAGACATGCCCCTGCCCTGTGTGCCTGCTGGGTACTCGGTTAAAGTTAGTGAGGGGATATATTCTGCAGACAAAGCCTCGGGGACTGGTAACTGCAGCGCTTGACACTGCTCCTCCACGAAGGCTGTGTGGCTTGCTAGCCTCTAGCAAGCAGAAGTCACTCATGCTACTAAATGTCCTGCGTTGTAGGGCCAGGGACATGGCTCAGTGGGTACGGTGTTTGCTTAGCATACACAGCCTCCTGGGCTTGTTCCCTAGCCCCTCGTAAGACCTGGCATGGGGCAAAGGACCGTAGCCCAAGCACATGTGTAAGTGGGCTTTTCTTCGGGCCAGCAGCTCCCAAATAATGACACGGAGACTTGTCACTAATTATGAAAGCTCAACCTTAGCTTAGGCTTGTCCCGCTAGCTCTTATAACTTAAATTAACCCACTTTTTTTTTTTTATTAATCTACATTCTACCACGTGGCCTTCACCTCTCTCCCATTCTGTGGCCCCTTATTCGGCGTCTCCATGACGTCTCCTGTGAGTCTCGGTTATCCTTTTCTCTCTGCCCAGGAATCCTGACTGTCTCTCCTGCCTAGCTGTTCAGCTTTCTATTATACCCATCACAGCAATACCTCTTCACAGTGTACAAATATCCCACAACACACTTGGGGAACGGAAACAGGAGGACTAGAAATTCAGGGTCATCCTGGGCTACATGGGGAGTTCGAGGTCAGCCTGGACTACAGAAAACCATGCCTCAAAAACAAACAAACAAGCCAACAAAGATCTAAGATGTGTAGGACACTCTCCCTTAAGCCCCATCAAAGAATTATCCAGGTCCGACACTCCACCGAGATCAGATTCAGAAACAGATTCTCACAAGCAGAGTGGCATAAACCTCCGATGCTCCCAGCTCCCACCATCCGCAGGGCTCCAGTCTAGCTAACTTGTCTTCACAAACACATCCTGTCTTCCCTCCCCCTCGGCTGTGCTATCCCCAAGATGGCCCCCAGTTCCAGAGGCCGGGGTGTTCCACACTTATGTCTCTGTTTGGGACTCTGACACGCTTGCGTCTTACAGTTCTTTCTTTTGTGTTTCCTGTCTGGTGTTCATTTGGCCAAGTGACATCCTGCAGGCTTGTACTGTAAGTCACATGGCTTTTCTGTGGCCAGCCTTAGATGCTTCTGGACAGCACACCCAGCCCCCACAGAACTGAGAGATTGCTGATCCATCCTCTTTCTCGTTTTCTAGGCCTTTTATAAAATCTTTATTTCCTGAAAACCTGCAAGCTGACAAGAAAGGCCGCCCAACGACCGCAGGAAGCAAAATAAAGGTTGGTTCTATTCTGGGAAGTGTTTGGGTCCCATAAGAGCTGGAGTTCTCCAGCAGTCAGGAACTGTGCCCTAGGGCGAGAAGGCCAGATTAGTGTAGGGCTATGGTCACAGAAATGCCCACAAGTTAGGCTACTTGCCAAAAAAAAAAAAAAAAAGTCACAGGATATAGCTGAATTTGACTTGGCCACCCTGGTCCCCCAGTTGGATACTAAGTACCTCATGGCTTAATGGCCAGCACATAATAATCCGTTCTTTTAAAGAGGAAATGGCTTTAAAGGGAATCTGGAATGATTTATGTTAAACTATCAGGAGTTTTGTGGTCCGGAATCATGTTCTGGATATTGATGGTGCTTTTCCAGGCCAAGCGCTCAGGCATGCCAAGTATGGAACTTGCCAGAAACCCCAGTTCATCTTTAGGGGCATTTTACACATCTCTCCGCCCTGGGTCTTAGAGGCTCCTCCTTGCTGTAAAGGGCAGACACATCTGGCCAAATGGTGGTAGCAACTCTAAAATACCATGGAAGGTGAAGAGATTGAATCGAGGACACTTTATCCTGTAACTTGGACAACTATTTGCTGAACTTTCTCAAGATAATACCAGTTCAGAATATTTTGTAGGGCTGGAGATGGCCATGGCTTAGTTGGAAGAGGGCTTGTCTACAATCCCCATCCTTTGGATCCACTTCATCAATCCATAAAACTAGGCATGGTGGTGCATGTCTGCAATCCCAGCCCTGGAGAGGTAGATGCAGGACTGTCAGAAGATCAAGGTCATCTCTTGGCTGTATAGTAAATTCAAGGCAGCTCTGGGCTATATGAGACCCTGTCTCAAAAAAAAAAAAAAAAAAAAAAAAGAAAATTTCATCTATACATATGACTCGTGTGTGTGTGTGTGTGTGTGTGTGTGTGTGTGTTTATGTATGTGTGTTTGTATATATACTAAATCATACCAGTTAAATATGTCTCTAGTTTTAAAATCAAAGAACTCACGTTATTGGTGTTTGGCATTTGGGATTCAGTTGCCTGTGACTTTTACTAAGTTATTATCAATGTATAATTGAAGTTCTTAGCATCTGAGACAGGAGAGATGACCCAGTGGTTAAAAGCATTTGCTGCTCTTACACAAGACCCAGGTTCAAATCCCAACACTGCAGCTCATAACCATCTGCAACTCCATTCCAGGGGGTCAGAGGCCCCTCTTCTGGCTTCTGTTGGCTCCTGCACACACACCGTGCACATAAACTCACATGGGCACATATACATGGAGAAGTACCTAACTAACTAATTTAGACGTTCTCAGCACCTCTTACTTATCTGCAAGGTGGAACATGTAGCACTAAGCCCAGGTGCCGCCCTGATGGTTAAATCCAGCCATCCACCTCCAGTGCCTGCATCCTACCCTGCAAAAATGCCCAGTGGCTGCTCTTACGTGCTTGCCTACCAGCGTGTTCCCTCTATCATGCCCATGCCCTTGTCTCTACTTGCTGCTGTGGGTGGTTTTTCTGCACTCACCCTCCTTCACTCTGTATTCATTCCATGATGCCCTTCAGCCTATTCCTTCCTGACTGACACCAGTGTCACAGACGCCAGGGCTTGATAACCCTCCTGGGGACAGAAACACTGGCTTCAGCAAACGACACTGTTCCATAAGGACCTTTTCGGTTTTGTGGATGAAGTCGGACATGAGGTGGTGGTGGTGAGGTTTTTTTGTTTGCTGTTGTTTCTAGAATGGAACAGCTGGATTATCCGGATGCATCAACAAGTGGATTTGATTCCCAGCATCAGAAAGAACAGCCAAATAGTTCTAACCTGCACCGAGCTGAGTATGGTAGCGAACAGACAAGATCCCAGCACTTAGGCAGTGGAAGTGGGCAGGATTACAAGTTTGAGTCACAGGAAGGTGGTGGGGGATGCAGCCACACCAGGTTTGTGGTACTTGCCTCATGTTCTAGTGTTTAGGAGACTGAGGCAGGAGGATCATGAGTTCCATGCCAGTTTGGCTTACAAAATGAGACTATCTCAAAGAAACAAAGATGAAATCTTGTCATATTCTTCAAACTCTTGGGCTCAAGCCATCCTCCTGCATCAGCCCTTCTGAACAGACACATGCTACCATGTCCACAGGTGCAGGATGAGGTTTGAGCTGGCAGGCAGAGCCCTCTGGGTTGTAGGAACACCATGTCCTTAAGAGCCATTCTAAGACTTGACTGGATTTGGGTCTCTGGGACAGAGAGCTGAGAGCAGAGAACAGATGTGATTTTCCTAAGGCCTAGATGCTAACATCTGCATGAAGGTCTGACTCATGCCTTAGCCTGAAGGACCTGGATAAGGACAAGCTCTGGGCTAGAAACTCTAGTCATGAGACTGTCACATTCAGCTCCCAGGGCTCAGCTCCCCCAAGGTTGCAGTGACTCATTTTCAAGTGGTCTGGAATATGCCTCATCAGTGGGGGATGGAGGCCTCTTACTTCTCCTTTGAAGGCAGTTTGCTTCCTTTCTTTCGTATTTGTGTGTAGTTTTAAAAGTTAGTTACCACCTTTCTGGACTGTACACAGAATGTTTAGAACCGCACATTTGGGGCCTTTGTCTAGGGAGGTCAGCCTGAAGTTTAGTTATCTAAAGGGATTCTACTTGTCTTCTTACCCAAATCCCACCCTCTCTGCTGAATCCTGTGACCAAGGTCTGCCAGTGATCTATAGTATCGAAAGTCTCTTTATTTTATATGCTCTCTCAAAACATCTCTGAGGGATACATAGCCATGGCCTAGTCCCTTGTCCCTTCCACATCCATACTACTTGGCAGGTGTCCCAAGAGTATATTGAAAGGGACTCCAGGTCTCTGGATAGAAAGTTTTATATTGGAGGTAGTTTTAGTGTTGCACATTTTATGGTTTTAATTATTTTAAAATAAAAAAACTGATCTACAGGATTTAATTAGAATTGTCCTTTGATAGACAGTTCCATTAAGTTACTAAAGCAAAAAACATATTGCATTTATGAAGCTGGAGAGATGTCTTCACAGGCTGGTCCCCAGCTTCCACATGGTGGCTCACAAACATATGCAATTCTAGTCCCAGGAGAATCCAACTCCCTTGTCTGGCCACCAGTGTTGGTGAAGGTTTTTTGTGTCCCAGCAGCTGCTCCCAAATAGCCATAAAGAGGCTTAATATTAATTATAAATGCTCAGCCAATAGCTTAGGCTTGTTTTTATCTAGCTCTTATAACAACTTAACCTATTTCTATGTGCCGCCACGTGGCTCATGGCTTGTTACCTCATCTTGTACCGGTCTTGCTCCCTCTGCATCTGGCTGGTGACGCCTCTGACTCCACCCTCCTTTTTCTCAGCATTCTCTCTGCCCTAAAACCCCTGCCTAGCCATGAATCAGTCAGCCCTTTGTTAACAATGAGAGCAATATATATTTACAGTGTACAAAGATTTGTTCCACAGCACACCAAGAGCGCTTACACACACACACACACACACACACACACACACACACACACGCTGGCAAAAACATTCACATGCATAAAATAAAAATAAGTCTTTTAAATAAAACCATATTACATTTCATAATGCTTGATTCTGAGGCTTCATTCAGTTATATGTTCTGATTGGAAGAGGCTGGTGTTGAGATCAGAGTAAAGCTTTGATGCTAAATAGAGCAGACTCAAGCTCCTAGTGAGCCAACGTGGACACACCAGGCATTGCCTGAGTGAGCCTGGAGCTGTGATTGGGAGATGGTCAACTACAACTACTGTAGCATCCATTCCTGCCTTTAAGACATCAGAGGCTTTCTAGTTCCAAGTCTCGCCTTTGTTGCTAACAAATTGTGTTGTCCCAAGGAATCGCAAAAGTAGGAATAATCATGGCCACACGGGATTGTTGTGATGTACCAGTGACCTGTGACTATTATAAAAAGAGCTATGTCAGGGGACACAGGAAGTGTCTCGACTGGCCTCTGGGGGCTTGCCTTAGGCTGCGGCGCAAAGGAAGTATGCCACCACCTGCTTTGGGCTGAATAGCAGTAAATAAAAATTAGCATCAAAAACTGAAAGTGGAGAAGAAATTTAGAGACTTCAGAATGGAGAGCTGAGTGTAATGGCAGAGGCAGGTAGAGCTCTGTAATTTTGAGGCTAACCTAGTCTACATGGTAAGTTCCAAGACAGCCAGGGCTCTATCCAGGAAGCCTATTTCAAAAAAATGAGGGGGAAAAAAAAGGTTAGGACTAGGAGAGATGGCCCAGCAGTTAAGAGCACTGGCTAGAGGACCCAGATTTGAATCCCAGCACCCACATGTTGGGTGACTCACAACCATCCATAACTCCAGGGGATCCAGTACCCTCTTCTGACCTCCATGGGCACCATGCATGTACATGGTGCACATACATGCCTCCAGGCAAAACACTCAGCACACATAAAATAAATAAACAAAACTTTTAAAGCTTTGCTCAGAGAAACTCAGATCATCAGATTTGTTCCCGAATGTAACTTTATCAGCAAAGAAGATAAAAGACAATTTCCTCTGTGGTCAGAGTCCTCACTATGGTGAGACACCCTCTATATCTCTGTCCTCAATTCCAGGCAAGTGCAAAGAATGCTGTTCTCTACACGCTCACACAAGAGCTCCATTCACTGATGAGCATCCCGCTTCGCTCCCCATCAGTTTCTAAGGGTTTCAGATTCTCAAGTCCATGAAAACAGAGAAGCCCTAATTGAGAGCGGGTTGTCTCTTGTCAGCAGAGCCCTTCTGCTGACTGGGAATGGCTTGCTGATTTCCTGGCAGGCCTTCCCACTATTTTCTTTGAGAGGTTTTTTTTTTTTTTTCCTCTCTGCATGCTGACTTGGCTCGGAAGGAGAGTTTGCCTAAGTGGGGCATCATGGACCCCCAGGGTGTGCTCAGCTGTGCGGTGGGGTGGCTGATGTGCGCATCACTCCTGTTTCCTCCACGTGTGCAGTTCTCATGATGTGAAATACACCCTAAGCAATTCCAGCTGTATTTATGTGGCTTCTTCGGCTTGAACTCAGTCCTGCTCTGGGTACCCAGGGCATAACTCATGATAGAGGGTTTTATACAGACTCAGTTTGCTGTGGGGAGATGAAGTTCCGTCCCACAAGGAAAGTGCAGAGAGCCCGGTCAAGGGACAAATTGAGGGGGACACTGGATGAAATGGCATGTAAGACATTTAGAAATCATATATTAGTAATGAATTTCACTTTGTTTAGCTGTGAGTTTGCACCATTTCATTTATTTTATTGTTATTGGTGGTGGCGGTGGTATGTGTGTGTTATGTGTATTTGGGTGCCTACAGATCCCTTGGAGCTGGAGTTATAGGCAGTTGTGAGCAGTGTAGGTACTAGGAACTGAACTCAGGTCCTCTGGAAGAGTAGCAAACTCTTCTAACTGCAGCCATTTCTCCAACCTCTTCCTCATTTTAATAAAGAGATTCTTCGTAGATGATACTAGCAGGAAAGAGATTTGAGGGTTTATCCCTGCTCATAATTTTAAATAAACAAACCAAAAAAACATTTTTTTTTTAAATCAGGCATGGTCGTGTATGGCTGTAATTTTAGCACTTAGCATGCTGAGGCAGGAGAATTGGGAGTTTAAGGTTATCCTTGACTAGAAAGTGAGTTAGAATAGCCTAGGATGCCTGAGACCCTGTCTCAAAATCCAAATCCAAAACGCGCGCGCGCACACACACACACACACACACACACACACACACACACACACACACACACACACACGGAAGAATATTTACAGTGACCTAAGTCAATACAAGTTGAACTTAGTTTGTTGACAGTGGCATTATTCCTGAAGAAAAGATCACATGAAGATTTACCTAAGTTTATATACACATATATATATAAATGTTTTCAGTGTTCAGTTTTCTAACTCTTAGGTGTGATAAAAATCATCATAAAAGTCGGCCACACTTCAAGGCTCTTCTGGACACCCACCTAGCTTAGGCACAACAGCAGATCCATAACGATTTATTCCTAGCCATGTTTCTGGAGTTCTGCAGGTTTTGTTTGGAAGCTGGTCCGCCATAGAGAGCTCCTTATTTCTAACTGCTCTTATCCTTCCCATAGAAACAAGCCAATGACCTCGTGAGCACCCTAATGAAATGTACACCCCACTACATCCGCTGCATAAAACCAAACGAAACCAAGAAACCCAAAGACTGGGAGGAGAGCAGGTATGTTACAGGGAAAAGAGGAGAGGGCGGGGCCAGCCGAGGTGGGCGTGGCGTGCGTGACCACCCCCTCAGGTGAACCAACCTCTGTCGCAGGAGGAGGCATGCGTGCTTGGTACTTCCTGGCTCTTCGCTTTTTTTTTTTTTTTTTTTTTAATTAACATCTGTGTAATAGTTCACCTCATCTTGTCTTTAACACGTTCTCAGTATCCATTCCATTCACAATTAATTTACGATGTTGATCTTGGCTAGTCTGGAGGCAGGTGTTAAAACAAACCTGAGTACCGAAGAGTCAGGATGGTTTTAAAATTAGTTTGAGGCTCTGTTTAGATGTACAGAATGTAGCGCGTGTGGGATGCCTAGCTCGAGGTCGCAAGGGAAAGCCTGAGGAGTGGGTTAAGGTGATCTGCCAGTGATGTACCCCGGGAAGATCCTCACAGAGGCTAGAGGTCCTGAGCACTCCATAGAAGGACAGAGAGAAGGAGGGTGTAAAGGTAAAGGAAATGGATGGACTGTGGGTGCTCAGATGTCCTGGTACCTGAAGAAGCCTGTGTCACTGAGGTATTTGGGAAATGGCCCATGCCACGTGAAGTGAGTTGACAACTGTAAGGGTGTTGACTGAGGAGGTAAGATTCATCTCCAGGGGATGGAGAAAAGGCTTTCCAGTTTACAACACTGTTCTCCAGGTTCAAGTCCCAGCCCTCACACAGTAGCTCACAACCATCCATAATACCAGTTTCAGGGTATTCAGGATCTGACTCCCTCTTCTGACCTCTGAAGGCACCAGGCATGCACATGATACATGCATACAGGCAGGCAAAACATTCATACACATAAAATAAAATAGACAAATAATTTAAATAGATTTGTGTCTAACTGGGAAATCCAGGGAGCATTCCTATGAGGCCTGATCTTCCTGTCCCCTTGGAGCATGGGAAGAGGAGCTGGGGAAAGGCCTCTTGGTGGGGTGATGATGACTACAGAGAGCACCCCATGCCCTCACCACATCACCAGGTCCTAGGCTGCCAGCCTACTGGAATGCACCATCCCTGTCTGGGAGTAAAGAAGACTGAATTGTGTAAGGTGTCAAGTGACTATGGAAAGGTAACAATGGGAAGAGGCGGGGCTTTAAAGAGGACAGCTGCAGGGCGCATCCTCTGAGAGACAGGTGTGGGTCCCTTTCCCATGCTGTCTCAAGCCTCGTTCTCAGCAACGACAGATGGATGATTTGATACTTGAGTCTCTGTAGAGGGGGGAAGGGCAGACCAGGAACAAAAGAAACACACAGGCCCACCTAGGTTGGCTATCACTGTCTGAAGGTGTTCTTTCATTCTTAACACCAGGGCATGGGCTGGGGTGCGGCTGAGTTAGTAGACTGGCTGTCTAGGATGCATAAAGCCCTGGCAAGGCTTTGACCCCCAACACTAAATAAGCCAGGCACGGTGGACGAGGTGTACCACTGTGGCTGCTTCTGCTTCCTTTGATACATGGTTGTATTGTGTAGCTCTGGATAGCCCAGACTCACTATGTAAACCAGGCTAGCCTCAAATTTACAGAGATTCACCTACCTCGCCCTCCCAAGCTCCCTAGTGCTGGGATTATGAGCATGTGCCACCATGCCCAGCCTAGCTCATTTTAAACATGGCTTCTGGGGATCAAATCTAGCCCTCATGTTTACAAGGCAAGCAACCTAGATCCGAAGTACTGCTGATGTCACATCCATAGTTAGACTGCGATTCAGAACTGAGCTCTGAAGCTATCCATTAGTAACTGACTTGCATGGGACACTTTGTCTGCCACATTGCCAGTCTGACTCATTTAAACAGAGGGTCTAAGACAGGTCTGTCAGTGAGATCTGGTTCTCCATGGTCTGCTCCGTCTCTAATATGTACTGATATGTGCACAGCCTACCTGCTCACGTGTGCAAGTACATGTGCTCGTGCACACAGCAGGGTGGTGTCATGGGCAACCTCAGAGAAAACGGTGGCCACAGCAGTGCCGCAAAGGGGTACAGAACGCCACTCTTCCTCCACGTCAGACTCTCCCACTTTCCCTCCCCACCTCTTTCCAATAAATAATCTTAAATAAAAGCACCTTCCTTGAAGCTGGAGAGATGGTTCAGCGGGGAAGAGCGTACACTGCTCTTGCAGAGGACCCAAGTGTGGTTCCCAGCGCCCTCGTCATCATGCACCTCACAGCCACCTGTAACTCCACCTCCGGGGGATCCAACGCCTTTGACCTCTGCGGGCAGGCACCTGCACTCACATGCATGTGGCTACACACACAACAAGCACACAAAATTAAAAACAATAATAGTAAGTCAAGAAAAACAAAACCTTATTTGTCTTATTAATAAAGTACCACTCCCAGCCAGGTGGTGGTGGTACATGCCTTTAATCCCAGCACTCAGGAGGCAGAAGTAGGTGGATCTCTGAATTTGAGACCAGCCTGGTCTAAACAGAGTGAGTTCCAGGACAGCCAAGATTACACAGAGAAACCCTGTCACCAAAATAGATAGATAGATAGATAGATAGATAGATAGATAGATAGATAGATAGATAGATAAGTAAATAAATAAAGTGCCACGCTCAACCTCAGGTAAATCACTGTGCTAAAAGGCTTTCTCATAAAGAAATTGTACAGGGGCCGAGGAGATGGCTCAGCAGTTAAGAGCACTGGCTGTTCTTCCAGAGGTCCTGAGTTCAATTCCCAGTGACCACATGGTGGCTCACAACCATCTATGGTGAGATCTGGTGCCCTCTTCTGGCCTGCAGGCATACATTCAAGCAGAACTCTGTATATATAATAAATAAAGCTTTAAAAAAGAAAGAAAGAAATTGTACAGTAGCTGCTAGGAACCTTCCTGCTTCCTTCACACAAAATCCACCTTGGCTTGGGCTGGCGTGATGGCTCAGTCTACACAGTGCTTGTCTTGTAAGTATGAAGACCTGAGCTTCATTTCTACTACCAAGATAAAAATTCTGATCCTGGTGGCATGTGCTTGTAATCCCAGCACTGGGGAGGCCGAGATGGGGAGATCCCCGAGGCTCGCTGGCCAACCCACCAAGCATAATTGGTGAGCTCAAGGGCAGTGAGAGACACCGTCTCAGAAGAAATGGATGGCATCCTGAGGATGGCACCCAAGGTTGAGTGATAGGGTGTGGTTTGTGCATGCTTAGGAAAACTCTCTCCCTCTCCCTCTCCCTCTCCCTCTCCCTCTCCCTCTCCCTCTCCCTCTCCCTCTCCCTCTCCCTCTCCCTCTCCCTCTCCCCCCCCTCCCTCTCCCTCTCCCCCCCCCTTTCTCTCTCTCTCTTCATTGGAATATCAGAAAATAAAAAGATACGTTGTAATCTTTATGGGATTTCACATGGTGTTTTCCTTGCTCTGCCCCCTCCTCCCCCCCCCCCTCCTCCCTCTCGTTCTCCTCATTTCCCCCTCTCCCACGACCGTTCTTAGCTGAATTTCAGCAAGGACACAGTAAGCATCCGCACGTCATGGTTTATGGCGGCTCAGGGTGGGAACTGAGGAGTATTGGTTCACATTTCCAGCCGGACAGCTCCCCCGTAGGTTTAATCACAGATGGCTTCACTCCCGTGTGAGTGTGGAGGGCTGAGTTGCTGGTGGGAATTACACGCTCAATTGAAGTTCTTGGTGGTGGAGAGGGTTACTCATTCCACAAGTTTATGAGGTATGGGGATTTTCTTTTCCTGTTGAAATGTGTTTTTGTTTGGCTTCTGGCAGAGTGGCGAGCCTTGGATTCTGAATTCCTGCCCTCACAGAGTTCTCAGGCTGTGGCTTGCTTGAGGGAAGGGGGGGGGGGGAGTGAAGACAGTCCTGGGGGTGACTTCTCCCACAGGGTGGAAGTGGTGGCCCCGGGGAACAGTTGGGCTATGGCAAGCCGATGCCTACCAGCAGTGATGCTCCGGCAAAACCATCTTGGGTCCTTTGGTACTTGAAGTTCCTTTACACACTACAGGATTTGCTAGACTGGTTGCCGTACAGCAGAAACTTTGTGTAAGACATTTCCTGAACCTCGGTGCCACTTTAGCAACATTTAACTGGATTCAAGCTGGAGGGATGGCTCAGGGCACAGACTGCTTGCTGTGCGTCCATGAGGACCTGACTTTGGGTCCCTACATCCGCCTGAAACCTGGGTCTGTTGGTGTCCGCTTCTAACCCTAGCGTGATAGCCACTGAGAAAGGCAGCTCCTAGAGGCTTGCTGGCCAGCCAGTCTAATCAGAATGGCAAGCTCGGGGCTGGAGAAATGGCTTATTTACTGTTCTTCCAGAAGACCAGAGTTCAGTTCCCAGCATCCAGGTCGTGTGCTCACAGCTGCTCCAGACAGCCCAATAAATAGCAAGCTCCAGACTGAGTGAGACACCTGCCTCAGAATCCTAAGGAAATGATTAATGGACTGAGGGAGATACCCCAGTATTAACCCCTGGCCTTTTTATGCACCAGGACAGACAAGTCTATTGTGTAGGGGTACTCATGCGCCACATCACGTATGTCAAGGCCGGAAGACAACTTGTGGGAGTATAGTTTTTACCTTCTATTATGCAGTCTCAGGAACTGAACTCAGGTCATCAGGCTTGGCAGCAGATGCCTTACTTGCTGAGCCATCTCCCCAGCCTGTGAAGCAAGATCTTCACAAAGAGCATATTTTTTCCTGTGTGATTCATGGGCGAGGACTATGTGTGGAGAATCCATGTGTGATGTGTTCCTTGCCTGAGGCTTGGAGAGAAGCCAGTGTTTGTGAATAGTGCATTGAAAGCAACAAACATTAGAGGTTAGCACTTTCAGGCCGGAGAGATGCTCAGCAGTTAGGAGCTCTTGCAGAGGACCCAGGCTCACTTACCAACACCCAGTTATAGGAGCTCTAGTGCCCTCTTCTGGCTTCCTCGGGCATTGCATACACACCGTGCCCATAACAAGCAAATACTCATACATATAAATTTTGGTTTTTCGTTTTTAAGATAAATGGGCACTTCGGCATTTTTTTTCTTCCTAGAGAAAGGGGCAATTGTGAACTTGTATTTGGAGAAATGGGAAAGGGAAATTATTTTTCCAAGTCAGGTTTCTAGAGTGTCTCTGCTTCTAATTCAAGGGAAATGTGCATGTTGGATATCAGTCTTTTCATATAAAGACTCTAAATGTTATTTGTCCTGGGGCTGAAAAGGTGGCTCTGTGGTCAGAGTACTAAATGTGCAAGCAGAAGGACTGGAGATCAACTTCCTAAAGCCAAAGTAATTGCCAGATGGGTGTGGCAGCCTGCTTGTAATTCCAGCCTAGGAGGGCAGAAATAGGGATCCTCAGAACAGGCTGGCCAGAGAGACTAGCCATGTCTACAAGCTGGGTTTAAGTATGTGACCCCGCCTCACTGAATAAGGTAGAAGAGAAAGAATGATGTCCGACATCAACTTTGAGCAGCCATACACACATGCATCTGTGTGCACATGTGTCCATGTACATATATAAATCGAAACTAGAAGCCGAGCAGTGGTGGCACATGCCTTTAATCCCAGCACTCAGGAGGCAGAGGCAGGCGGATCTCTGTGAGTTCGAGACCAGTCTGGTCTACAGAGCGAGTTCCAGGACAACCAAGGCTACACAGAGAAACCCTGTCTGGGGGGGGGGGGGGGGGGGGAGTTGTCCTGAAGGAGTCAACTCTTGGGGCTGAGAGGAAAGAACTCTATGCTGCAGGCCAAGTTTCACAGAAGACCTGTGAGAGTCCAGCTTGGAAAAACATGGCTAGAAATGAATCCTGACAACTGATGGGAAAGCTTGTGTGATCATCCCCTCTGTAGAGACGGGCTGGGCCTGCGCTGCAAGTGGGCTGGCTAGAAACACGCTAGAATTTCACTCAGACAAACCAGTAGCACAGAGAGACAGTCAGGTGGGGCTGTATGAGTTCAAGGCCAGCCACAGCTACACAGTAAGACATAGAATTGAGATAGATTTTAGATCATTCTTAACTTGATCATTTGAAAAATTCTACAAGTATAGTCTCATTGAGTCTAGAATTGATATTAAAGGTTTGTTGGGTTTTTTTTGTCTTTTTTGTTGTTTGTTTGTTTGTTTGGTTGAGTTTTTTTTTTTTTTTGGTTTTTTTTTTTTTTTTTTTGGTTTTTCAAGACAAGGTTTCTCTGTGTAGTTTTGGTGCCTGTCCTGGATCTCTCTCTCTGTAGACCAGGCTGGTCTCGAACTCACAGAGATCTGTCTGGCTCTGCCTCTCGAGTGCTGGGATTAAAGATGTGCCCCACCACCGCCTGGCTGGATATTAAAGTTTAATGATAAAGAAAACTCCAACAACACTTAACAAGTTCTTTATTTTATTGGGGAAAAAAAGAATAATTTTGTTAGTAATCCAAATGTCAAGTGTCAGGGGCTTTATTTTTGTCAATTATTTTTAGTGTTTCCATTTATTTGTTTCTTTGAAGGGGGTCCACAAGAGTGCCAGGGCACATGGATAGAGGGTGACAGACAACTTATGGGTCTTTTTTTCTCTATCACATGGGGTCTGGAGCTCAAACTCAGTCTACCAGGCTTGGTGGCAAATGCCTTTAGCTGCGGAGCTGTCCTACCAGTCCCACTGCTTCTTTTGAGACGGGATCTCACTATAATATTCAGGATGGCCTTGAACTTCTGGGCTCAATGGATTGGATCCTCCTGTCTCAGCCTCTCAAGTAGCTAGGATGATGGGCACACAGCTTCCTGCCTGACTTGGGGTTTTTATTTTACTGTAGTTCTGTAAAATAGATGTATAGTATCTTCTTGTATGATTGCAGTAGTTCATAATATTTTTATGTTAATATCATGCCATTCAAGAGTTCAGCTTGGACACGATGATTACAGTCTTGTAAATATGTTCCCTGCGGCTTGGTAGGAGCAGGTGTGTGTATGGGGGAGTGGGGGGTAGTTAAGAAAGTTGACGAGGTAGCAGGGTGACAGAGTTTTCCAATAGCCTCCATGTTCCATCTTCTTTTTTAGGGTAAAGCATCAAGTAGAATACCTGGGTCTCAAAGAAAACATCCGAGTGAGAAGAGCTGGTTATGCTTACCGGCGTGTTTTCCAGAAGTTTCTACAGAGGTATAGAACCAGTTACCCCTGGACTATGAAATGTTTTGGTCCAAATAAGCTTATTTATCCATTTAAAGCACATATCAAACAAATTTTAATATAACCACGGAGTCAGGCATCCCTCACCACAACTAATTTTGGAATATTTTATTGTCCTGCTTTCCATGGTCATCATCTGTCCTCTATCCCCCGTGCGAGGCGGTCACCTTACCCATCTGCTTTCTGTCACTGTCAAGTTGCCTGAGTCACATATGTCCTCTGTGACTGGCTGCTTTTACATCATGGCGTTTTCAAGAGCCATCAATGTATGTCTAGTATGTCTACATCTTAATCTTACTCATTGGTGAATAGTATTCTATTGTATGGATATACCACACTTTACCTATCCATTCATCAGTTGGTAACTATCCGTTGCTTCCATTTGGGGGCCGATGGGAATGACGCTGCTGTGACAATTCTTGTCTAAGCCTTGGAGAGGACGTGTGTTCCAGTTCTCTGGGCTGTAGAACTGAAGTGGGATTGCTGACTCATATGGTCATTCTGTGTTTAACTCTCGGAGTCACCGCCAGGCTCTTTTCCCAAGTGGGTGCACCGTGTTGCAGCTGCACCCACAGTATTTGAGGGTTCCGTTTTACCCCAGTCTGTGCCAGCATATGCTAATATCTGACTAACCTTGCCAGTGGGTGAGAAATGGTATCTCACTGTGGTTTTGATTTGCATTTCCCAGATGGCAAACGATATTCAAAACTCTTTTTTTGTTCAAAACCCTGTTTGTTGGCCATTTATATTTCCTCTTTAGGGAAATGTCTGTTCGGGTTCTTTGCCTCTCTTTTTGTTTTTTGGGTTTTTTTGTTTGTTTGTTTGGTTGTTTGTTTGGTTGGTTGGTTTTGTTTTTTGCTTTTGTGGGGGGTGCTTTTATCTTTTTATGAAAGACATAATATAGAATATGCCACAGGGTTAGTAAACCTTCTGTGGACTGAACCACCAAGTACATGAGTTTATGATAACTGTGTCATAGGAGGGGTGAGGCTGGACCTGACTGGATGGATTAATAGTAAGAATTACTCTTCCAGAGGACCTGGGTTCAATTCCCAGCACCCACATGGCAGCTCACAACTGTCTGTAACGCCAATTCCAGGGAATCTGGTGCCCTCACACAGACATACATGCAGGCAAAACACTTTATGCACATAAAATACTATTAAATAAATCTTTAAAAAATATTTAGCCTAAACAATTTCAAGAAAATCTTTAGCCTACCTAAGAAATAAACTAAGACATTTGATTTCAAACACTGTGTAGAATCCATCTTTAAAGTCTCTCCATGTAAACCTGGCTATCCTGGAGCTTGCTATGTAGACCAGGCTGGCCTTGAACTCACAGAGATCCTCCTGCCTCTGACTCCTAAGTGCTGGGCTTAAAGGTATGGGCTGCTATGCCTAACTCATGTTTAAATTCAAACTAATTTTTATATTCCCCTGAAAGTTTGTTTGACAGGACCATGTATAAGTGGTCTCACTCTGTGTTACATATTTCAAAAAAGATAAATTTAGTGTTCTTAAAATATGAAGTCATTCTAACTTCCCTGATCCTTCTGATGAATTGTTCTGTTTATTTAATTTCCTTTAAGAAATAAGGTAATGAGAGCCAGATGGTGGTGGCGCATGCCTTTAATCCCAACACTTGGGAGGTAGAGGCAGGTGGATCTCTGTGAGTTTGAAGCCAGCCTGGTCTACAGAGTGAATTCCAGGACAGCCAGAGCTACACAAAGAAACTCTGTCTCAGGGGGAAAAAAAAAAAAAGAGTAGTGGGAGCATTAGGCACAGCTCAGTTGGTAGAGTTTTGCCTAGCATGCAGGAAGCCCTGGGTTCAATCTCTAGCATAGTGCAAAACCAGGCTTAGTGATGGCTAAAGAGATGATTCAACAGTTAAGTTGCAGAGGACCCAAGTTCAGTTCCCAGCACACATGGTGGTGTTTCATAATTGACTGTAACTCCTGTTCTAGGGGATCCAGTGCCCTTTTCTGGCCTCCTAGGATACCAGGCACACAAGTAATACACATACATGTGTTCAAGAAAATTACTTGTGCATATTTTTAAAATCTGTAAAACAATAATAAAAATAAATCCACAAAAAAAGAAAAAGAAAGAAAAGCAAAAGCAAGACTGAGACTGTATCTCAGCAGTAGAGCTCTTGACTGCCTTGTACAAAGTCCTGGTTTCAGTCCCCAGCACCACAAAAAATTAAAATGAAATTAAAATCTTTGTATGTAAAGGCTGGGGCTGCAAAAACAGTTCAGAGGTTAAAAACACACATTGTTCTACCAGAAGACCAGAGTTTGGATACCAGATACCAGACTCCAGGTGTTTTCCACTAGGGGTGGGAACACAGAAACAACAGGATAGGCCGGGCATTGGTGGCACGCGCCTTTAATCCCAGCACTTGGGAGGCAGAAGCAGGTGGATCTTTGTGAGTTCCGGCCAGAGTGAATTCCTTGTCCGCCAAGGCTACACAGAGCAACCCTGTCTTGAAAAACCAAAAGAGAACCATGTTAGGGAGGGAGGGTCAGAAGTACTGTAACAGTTCGACCAGATGTGGAAGACCTTTCTGGTTCATTGAGACCATGACCTGTCATTGAGTGTAGCTGAGGGACCCCAGCTGCAGTGACAGCATTGGCCCTCAAGGCCCCTCTTGCCCCACCAAGAGCCCACGATCCACCCTAAGCATGGCCCCTCTCCCCTCTCCCCCTCATAGGTACGCCATTCTGACCAAAGCTACTTGGCCTGTGTGGAGAGGAGATGAGAAACAGGGTGTACTCCATCTGCTGCAGTCTGTCAACATGGACAGCGACCAGTTCCAGCTGGGGCGGAGTAAAGTGTTCATCAAAGCCCCGGAGTCTGTAAGTACCACTGACAGCCCCATGCCTTTCCTCCCAGCTTGCCTCTGCCAGCTGCCCCCACACACAGCTGGATGCTTGTGCCCCCCCACACAGCTGGATGCTGGTGCCCCCACACACAGCTGGATGCTGGTGCTCCTCTGCCTCGCGCCTTTCAGAGCCTTTTCTCAAAGAAGGCTGTCCCCTCCGCTTCTCCACTCCTCTACCAATCAGCCTCACTTGTTACGCAGCACTCAGTTATTTAATAAAATACCACCCAGGACAATGGCTTCTTTTCCTCTTTACTTCTTTCCCCCCTCTACAAGGTCAAGGTCACCTCCAAGGGCAAGGGCTCTGACCAGTAAGGTTGCTTTTATGTACCAAAAGACTGCCCAAAGTTACTGTGTTAGTTACATGTCTCATTGCTACAACAAAATACCTGATGAAAGCCCCTAAAAAAAGGAAAGGGTTGGGCTGGAGAGATGGCTCAGAGGTTAAGAGCACTGACTGCTCTTCCTTCCAGAGGTCCTCAGTTCAATTCCCAGCAACTACATGGTGACTCACAACCATCCGTAATGAGATCTGGTGCCCTCTTCTGGCCTGCAGGCATACAGAACATTGTATACATAATAAATAAATAAATCTTTAAAAAAAAAAAAAAAAGCAAAGGGTTAGTGTGGCTCATGGTTCCAGGGGCTAGGGTCCACTGTGGAAGAGACCGCATGGAGGCAGGAGCATGAGGTAGCTAGTCATGGGGTGTCCACAGCCAAAAGGCAGGGAGCGATGAATGTTGGTGCTTAGCTTCCTTCTTCCTTTTATGTCATCTGAGAACTGAGCCCATGAAATGATGTCACTCGCATTTAGGGTGGGTCCTCCCTTCTCTATTAACCTACTCTAGGTGATTCCACTCCAACATGCCCAGAGATTTTTTTCCCCCGTGGTTGCTGTAAATCTCATCATCGAGTCAACAAGGTTAATAATCATCTCAGTTATGAATACCGTGAGCTCCACGGATAGGGTTTGTGCTATAAGGGAAGTTTGGGCGAATGTGTCCTCCTCTGAGTTACCAAACAGGCCAGTTACACATGGGCTCGGGATGGAGCTGAGCCCAGGGTGGGAATTCCAGGAGAGAGGCTGGGAGGAGCTGGGGGACAATTCTTCGGGGACAAGACAAGAGAATGTGGGGCCCAGACACCCCTGAGACAACCGTGCACACACACTTAGACTTCACGAACTTACAGGTAGATCATGGCGGTTTTTTTTTTTTTTTTTTTTTTCGAGACAGGGTTTCTCTGTGTAGCTTTGCGCCTTTCCTGGAACTCGCTTTGTAGACCAGGCTGGCCTCGAACTCACAGAGATCCGCCTGCCTCTGCCTCCCGAGTGCTGGGATTAAAGGCGTGCGCCACCACCGCCCGGCTGATCATGGCGATTTTTAATCTGTCCTGATGAGATGTGCGCTCTGGAGTCCTAGGGAATGTCTTCATGTGTGTGGGAGCCCAACAAAGCCCTGAGTGTTTCTGCCCACTTAGCTCTGTGGCTGTAGATAAGGACACTGCTTTTAGGAATGGCAGGAAGATCGGAACTTCAAGGTCACCCTCAGCTATATAGTGAGTTTGAGGCCAGCTTGGGCTACAGGAGACCGTGTTTTTAAAAATGCAAAAAGAATCGATGACAAAGTTGGCAAATTTACAGTGGAGAAATTGTTGGAACTGAAGTTCAACCCCTTAGTTTTCTTTCCTGTTGCTGTGATAAAACACCCTGAAAAAAAGCAACTTGAGGAAGAAGGGGTTCATTGAGCTCACAGTCCATCATTGCTAGGAAATGGAGGCAGCAGGAACTTCAGTTAGTCACAGTACATCCACAGTCCATGGCAGAGGGCAATGAAAGAATGTACCCACCTTACTGATTCTGCTCATATACAATCCAGGATCTCCTGCCCAGGGAATGGTAACACCTATAGTGGGCAGATCTTCCCACTTCCATTAGCATAACCAATATACTCCTGCCTCAGATACACCCATGAGACAACCTGACCTAGACACTCCATAAGACCCCCTTCCCAAGTGATTTTAGAGTGTGTCCTGCTGACCGTTAAAACTAACCCTCATAGGCATCATAATTTTTTGAGGTTCCTATAAGCATCACAAAACTCCATCTCAAGAATTAGTGGGGGGGGGGGGGGAATGTGGCTCGGTTGGTAAAGTACTGGCTCAGCCTGCACAAGCCCTGAGTTTCGTCCCCTGCACCACATAAAATGAGCGTGGTGGCACAAGCCTGTAATCCTAATAATTGAGTAGTAGAGGCAGGAGGATCAGAACTTCAAGGTCAGCCTCAGATATATATTGAGTCTGAGGCTAGCTTGGGCTACACAAGACCATGGGTTTTTTTGTTGTTGTTGTTGTTTTTGTTTAAAAAAAAAAGAATAGATAGATGGAGAAGTTGGCAAATACACTCATCAACCCAAGAGGAACTAGCATGGACCGGAAGAGTGTTGCAAGAAATAGGCAAATTCTAGTCTCACAGCAGTCTCCCCATCCTGACTCCTGTCCTGTGTGGCATGAGCCCGAGACTCAAAAGTGATGGAGGCTGTGGCTGAATGGCTTGGCAAGCCCCGGAAGTCATTAAGGAAGTAAGTGGCACCCACCAGTAGACCCCATCTATAAAGTTGTGGTAGCTCTTCTTCACTCCGAGCTATTTGGAGCCTCGCGGCAATTTCATTTCCAAATATAAAATGAAAATGTTGTGTCATATGCCATTAGGCAACCCACAGCACAGCTCCTGTTCTACTAAAATGGGCTGGAGTGATTAGTCAGTACAGCACAGCTTCGCCAGCTCGTAAGGCTCACTTTCCGACTTAGAAAATCTTCATGTATAATTAAAACGGCCTGATTTTTTATTTTCTCCTGATTTTTTATTCTGATTTAATTGAGCTTTGGGATTTATATCTGGACCCCGTGTTTCTTCTGGCCTTCCTTTAGCTTGCCTTCCTCGCAGCAGCTGTTAGCCGCCTCTTGATTCTCCTTTCTCCGTCTCTGAACTTGCGCACACACAGCCCCTTCCTCTCCTCTCCCCCTTCCTCTTCTGGCCACATCTAGCGTTGACTTGGAAGCACTTTCCCCAAAGCTGAGTTTTCAAAACCCGCCTTAGGGAGCTGCTCAGTGGTTATGAGTGCTTCTTGTTTTCCAGAGGACCCAAGTTCAGTTCCCAGCACCCACATCAGGAACTCACAACTGCCTATAACTCCAAGGCCAGAGGGCCCAGTGTCCTCTTTTGTCCTCTGCGGTACCCACACTGACACGCACACACAAATAAAAATAAATCTTCAAAACAACAAAGCCACCTTATGGGTTTTTTTTTTTTTTTGGTTTTTTTTTTTTTTGGTTTTTTGTTTGTTTGTTTGTTTTTGTTTT
The DNA here is from genome assembly GCF_049852395.1 of Peromyscus maniculatus bairdii. Classification (NCBI taxonomy): domain Eukaryota; kingdom Metazoa; phylum Chordata; class Mammalia; order Rodentia; family Cricetidae; genus Peromyscus; species Peromyscus maniculatus. The sequence continues at coordinate 67,931,137 of NC_134858.1, forward strand.
TGTTTTTGTTTTTTGCCCTACCCCTTCCAGTGTTTGCTGAATACACACCAAATAACTTCTTGTCTTTAAAAACTGGTCTAAGACATTGGACACCAAAGAGTTTGTGTTTTGTTTTGTGCATCTGTCTGTTTGGTTTTTCTCTTTATTCTCAAACCTCCCTGGTATCTAACCCCTGGACTTTTGAGGGGGAAAAACAAAAACAAAAAAAAAACCCACCTAAAACCCAGCTAATCTTGGAAATAATCTCTTGGATGTTGGGAGCTGTTGGTATCGCCTCCTTTCTGGTCACAGGTGTATAAAGTATGTCCTGCCAGATTAGTCAAAAATGGAAAAAGCCAAGAGGAGAAATATCAACGAATGTTCTTCCCCAGGCGACCGTGGAGCTGAGATTTTAGGCTTCTGTCCAGTTGCTAAGTTGTGAGCCTCGTTTTAGGTCTAGAAATAGGTTGCTTCATCCGGCTGCATCTGCACTGAAGGCTGTAGGGTTGTGTCCCTCCCCTTTGACATTCGCTGTTCTGGATGTTTCTAGGCAGCCAGGGCTGTGAATGAGAAACACTGGGTGGCAAGAAAGTGGCCCCTCTGTGTGTATATGCTCAGAGAAACACAGGCAACATTCTCAGCTTCCTTCAGACCAAATTCCCTTGTTCTGGAATTTACGTGTGTATGCATGCCTGTGTGGACGTAAGTGCACCTGGGGGCAGGTGCCTCCAGAATCCAGAAGAGGGTGTCAAAAGTCCCTGGAGCTAGAGGCAATTGAGAGCTTCTGGACGTGGGTGCTGGGAACCAAAGTCAGGTCTCTGCAAGAGCAATACGCACTCTTAACTGCTGAGCCTTCTCTCCAGCCCCTTTCTGGAACATTTTTCAGTGACCATACATCATCTTTACTCTGAGTTTATATTGGTCTGTTTCATTTTTTTCCCCCTCAATGGCTGTCTAAACCACTACATGGAGGTGGATGATGCATTCTTCCACAGTTTTACGAGCTGATGGATGCAGATTTAGAGGAAGCTTTGTGTGTTCTGATGAAGAGGAGCCTGCGATGTCTAGAAAACTTAGGTTCTCTGCTCAGCCATAGCCAATCTAGGTCCAATGTTCTCACTGTGAAATGGGCTGATATGTGTTGGGGAGTTGAGGACAGTCCGGGAAGATTCCTGACACAGTGGACACTCAGCACACTGTAGCTCCTTGCTATTCTTCACAATTCCAAAGCCCAGCTGTATATGAACTGATCGGCATGAGCTGTCCACCTGGCCCCGCTCTCCAGAGTCAGATTTGGGCCATTTGCTGAGCCAGCTCTCCAGAGAGTCCAGACTAATGCTCCAGCCTGGCTGCAGCCACTGTGGTTTCTTCCCTGTGCCCTAGTCACTCCTTGGAGATTGCATGAGGCAGGAAGTCTAGACTTCCATGGAACCAAAAGTAGGGCACCCTCTTCCCACAGCAGCACAAACTCAGTTCTGGCAGAAACCGGAAGGTTCTATTCTGAGGCTGTTCGCAGCAGGCTGCATCTGCTCATTAGATCTGGCTACCTGCTTCCTCCTTGGGCCAAGGAAGGAGAACAAGTCACAGGGACTGTGAGCACGGGAAGGCAGAGGCCATTCAGGCACACTCAGACTCAGCCATTTTCCGTTTCCATTCTGTTAAGGGAAGAAATGTAAATAAGCGGTGGGTAGTGCTCATAAACAAGATCCTGTAGTGATCATTTCATTATTTGTCCATAATAGGAACTCTGCTTCTTATGTATGTCTTCAGTACACTGAACCTCCTTGGAAGAACAAAATTTGATGTTGGTGGGGTGGTGTCTCAGCAGTTAAGAGCACTGGCTGTTCCTGCAGAGGACCTGGGGTCCCCCAGGGTGGCTCACAACAGTCCTTGAACTCTTCTTTTGAAGGACCCAGTGCCCTCTTCTGGCCTCTAAGGGCATTGCATGCACATGGTACACAGACCTACACACAGACAAAACACTCATGTAAAACAAGTACCTTTCTTAATTCATGTAAAATTTTGTTCATAGCTTGTGGATTGACTCATGTGTGTCTTCTCTGCTGTTCTAGCTATTTCTTCTAGAAGAGATGAGAGAGAGAAAGTATGATGGATATGCCCGAGTGATACAGAAAACGTGGAGAAAGTTCGTGGCCCGGAAGAAATATGTCCAAATGAGAGAAGAAGGTATTTTCATAATTTTGTTTATTCGTTTAGCAGTTTTCATTTTTCATCATACTGTCTGTGTGTGTGTGTGTGTGTGTGTGTGTGTGTGTGTATACATGCCACAGTTCATATGTAGAAGTCAGAGGACAACTTGAAGAGTCAGATCTTTCATTCCAACCCGTGGGTCATCAAGCATGGTGGCAAACATCTTTATCTGGCAAGCACATTCACCTGAAGAGCCTTCTCCCTAGCTCCCATTTAACAAAGCTTAAGAATAAATGTGAGAACCAGGAGTGTTGGCATATATCTTAATCCCCACACTCAGGAAGCAGAGGCAGATAGATCTCTGTGAGTTTGAAGCCAGCCTGGTCAACATAGTGAGACCCTCTAAAAAATACAATAGTTTGAGCTTAAGAAAAATTGCAAAATCTTTCTTTCTTTTTTCTTTTTCCTTTTTTTTCTTTTTTCTTTCTTTCTTTCTTGATTTCTTTCTTTTTTGATTTCTTTCTTTCTTTCTTGGTTTCTTTCTTTTCCTTCCTTCCTTCCTTCCTTCCTTCCTTCCTTCCTTCCTTCCTTCCTTCCTTCCTTCCTTCCTTCCTTCCTTCCTTTCTCTGTGTAGCCCTGGCTGTCCTGGAACTTGCTCTGTAGACCAGACTGGCTTCGAACTCAGATCAGCCAACCCCTACATCCCGAGTGCTGGGATTAAAGGCAAGCCCCACCACACCCAGCACAAAATGCTTCTTATTCAACATATGGCATGTGTTAAATACTCTTTCATCATTTAGAATCTTTGTGTATTTCGCTCTAAGTATCTTCCTCCTCTTCCTGCCTGCCTGATCCATCTTCCTTCTCTCCTGGGCATCCGTAGCCTCAGACCTGTTGTTGAACAAGAAGGAAAGAAGGAGAAACAGCATCAACCGGAACTTCATTGGGGACTACATTGGGATGGAGGAGCACCCAGAACTGCAGCAGTTTGTAGGCAAGAGGGAGAAGATTGACTTTGCTGACACTGTCACCAAGTACGACAGGAGGTTCAAGGTACTCACTGCAACCTGCCTCTTAAGAATCAAAACAGAGTTCTCATTTACAAGAATAATAGCTTGTGGTTTTGCAGACTGTATTCGTTGAAGAAAAATTGTAAAGACCCAGATAAGCTAAAAGAAAACTAGCAGCCAACGATAGGCAAGTACCAGTGTTAACATTTTCTGGGTGTCCTTTAGAGCCTTTTTATGCAGACATATTTGCATATGTAGTTTTGCAAAATAAGATGTGCGTTAAATGTTCTCTTATGTCCTATTTATGCCAGGACGAACTTGACATACTTAATATAGTATTCTATTTAGTAAATGCTTTACATTTTGTTTTGTTTTTGACATAAAGTCTCATGTATTCTAGTGGCCTCAAATTCCATATGACCTTGAACTTCTGATCTTCTTGCCTTTACTTCTAAGGTGCTGAGATCACAGGTGTACAGCACCATGCCTGGTTTATGCAATGCCAGGATTTGAACCCAGGGCTTCATGCACGCTAGGCAGGCACTCAGTCACCTGAGCCACATCCCCAGCTGACTTTTTAAAAAGCAACTTCTTATATTAGTCAGGGGAAAAAAATGGAGTAAATAACACCACTAGCTTAATAAGAAAGACACTGTTTTACTAAAAGGAGGTCATTCCTTGCACCCTGAAAATGGACCAGCTGCCGTGGGGTGTGTTCTTGGGGCTCCTGCCTGCTCTGTAGCAAGGTGGTCAGCCATATATTCGAAAGCACATTATTTGTTTATTAATGGTTAACCTACACACACCAGTGGGAGGCCTATTTGAAAACCACACTATAACAATCCTTTGTAAGGTCACCCTGTTTGTGGGCTTACCCGAGACTCTCCCTTTACACATGTCCTGATACCTTATTATAGAACTATACGCAGATGGCATTTTATAAGATGAAAAAGTCAGGTGTCACTATCGACATGTATGCCAGACTCTGCTCTGTCCAGGGGCCCGAGTCCGTAGCCACACAGTAGCCATTCTGGTGAAATGGTGAACTGCCGAGGAGAGCCGCCCTCTGGCCCAGCTAGAATGGCATTCTGTTGTCACGGTTGTCTGTCTGACCCTGTGAGGCTGCCTTCTGAAAGTCCCTCTCCTCACAGGGGGTCAAGCGAGACCTGCTGCTAACCCCGAAGTGCCTGTACTTAATCGGAAGAGAGAAGGTGAAGCAGGGCCCGGACAAAGGTCTTGTGAAGGAAGTCCTGAAGCGGAGAATCGAGATGGAGAGGATCCTGTCTGTGTCCCTCAGGTGAGTGGGAAGTGGCTGAGGTAGGGCTTCTTCCGTGGCTCTCCACACATCACCCATCGACTTCTGTTCCAAGAGACCACCAGGCCCATGATGAAGAGAACAGAATTTCCATTCTCCTCAAAGAAGACCTTGGGCTGGGGATGTAGCTCATTTGGTAGAGCACTTGCCTAGAATTCATGAAGTCCTGAGTTCATTCCCAGCATCAAACACAGCAGGCATGGTGGCACACGTGCAATCTCACTACTTAGGAAGTAAAGGCAGAAGGATCATAAGTTCAAGGTCATCCTTGGCTACAAAGTCAGTTCTAGGCCAGCCTGGACTATATGAGACCCTGTCTCAAAAAGAAGTCTGTTTAATGGAGTCTGTTTAATGGGTAAAGGAATGTATTAGGGGGAAAACTCACTGTACATAGCAAAATAGTCACAGGTTCCCAAACACTATTCCGGCCACCTGTCTCAGTCCTGTCTCCAAAAACCATGAGCGAAAGAAGAGAGTGATACCTATGTGCATCTTAGGTCTTAAGGGTCATCGAGAGGCCATGCCCCAAGGGCATGGACTTCAAGGTCATAGGCAGGTGGAGCAGTTACCTGCTGCATCTCTAGGGGCAGTGCTTCAAGGTCATAGACAGAACAGCTACCCACTACATCTCCCCATTTTGTCCAAATAAGAAAGTTCTAATCTAATATAAAACTATATACAATAGGAATGATTATCAAATATTGTCCAGGAGAGGGGAAAGGTAATAACCTAAACAAAAATAGAAATATAACCAGAAAAAAAAAATCAAACAAGAGACACATACCAAAGTCCAGAACATAGGTAAATGGCATGTTACAGAGATTACTCCAATAGCTGTCCTATCCTGAAGAATCTGAATCTCATACTTAATATGTTCTAGCTAAGATCCAAAAAGGTTATAATTGTAACTATCTAGTCTTCAATTCCATCAAAGACCTGAGAAGGAACATAATACCTGAGAAAATGGAAAATGCAAGCAAGCAATTTCCAAATTTTTTTCAAGAATAGACAGAGACAGCTGGCAGCCTGGACAGTCACCTAAAGTTTCTCAGCATAGTTGGGGCATCCAATTTGGCTATAGGCCTAGAATATCTGACAGACCATTTTCAGAAGCAGGAATTTTGAAAGACCATCTTACCCTGTCTTGGCAAGGTTCAGTAGTTGCTTTTCCTTGTGTCCTGCTCATGTGGAAAGGACAGCATTCATACTGTCAACAGTTGAGGCAAGGGCAGTTCTTTGCCCAGAAGGCCATTTTGTGCCAAGAAGAAGACAAACTTTCAAACAAAGTGTCTTAGAAGCCAATGTTCACTCGAGATCAGATCAGTGCTGCCGGGAGCAATCGTGTCTCATGTCAACATTTGAATGCCATATTCTCTAGGTCTATGAAGTGTTTGAAGATTACCTATCCATCTAATCTAAGTTTCTGTAAATCTGGAAAACCTAACTAATATAACTATAAACATGACAAGTATGGGTGACTATTAACCTGTAATTCTTATCACTCTAAATAACTTAAAGACTAAGGCTTCACATTATAGAAACAGTCTGTAAACAGGTGTACAGTAACGGGACAGGGACCTTGAACTTGTGACAATATACAAAAATATCTTTGTCAGAGGTAGAAATGTATATTGCAATATGCAATATGACAAGATGGAAAAGTCCTTTTTCAAACCTTTGCTATTTACATGGTGTTTCTCATGAAATTTCTAGCATATTACCAATTAATAACTGATCAATCTCATCATTACCTTGTGCTAGAGGACCTGGCAGACCTGTATGGGTTCTGATGTGTGATATATATATATATATATATATATATATATATATATATATATATATATATATATATATAATGTTCCCTATTTCTGATGATTTCTTGTAATTGTATAAATAATAAAGTCAATTCTGTATTATCAGGAATAAATTCAGCAGTTTCAATATGTAAAACAACTCTCTCTGCATATTGAGAGTCAGTAACTATATTGAGAGGTTCTGTGAAGTCCATTAGTACCATAAGAATGGAATACAGTTCTGCCTTTTGTACAGAATTGTAGGGGTTCTGAACCACTTTACTTAAATCTCCTGATTTATATCCTGCCTTTCCTGATTTTCTGATTGTTTGCATCAGTATAGAATGTGGGGACTCCAGAGATTGGTTTTTGCTGTACAATGTGAGGAAGGACCCATTTGATTCTTTTTATGAATTCTATTCTCTTGCTTTTATTAATATTAGCAATTGTTAATCTCTCCCAAAAAGTTACTGCAGGCTCTTTGCCAGTATTCATTATCTTTCCATAAAGAGGAACTTTCCTCATTAGTTAAAGGTACTACAATTTCTGCTAGGTCCATTCCTGTCAACTGACAATGTCTTAATTTTCCTTTTAGAATCAAATCAGAGATCTTTTCTGAGGGGAATATGACCAGAATACAGTTAAGTTCTGGATTCACAGGGTTCACAAGTGCCTCTTTTTTTTTTTTTTTTTTTTTTTTGGTTTTTCAAGACAGGGTTTCTCTGTGTAGCTTTGCTCCTTTTCCTGGAACTCACTTGGTAGCCCAGGCTGGCCTCAAACTCACAGAGATCCGCCTGCCTCTGCCTCCCGAGTGCTGGGATTAAAGGCGTGCACCACCACCACCCGGCTCACAAGTGCCTCTTATATTTTCTTTTCTACTAGAGCCAATTCCTTCTTAGCTTCAGCTGATAATTCTTAGACTATTTAAGACCTTGTCCCCTTTTAGAGTATTGGCCAAATTCACTAATCTATCTTTAGGTATTCCAATGATAGTCTGTAAGTTGGAGATGCTTCCTAACAATTTTTTGAAAATCACTGAGAGTTCACAGTCAATCTCTCCTGAGTTGTACTTTTTGGGTTCTAATTTTTTGTAGATCTATTTTATATCCTAAGTAATTAATAGAATCTTCTCTTTGTATTTTTTGGGGAGCAATTTATAATCCCCAGTGAGGCAAAACTTTCTTTACTCCTTCAAACATGCTTTCTAAGGTACTTAACTTTGGGTCAGCTAATAAGATATCACCCATATAATGGTAAATTACAGATTGTGAAAATTTTGCATGAATTATTTCCAATGGTTTTTGCACAAAATATTGGCACAGGGTAGGGCTATTTAACATTCCCTGTGGGAGGACCTTCCATTGATATCTCTTGTCTGGCTAGGTATTATTATAAGTAGGTACTGTGAAGGCAGATTTTTCTCTATCCTTTTCTTGTAGTGGTATGGTGAAGAAACAGTCTTTTAAGTGAATAACTATAATAGTCCGTTCTTTGGGTAACAGAGAGGGCAAGGGCATCCCATTCTGTAGGGAGCCCATAGGCTGAATTACTTTATTAATGACTCTCAGATCTGTTGGCCTTCTCTATTTACCAGATTTCTTTTTAATAACAAATACAGGAGAATTCCAAGGGCTGGTAGATTCTTCAATGTTGAGCATTTAACTGCTCCTGAACCTGCTGTTCTAAAGCTTGTAGTTTCTCTTGTGTCATATGCCATTGTCCAACCCAGACAGGTTTATCAGTTAGCCATTTTAAAGGTAGGGCCATTGTTACTTTGGAGAGTTCAATGACAGTTGTGCTCTGTTTATGTACAGCCTGAATGGTTGGTGGCTGTTTTTTATAGTGTCTTATATTATTCCCAGAAACATGAATTGGTCTATATTCCATTTCTGAGATTGGAGGAATTTTAATCTGGGTATTCCATTGCTGTAACAGATCTTGGCCCCAAAGATTCACTGCTACATTTGCTACATATGGCTTTAGCCTTCCTCTCTGTCCTCCTGGTCCTATCTATGCATTCAGCTCATCTCGAACTCTGTTTTATCTGAGATAGGGTTCCAATCTCTAGAAATTGGATCTCTACCTTTGAAGAAGCCAATTCAGATGCCATTTTTGTCACATCCACACCTGTGTCCACTAGGCCTTCCAGAACAATATTATTAATTCGTACTCTAAGCTTTGGTCTTTGTTCATTTATGGAAGTCTGCCAAAATATTCATTTTATGGTATTTGGGGGATTTTTTGATTCATCTGTCAAAGCTGTTCTATCATCCAGTGCAGTACCATTCTTTACATTAGGCACTGGGTTATTTAATTGTCCTGGGGAGGAATTTCCTCCACAGCGACTGGAAATGTTTGGACCACATTCAATTAGGGGGCCTGCAAGAGACCCCCTGAGGTGTTTCCCACTGGTAAAGGGTCACCTCATATGTCTCTTGTTGATCTGCATTCATTGGTGTAATGTCTGCCTTTGCCACATCTTCTGCATAATCCAGAAGGTTGGGGTCTCCTGTTTGGGTTATCTCTAAAAGAAGTATTGCTTCTAGGAGTACCCTGTGTACAATTTCTTCTCATACGACCTTGTGTACCACAGTTAAAACATTTGGTACTTTGATGCCTTCTTCCACCTTTGGAAATCACCTCTCCTAGCCAAGCCTCATTACCATAGTTAAGAGACTCAATACTGTTTGTATATTGAATCCATTCTTCTAAAGCTGCTAATTTGAGCTTTAAGGTATAAGTATCCTTTTGCATTCTATATTAGCATTATCAAAAGCCAAAGATTGAGTTAATACTTAATTCTTGGTCTGATATTGTCTTGTTTATAGCCTTGGTCAGTCAGTAAAAACTCAGTAAATGATTCTTTAGACCCCCTGGAAGGCCTTTGTATATATCACAGTTGGTTTCCCTGGTTCTGGAATTTTTTTCCCAAGCATTTAAAGTTGCTGTACGGCATAGGGATAATGTATGCTCACCCAAGGTACATTGTACATTTATATCAGCAAAACAGCCCTCACCAAGAATTTGATCTTGGGAGATCTCAAAAGCTCTAATCTTACCTTGCTGTTCAGGGGTTTTAGTCTCTTCTCTCAACCTGCTTTTGCATTGTAACTGTTGGCTTTATTCTAATACAGCTGAGACTAACTGATTCCAATCATCTGGCGTGATTCTATCTCTAGAAGACCACATTATTTAACATCTGTTTCACACATGTGGAATGTATACCATAGGCAACTACAGTTTCCTTAATTTTTAAATCTCTCATATGAATAGGTTGCCAGATATATTCTACAAACTCTTCGGGAAGTTTATCATCTGATGGCTTTCCATGAACAGTGATAGGATAAGCCATTTTATAAGAGCCACCTGGCGATGTTATGACTTCTATGGCTTTGATCTTCTGCTTATTAGTTTCCTTATCCTTTCTGCCAGACTCCTCCAAAGCTTGAAATTGATTAACTACCACACTTTGTAGTGTTTGAACCTCCTCTGTTGTAAAGGATACTAGAGATTTCATGGAATCGTGCAATTTTTTATGTTCATCAAAAACATATGATTCCAAAGACTTTATTCTATCAATTAGCAATGCTGTTTTCTCCTTAGAATGCCATTAAGGTTGCTCTGAAGATTTATTGTTTTATCCATTAAGTATTCATATTTGTTGTCAATAGAGTTAAATCTGGTTGTCCAGTTATTATTAGTGGATTGAAGTTCTTGTGGTAAATTAGCAGATGCCAAAGAAAGAATCCTCTTAAGTCTGCATTACTTTGCAAAACCTGCATCAGTCCCATTAGTGCCTCATTTTTGGTGTTGTTATTAAGCTGATTTTCAATACTATGATATGAATCACTATGCTAATTGCAATTATGATGAACATTGTGTACATCCCAGGAAGGTCGTATATGTCTTGTAAAATTTCATTCGTAGTACAGACAAAGAAGTTTTTAAATTCGTCAGTGGTAATATTATCTACCATGTTGTGAGAAATATTCAAAATTTGTAAAGAAAAAAATTTAATTTGTTATCTACTCACCAGTTTAAGGTGTAAAACCATCGAGTTATTTCTACCTCAGATGAAATCCTTGAGAGATGGTCCTAGATTGTCCAGATGTCCCTGTTCTTGCAATGGTTTTGGGGTGTAGTAATGATGTTCAGCCAGCAGGTGTCACAGGTGTAGCATTAAAGCGGATCCTGAGGTGTGTTCCAAAGATATTGACCTGTATGAGCTTAAACAGCTACATGGAACAGGTTTAACAGAGAAAAGAGCTGACTGTTAGTGCTCTCTGGCCTCTGTGGGCCCAAGCTGTCTCACCTGCTGCATGCTAGCACGTAGCTCTGACCATGAAAGGGTGTGCAGTTAGTTACTGGACTCTGGGAACTGGCGGTTAGGGAGTGCAAGCCTGCCAAGGCTAATTGCTGGTGACGCAGCTGCCTCCCACTGCCTCTGCTACCCAAGCTCTGGGCGTGGTCATGCGATGTGGCCTGAGGGCAGGTGGGTGTGAGCACACCAGCAGAGGTTAGTGCGCTTGAAAGGAGACACCCAGAGAGTATTCAAGGGGAGGATCTGCCGAATACACCCCTGGCTAGTGAGTGCATGGGCAGATGGCAATGCAGGTGACCGAACAGGCTTGGAAGGGAGGGGCCAGGGAGTGCAAGTCTGCCCCAGCAGGCAGAACACAGATGCAACTTGGGAGGGAGTGATCTGGGCCAGCGAGGGTAAAATGCTAGCTCATGTGGAAGTTTCTCTATGTGGATAAGGGCCATGGATGGCCCACCCATGTGGGCACCAGATATAATGAAAAATCCATGGAGTCTGTTTAATGGGTAAAGGAATTTATTAAGGGGAAAACTCACTGTATATAACAGAATAGTCACAGGTTCTGGAACACTGTTCCGGCCACCTGATTCAGTCCTGTCTCCAAAAATCATGCACAAGAGAAGAGAGCAATGCCTATGTGCATCTCAGGTCTTAAGGGTCGAAAAGAGGCCACACCCCATGGACATGTACTTCAAGGTCATAGGCAGGTAGAGCAGTTAGTTAGCTGCTGCATCTCTAGGGGTGGTCCTTCAAGGTCATAGACAGAACAGCTGTCCACTACAATTCTGATCACTGGTGACCATGACTCCCTAGAAACGGGACGTCCCTCTCTAAATAAAACTGCTAGGCTCAGAGGAAAGCTCAGATTCAGACCCCTGACCATGGAATCGTTACTGCTGTAGGATAATCCAAAACACATTTGTAGTATGTCTATCCTTGCCTGTGTCTTTGTGACTGTCCTTCTATTATTGTCCATTCCCAATTTTCCTGGATAAAGGGCCAGGTGGGACAGGGAAATTAAATGCTTAAAACACTAACTCAGGATGTAACATTTCACAGCTGAGGAATATACCATTGTCCTCCCTCAATGCTACCTCAGTAAGAGCCCTGGGTCTCCTGGACAGGCTCTGGCAGCTGTCTGGGTCATCTTTAAGCTTTGGTTCATTGGCTGTTTTACACCCAGCTGGCCACACCCTTCCTGGCCACCCTTGGAGTTCTAAAGAACCCAGTGGGAAGATGTTCTCTTTTTCTCATGCCTGAGAGAACACTGAACCAGGATGTAACTGGGTGAGCTGAAAAGTACTGGATTCTCCTGAGAGCTGTGGCTGAAAGCTAGGAAATCACACCTGGAAGCTGTTATTGTGGAAGCCAGGATCGTTTCTCCTGCCCTTGTTGCCCAGTCTGTCTCTGGCCCGTCAGACTTCATGGTTGGACTAGACCCGCTGGCCACCCCCTCACCAAGCACCTCTGTCCTGTTACTGTGACTTTAAGGTTTACCCAGTGTGATTGTTTAGTCTCGAATTCTTTCTTCTGGTTTCCCAAGCCCTTCTGCCAGAGCCTCTGGGAATAGAACACGTCCTGGTAAAACCAGCCTTTTTTCCATCCCCCTCATACAGGCCCTTTTTGTTATGGCCGCTCCCTTTCAGAGGGTCCCAGCCTAGAGGCTTTCCTAACTCTAAGGAGGAAAGCTTTTTATCTTTTAGTCACGTCTGCACATTGCAGCTACCGAGCCTCCCACTTACCAAGGCTCATCGTGTTCCCTCTTTTTTCTGACACATTAGGTTAGCCCAGCAATTCAAATCCAGGTTAGTTAAGCAGCTGGGAGGGGAGGATGGCTGGCGTTGCAGGATTGAGCCCAACGCTGAAATTCACTGTGGTATCCGATTCCTGAGTGGTGGTGTCGCTGTGGTGGATGTGTGGATGTGTCTTGGACACTTCAGTGCTGGTGTAAAGAAAGCAGGGAACAACTGTCTTGCACTTCAGGAAAATATGTTGCAACATCTGTTTGTGTTTTCAAGAATTGATGAGACTTACTAGTTGGCTTTTGGCTGAACTGACAATCACTGGATGTGTTTCTCCGGTTCAGACTATTGAAATATCCCACAAGCTTGATCTCTAAGCCTACTATTAACTCTTAGGACCTAAGTGCTGGTAGGAAGTAGCTCTCTTCAGATAAACCAGCCATCCACAAACAAGTAAGAAGCAGTCTGGGAAATATGCTCACAAGTAAATATTTTATATGAAGGGGTTAATGTTCGTTTCTTTAAGCATGATGATGGCCTCATGCTTACGTTTTTTATATAAAGAAATTTTACTTTTTAATGGCACATACTGAAATATTAAGCATAAAATAATACAATATTTATACTTTGCTGTAAACTTGATCTTAGCCAAAAGGCTGAGAAGAAACATATAGTCTGCTTTCAAATAACCTGGATTGTGTGTAGAAGAAGGGTCTGTAGTGTGGATAAATACAAGTGCTCTCTCCTTCCAAAGCTTGGGTACCAGGAATTGAACTCAGGTCATCAGGCGTGGCAGCAAGTACCAGCAGCTCATAGAAAAGCAGCCAGGAAGAAGAGAAATCAAACTTGAGTCTTCATGCCTGTTCAGCTGGCACTTGTGTGCACATCCCCACACAGGCACATAGTCATACCCATAATCTTAAAATAATAAAATCTGAAATCTTTTTTTTTCCTTTGGGTTTTTTTTTAATTACACTCATGATATTTATTAATTACACTCATGATATTAATTACATTTGTGGCATTCATTGATTACATTCACAGTATTCATTGAATCTGACATCTTAACCCAGCAGCAGTAGGTTGTGTCCTTCCCTCCTGCCCCCCGAGGGCCTGTGACCTTCCTAGCCATAGATTTTTGACCAGGTTTACAATACAGGAAATGAAGTCCCTCCTGTGGTTCAGGCCTCCAATCCAGTTCACAGAGCACTCAGGGACTCCCATGAACACTCTTGCTACTGTTCCCCGGGTGGGCACATCTGCCACTGTTCCCCGGGTGGGCACATCTTGCCTGGCAGTTCAGTATTGTAGCATGCAGAAGCTCGTGCTAGGTGAGATCATTGATGTCTTTTCTCCGCCAGCAGCCTGTGTAGCCCCTCCCAGTACCACGAAAGCCAGGGAAGAACTTCCCTAGTCAACTGGAGAGCAGTTTCTCCTTGCCCTTCAGCCACAGTGTGTGGTATCTTCGGCCATAGGGTTGTAGCAGGGCAACCAAGAGCAACGGCAACAGCCTGTGTTGTTTGGGGGTGCCCCTGGAGCCTCCCTGATGAGAACTTGTTAATAGGTATCCTGTGTCTGGCACTGAGATTCTCCTGTAGTGCCCATTGTTTCTGGGAGTGGCACTGTCCGTCATGCAGGACAGGCACCCAGTTTTAAGCTCCTATTAGGAGAACTGTATGCACTAGAAGGGTGGCCTTACTGTAATAGATGTGGTGGCCGATGCTGTGGACTCTATCTGGCAAGGTTTTTGAATCTCCTTGTTCTAGGAGCTGAGCTGTAGAAGTTTGGGGAGAGGGGTGTCTGGGTCAATAGATACCCCGCTGCTTGATGTTCCTGGAAAAGCATCTCTGAGAGTGCATTAGATAGAGGTTCTGGTTTCCTGGTTCTCACATTCTTATGGAGAATGTTGAATTGAAGAACAACCCCCACGGGCTAGGGAAGTTAATTCAGTTGGTACATTGCTTGGCTGGCACACATGAAGGCCTGGCTTCTGTCCCCCATCACTGTATGAGAAGGACTTGGATCTAATGCCTGTAATCCCAGTTGAAGGCAGGAGGGCGAGTTCAAGATCGTCCTCAGCCACGTGAGTTTGAAGCCAGCCTCAGCTACACGAGACTCTGTTGGGAGGGAGGGGAACGGGGAGATGGCTCAGTTGGTAATGTACTTGCTGATCAGGCATGAGGGTGAGATTGATTTCCCCAGCACCCACAGGAAAGCTAGGCACAGTGGTATGCTCCTGGAATCCAGCATTAAGGAGGCAGAGACAGGGGGGTCCCTGGGGCTGAGGTCCGGGTCCACTGAGAGACCCTGTCCCAGAGAAGTAAGGTAGGGAGCGATTGAGAAAGGCTCTGGCTTCTGTGCGCGCGAGAACGTGTGTGTGTGTGTGTGTGTGTGTGTGTGTGTGTGTGTATGTGTGTGTGTGTGTGTGTGTGTGTGTGTGTATGTGTGTGAAATGGTGACCTGTAGGCTCAGAAGCTTCCAGGAGGATGGGAAGGAAGAAGATGGACCTCTTACCTGACAGTCAAGGGGAATATTCTTGAAATAGGTCCAACACACAGTGTGAGGGTTTCTAGATCTGCTGCCTCTAGTCCAGTGGTTCTCAACCTTCCTAACACTGTGACCCTTTAACACAGTTCCTCATGTTGTGGTGACGCCAACTATAAAATTATTTCTTTGCTACTTCATAACTGTAATCTGGCTCCTGTTATGAGTCATAATGTAAATGTCTGTGTTTTCCAGTAGTCTTGGGTGGCCACTGTGAAAGGATCTGTTAACCCCCAAAGGGGTCTCGACCTACAAGTTGAGCACCTCTGCCCTAGTTTCCCTGGGGGACAGAATTCCAGGCAAGCTTTTTAAAAATTCATCCGCCTCTTTATCTTCCAGTTTATTAAAAGGAGCATTTATTTCATGGTCAGGAAAAGATGTTAAAAAAGACTTAAATAAAGACATGCTGTATTTGGAAATCACCTTTTAAACTTCAAAAATAAAACCTCCTTTAGGGCTTCAGTCTGTTTTGTAACAGACATTTTTGTAAAGATGACCCGTTGGTTGAGAGTGAAAACAAATTTTCGAGTGTTGTCAGCAATACAGTAAGTAAGCCACAGGGAGGAGAATGGGGCAAGTCAGAGCCAAGCCAGAGCGGTACAAGACCTTTCAGCACAGAGTCGCAGGCTCCTGCGAGGAATTGCCGCTTGTGTGTATGAAAAAGAGGGGTGAAATCCAAAAACAAGCATGAGCTCTTTTTTTAAAGAGTAAATAAACCTATAAGCTTTGTTTCCAAGCCCAGGAGCCTGACTAACTTCCACCTGGGCGACTGAAGGGAGAGGCTTTTGAATTCGACGATTCATAGTTGAAGTGTCCAAATGCATCTTATGTTCAGATTCATGCTGCTAACTGGCATGAGGTTCGAGTCTGCTTGCACACACACACACACACACACACACACACACACACACACACACAGAGGAATGATAGATAATGACACTCAAGTCTAAGCATATTAAATCTCTCAAGGTCTTGCTCACTTCATCCTAATGAATAATGAATAGTCTTCCAGAAAGCAGCACCAGGCAAGCAGGCTTGTTCAGACATGTCAGAGCTAGAGCAACAATAAAGGCCCATTAAAGGAAAACTGGTCAAGAGAATAATAGAATCGTTAGCCTGGGTGGAGGCCCTATATTCCAGCTGGGCAGTCAAACTCCCAGCCAAGGGATCACCCCTAGAAAGGTGGGCTCCCCTTAAACCCTGTTAAAGAGATAGGTGGGATAATTATTCCTTTAATGGGATATTGTACTTTTCCTTCCCAGAATTCCTGCCCAAACCAGCATGAGGTCATTATGAGGCTCATTGTAATTATAATCCCCAAAATAAATCAAATTTTTAAAGTCAAATAAATAAATAATTTTTTGAGGCAGAAGTTAAATTTAAAAGGTATTTTTACTCTTTCCTTTTGTTTTTATTTTATGGGTATCAGTGTTTGCCTGCATGTATGTCTGTGCACCACATTGCACATGTGTGGTACCTATAGTGGTCAGAAGAGGGCATCAGATCCCCTGAGACTGACATAAGGACCTTTGTGAACAACCATGTGGTTGCTAGTAACGAATGCTCTTAACCTCTGGGCCATCTCTTCAGCCCTTAAAATATATTCTTTAAATATAGACTACCCTTAATTTTGAAACCATGTGGAAGTGTTTTACTTACTTGATGGTTAGCCATCAACTTCTTTTTTTTTTTAAGATTTATTTTAAATTGTGTGTGTATTGCACATTGTCCTCAGGGGTCAGAGGAGATGGATTTACAAACAGTTGTGAGTTGCCCACCAGGAGTGCTGGAAATGGAACTTCAGCCCCTCCACTTCCCTATGGAGACAGATGTCTTCAATTTTTTTTTAAAGATTTATTTATTTATTATGTATACAGAGGAGGGCACCAGATCTCATTACAGATGGTAGTGAGCCATCATGTGATTGCTGGGAATTGAACTCAGGACCTCTGGAAGAACAGTCGGTGCTCTTAACCTCTGAGCCATCTCTCCAGCCCCAGATGTCTTCAATTTGATCATGTAATTCTTAGTCTGTGTTCTGCTTTAAGTGATACTTTTATTTACTTCTCATTATTATATTGTATGTATTGTGGGGAGAGTAGTGTGGACATCAGAGGACAGATTGCAGAAGCTGCTCCTCACCTTCCACTGTGTGCACCCCTGGAATCAAACTCAAACTCAGGGCATCATAAAGAGGGAGAGAAGAGAAAGGGAACCAGGGAAGGAAGGTAGGGGAAAAAAAGAGCTTACTGCCGTTACAGGATGGTCTTGAATGAGTATGAAGAGTGATGATGGGCCTTGTAGTGTTTGGAACAGGTTCGGTGGGTACAGTGTGTAGCAGTACAGTGATGTATGCTTAGCATACATTCCCTTCTCCCTGCCTCCAAATGATAAGGACAGAGCTGGTGGGTGAGCGGAGGAGCAGCTCATGTTAACTCCGCCTGATCTCTCTCAGTACCATGCAGGATGACATCTTCATTCTCCACGAGCAAGAGTATGACAGTTTGCTTGAATCTGTCTTCAAAACGGAGTTCTTGAGCCTCTTGGCAAAGCGATACGAGGAAAAAACCCAGAAGCAACTACCTCTGAAATTCAGCAATACGTGAGTTGGGGTCTGGAGTCCAGACTGAGAGGTAGGGAGGCCTGCAGGGTGGGCTGTGTGGTTCCATCCCTTCAGCTAGCCCCACTCTGGGCATCTCAGTATTTCCAGGAACAGGGAGGCGTGCTGAAGACAACCCAGGGCTTTGCTGGGGTCACATTTATGTTTCTGTGAAATAATCAAATCATCAAAGGATATTTTTTATCATTTACACAAAGATCACTCAAGTAAGACTAGGAAGGCAGGATTAGCAGAGTGAACAGCAGTCAGGCTGGAAGCAGGAAAAAGGAACTGGAATAGGTGTTCTGATTCCCCAAATTGGGGTGGGGAATCTGGGACATGGGGTGTGGCTAGTAATGCCTTATGTCTTAGCTCACCTTCACATGTTTTAGTGAAATGCTCTAATGGGCAAGACACCATATATTGTTGAGCTTCTGATCTCATTTTTGCTGAGTGAGAGTTGTTTAGCTTTTCTTAAATTCCCCATCAATAGGGTCCATCTCTTTATCCATAAAAATGAGGCAACCATGAGACTGTAATGCCCAGATGAACGAAACTGACAATAGAATCATTAATATTTCCTAAGTTAAAAAGAGCAGACTATACAGTGTATCACGCAGGTATATAGACATAGTGTTTCTTTTGGCTTCTGAGGTTCAGATTCCAGTCTGTCATAGCAGGAAAGTCAAAGCAGGAACTTGAAGCAGGTAGTTGTATCATATCATATCCATAGTCAAGAGCAGAGAGAAATTAATATGTGCATACTTACTCAGTACTTTCTATACATATACAGTTCAGGATCCCCTGCATAGGGAATGGGGCTGCCCACAGTGGATCTTCCCACGTCAATTACCATTAAACAAAATAATCCCCTACTTGCCCACAGGTCACCCTGATCTAGATAGATAGTCCCTTATTGAGACTCTCTCTCAGGTGATTCCAGAATATGTCAAGTTGATGATTAAAACTAACCATCACACCCCCCCTCCCATTCGGATTTTGGTGTTTTTCCTTCCTACATGGGTGAATGACGGTGATGGAATAACAGAAGATAACTGAACAGTAGCCACAGTCTGTGGTATAGAATATTCTGCCCTCTTGTATCTGACATCTCAGTCCTCCACACAGCAAACACAACTGGAAGCCCAATGTTAACAACAGAGGGCAAGTTGTCCCTGTCCCCTAGGCAGTCACCCTTGACCACCGGAGAGTAACCCTGTGACATAAATGAGGAAAACCACTCACCAACAGGGTTCTCACAGATGTTGAGCTCCAGATGCCTGTGCATCTGGTGTGGCAATCACCTAGCAGCTGTGCCGCACTGAGCTGTACCATCCCCTACGTGAGAGGGTTGGATGATCTGGGCTTGCCCATCCCGTGGTGATCACCTTCCGGGCAGCAGCTGGTTCATGAGTACCGTTTTCTCATTGGCTCTTTCTGGCTCATAATTTCAATCCATGTGCTTGTCACAGCCTTGAACTGAAGTTAAAAAAGGAGAACTGGGGTCCCTGGAGTGCAGGGGGCTCCCGGCAAGTGCAATTCCACCAAGGCTTCGGCGACCTGGCCATCCTCAAGCCCAGCAACAAGGTGCTGCAGGTCAGCATCGGACCTGGGCTGCCCAAGAACTCTCGTAAGTGTCGCCCGGGCCCTGCCTCCACTGGTACCGTGCACCTGGCTCTTCTGTTCAGATCCGGGTCCAGAAGCGTCTGTGTCTCTGCTGCTGGCTGTGGTGGGGTTCTCACGAGGTGGGGTTCTCACGAGATTGGGCACTGCAAACTAAAGCAGTGACGGGGAGAACGGGCAGGCTGAAGCGTGCTGAGTGTTCGTGTTTTGTGCACATTATACCCGGCACTCATGTCCTGGTTGTATTTAAAGGGCTGTTTGGGCTGATATAAAGAACCTGAACTGGGGGCTAATGAGATGGCCCAGTGGGTAAACGCGCTTTCCACCAAGCCTGGTGACTGGAGTTCAATTCCCGGTTGTTTGTTTATTTCAGGCCCTACCAGAAGGAACACCATCCAAAGCAGAGGGTATTCTGGTGGAACTAAGAATGCCCATTACCCAATGAGAGCTGCCCCTGCTCCCCCAGGTAAGCTGCGCATGCACCATGGAGAGGTACCGCTGAGTCTGGACCTGCAACTTCCAAAGGATGTTTGGAGAGCTAGAGAAATGTTTCAGTCTGACTTGCGTTTTAAGCTCCAGCACTCACGTAAAAAGCTGGGCACTATGGTGTAACTTGGGATCCCGGTGCTGGGGAGATAGAGACAGGAAAAGTCTTGTTGTTTGCTGCCTTACCTAATCAGTGAGACTTAGGCACTAGCGAGAGACTCTGTCTCAGGAAATAAGATGGACGACTTCTGAAGAACAATACATGAGGTTGACCTCTGACCTCCACATGCACATATATACATGTGTACACACACATACACACAAAATAAGGAAATAAAGAGAGAGTGTTTGGGAAGAAACCCGTCAGCTAGTAAATACAAGGCAGCCATACACATGACCCTAAAATTTAGGAAACAATGTCAGTGAGCCCACATTACTGCACAGGGAACAATCTGGGTTTCATTACCCAGCTCTGTCACTTCCTAGGGCAGAGAGAGATAAATGAGTTCCCGTTCACCACAAGCAGAATGCTGCTGGTTTTACGATGCCAGATGTTGCCTTGATGGGCCCAGGAGTTTTCTGGGTATCAATCCACCAGCGCCAGGCTCCAGCCACATACTGCAGCAATGGTTCATGACTAGTTAATGGCCTGGCGAATTAATAGAAAAACATCTATTCTTAGTGAAATGAAATCCAGGAGACATCCCTAAAGTGAAATAATATCTGGGAGAATTACAAAACGTTACAAAGTCTTTTTTGGCCCTTGTTTTTCATAATTTTCAGCTTGTTGTTTTGTTTTTGTTCTTTAAGACAGGGTCTTCTGGGCATGGTGGAGCACCCATTTAATCCCAGCACTTGGGAGGCAGAGGCAGATGGATCTCTGTGAATTGGAAGCCAGCCTGGTCTACATAGTGAGTTGTAGGACAGCCAGAGCTATGCTATGTAGAGAAATGCCATTTCAAAAAATAAAAACAGGGTCTCACTATGTAGCTCTGACTGTCCTGGAACTCAATAAGTAGACCAGGCTGGCCTCCAACTCCCAGAGATCCATCTGCTTCTGTCTTGGATCGCTGGGATTAAAGATGTGAACTACCACACCCAGCTTTTTGTTTTTAAAAAGGGTTTTATAACCAAACTGTCCTTGGATTTGCTGCATTGATGAGCATGGCCTTGAGTTTTTGACCTTCCTCCTGCCTCTGCCTCCGCCGTGCTGGGGTTACTGGCGTGGACAGCAAGAAATATCCAGTTTGTGTGATACTGAGACTTGAACCCAGGGCTTTGTGCATGCTAGGCAAACACTACCAACTGAGCCCCCTCCCCTGTCCCCATACTTGGCAGCATTTAAATAAAAACAAGTCTCCATCACTCACAAAGTTCAGACCATAAGAAACTGTCCTCAGAGTAGGATATTAGTCATTTTAGGGTAGGTCTGAACAGGTCATTTGGGAGCCATATTCGAGCCAAGTCATAGCAGATGAGAGGATCCTATTTGCTCCCGTACCCACAATAAGAAACGCCAAGAATTCTTTAATCTTCTCTCCTGGGATCTCACGCTTGTACTCTAAGCCTGAGCACTGCCCAGCAGTGAGAAATGAGCTCTCCTCTCTTTTGGAGTCTCCTCTCTTTTGGAGTCTCTGCCCCATCCCAGTCCAGATTTCTTTCCTCTTTTTCTTCTTTAACGGTTAAGGAGCATCCAAGCTCGGAGGGACCCACGAGAAGCAGGGTCTACACATACTGTGTGACTGTTTAGTGCTGGCCTTCTGCCAGGACTATCTGGATGCTCCTTCACCTCCGCTCTGGCCGGAGTATCCTCCGACCGAATCAGCCCACAGTGACCTCGAACATAGCCTCAACCTCTAAATGACAGTTTCCTCATCAGCCAAATGAGGAATTAGCCCAAGTCCATTAAAGCAACACTTCTCAAAAGATCTATAAAAGTGTTGCCCGGAACTTTACATTTCTCAGGTTTGTTTATTTATTGGAGGTGGGTGTTGGGGGAGGCGTGGGTGTGTGTGCAGGTCCATGTGCTTATTGGTATGTCTGCAGGTGAAAATGGAGAAGGGGTGTACATACATGTTATACACACACATGTAGAGGCCAGGGATAATGTCAGGTGTTGATTCTTGGGAACTATGCATCTTAGTTTTTGTTTTGTTTTGTTTTGTTTTGTTTTGTTTTGTTTTGTTTTGTTTTGTAGACAGGGTCTCTCTAAATAGCCCTGGCTGTCCTAGAACTCACTCTGTAAACCAGGCTGGCCTCAAACTCACAGAGATCCGCCTGCCTCTGCCTCCCAAGTGCTGGGATTAAAGGCATGCACCACCACCAGCTGGCCATACAGAGTCTCTTCCTAGGACCTGAGGTTTGTCAATTAGGCTGGACTGGGCGCCTATCCAATGTGTCCATCCACAGGGATCCTCCTGTCTCCATCTCCCCAGTGCTGGGATTGCAAACGTGAACCACCACCCCTGGCTTTTAGTGTGGTTGCAGGGATTGAGCTCACAGCCTCAGGCTTGCAAGGCAGCCAGCTATCTCCTCAGCCCTCAGTTCCTTTGGATTTTAAAAAGGTTCCCAGCTAGCCAGGTAGCGGTGGTGCACACCTTTAATCCCAGCACTCGGGAGGCAGAACCAGGTGGATCTCTGTGAGTTCGAGGCTAGCCTTGTCTATAGAGCAAGATCCAGGACAGGCACCAAAACTACACAGAGAAACCCTGTCTTGAAAAAAACAAAAACAAACAAACAAAAAAAAAAAGTTTTCCAGCTTATCACAAACCATACTTTTGACAAATGTAATAAAGATGAATTCGTAGAACAATGAACTCTGAAAAGCACATATAATACAAGCCAAACTTTATTATTAATTTCAACAGGCATAAAATATATCTGCTGAGTGTTTAGTCTCAGTCTCTGAACTCAGTGTGGACAAATGAGTCTCTGGTGACATGGGGACACTCCCCTACTTTTTCTGTGCCCTAGGAAACAGCCCACTCTGCCACACTCCTTTCCTCTCTTTAGCACTCTTGGCAGCAAGCGGGGCCTCAGTGTCCTCCCAAGCCCAGATGCTGTGGAGAGCCCTTCAAATTCTTATTCACTGGGTCAGATGAGGAGAAAGTCTTATTTGTCTCCAGCGTCTAGTTTCCATCCAGCCTGGAGCCTGTGGGAGGAAATGGCAAGAGAGCCGGCTGGATGAAAAGCCACACTTCTAAATGCTCTGCCCTAGAACACTGCCCTTGTTTCTGGAGAGGGGAAGGCTCACTTGTACCTTTAGAAGGGTGCCAAGATAACAGAAATGAGTATCAGAGCTGGAAGAAAGCAGGTAAACGCTGGACCAGTCTCCTTGCTCTTTAATGGAGAAGCTGACCTTCTCAAAGGTTACAATCCTTGCTCAAGACCAACAGGTTTTCAGAGCCGGAACTGAGTCCCCAGGCCTTGGCCACTCCATTGCTACTCCAGAATCCTGCAGTTTTCTGGCGTGCCCTACTGAAGTGGGCCTCGTTCTCCACTCTGCCTGCTGTGTCAGCAGGAAGAGAGCTAGGGCTACGTCTTACATGGCAGGGAATAATAATGCCCTCGTGATCGACAGCCCACCCCACCATCCATCCATGATCTACCAGCTAATGCAACTTTTGAGATCTTACTAGAAATCACTGTTGGGGACACAGAACTTTCTTCGTCGGCTTGATCTGGCTAGATGGCTGCACTTCCCTCACCTACGTGAAGGGTTTTCCACACCGCACACAGCAGTCTTCAGCCAAGGACACCTGAGACTGACTCGTGGAAAATGAATGTACAACTGTTTAACCCACTGTCTGCTGCCCTCCTGAGTCATGACCTTGTGGACCCAAAAATGGCTTGCCAGCAGCTGGCTGCAAACTCATCTTGCTCTGACTGGGGGCTTGAACCCAGATATCTAGAAACTGAGGCACTTCCTCAGCAGGTGACATTGGTGCTGTCATGTTATAGTCCCCAAATACAATCGGATTTATCAGTTATACCTCAGTAAAGTTGGGAGGAAAATAGTGTATTAACAGTTTTACAATATATTACTGGTAGTAATATTTTCAGAAAGGGAAACTGAGGGCCAGAGTAGCTAAATCACTTGCCTCCAGCTAGTTAATAAGTATGAAGGACCTTTTGGCAAAGCAATGGCAGAAATTGACATTGTTTCTTCTCTTTCCTATCTAGGATGCCATCAAAATGGAGTCATCAGAAACCAGTTTGTGCCTCCTCCTCACGCTCCTGGAAACCAGAGGTCCAATCAGAAAAGCCTGTACACCTCTATGGCCCGCCCACCCTTGCCACGGCAACAGTCCACAGGCTCAGACCGATTGTCACAGACCCCAGAGAGCCTGGATTTCCTCAGGGTCCCGGACCAGGGTGCTGCTGGGTAAGATTTCCCGTGTCTTGTGGTAAAGCCTGTGAACTCTGCTCCACCAGTCACGCAGAGGATTCGGGGGCTCTGTGAGCACCAGCGCTGGTTTCCAAAGTTCAGTTTTCTACTCGAGTGCTGTAATCAAGGACCCATGGCTGTGGGGCCGAGTGAATAGCAACATAGCCCAGTTCATCCCCTGGGAAGGAAGGAGCTTACCTTGGAAATATCAACAGTCACGTGCTCTCAGCCATGAGACTCTGCTAATGAGTGATCTTCTGTTTTCCCCTGGTGTAGTTGAGGGATGACGGTCGTTTGTTTTATTACTTTTGCCTGCAGTTGCATAATTAAACAATTCATAGTTTCAGCAACATTTAGACCAGGATACCAGGGTCTGGGAAGAAGTGGCCCAGCAGTTAAGAACACTTGCTGTCTTTGCAGAGGACCTGGGTTCTGTTCAAATACACACGTGTCTGCTTGTAACTGTTGTTATGACAAAACATTTCCTGGGGAGATGTAACACACGTGTCTACTCACCCCGAGACAGGGAACCCATGACAGACCAAAGTACGCACACCACCCAAGTCCAACTTGGTGTGAAGCAAGGAGTTTTATCGGGGTTTCTTACAGGAATGTGGGTGAGGGGTTCTTACAGGAGCAGACATGACTCAAAGGCTGCTGCATCACCAAGGCCCGCCCCAGCATGGGTGACAGCTCAGAAACCTGGAGCCCACTGCACAGCCTCAGACAGCTCAGCACTTCGGAGACTGTCCTTTCCAAGAGACTCTGCTTTAACCTCTTCCAGGCAGCTCAGCTGGTTTCTGCTGCTTCCAGGCCGCTGGGCTGCTTCTCCCTGTCTTTTTTTGCCTCTCAGCTTCTCTGGGTCTTCTTGGTAGCTCTGCTCCCATCTGAGAATCTTCTTTGGCACCGCCGCCTGGCCACATTAACTGTTGATTAAGACTATTTCTCACACAAGTGACCACAGGCTAATTTGATCAATTCAGTTCATCAACTGAGGTTCCCCTCTTCTCAGATACTCCAAGTGGTGTCAAGTTGGCTTTTTTGTTTTGTTTTGTTTTGTTTTGTTTTGTTTTGTTTTGTTTTGTTTTGTTTTGTTTTGTTTTGTTTTGTTTTGTTTGAGGCAGAGTTTCTCTGTGTAGCCCTGGCTATCCTGGAGCTCAGTTTGAAGACCAGGCTGGCCTAGAATTAAGAGATCCACCTGCCTCTGTCTCCCAAGTGCTCCCTATCAAGTGTTAACTTATCCTGTCATTTGGACTACAGACAGGAGGCACTGATACTCTCTAGTGCACAGGTGGCCATTAGTAGAGCGCATGCTCCCTTCTCTTGTGGAAATAGCTGTGTCCCACTCTTCTCCTGACCCGGTGGAGTTGACTGGCTCAGCTTCCAGCTGTGGTTCTCGAACCCTGCTCTTCACCAGAATTGCCTGAAGGGCTTGCCTCCTACTCCTTCTCTCTCTTAAAATTTGACTGCGCGCACGCGTGTGCGTGTGCGTGTGTGGCACATGTGTGGATTTCAGGTGTCACCTACTCTCTTACCACCTTATTATTTGAGCTATAGTCTCTTGCTATCATCCCCCTCTCTCCACCTCCCCAGTGCTGGGATTTCGAACACACGCTGCCACATCCAGCTTTTGGTGTGGCTTCTGGTCCTCATGGGCATGTAACAAAACAAGTACCAACTGAGCCATCTTCCTAGTTACATTTCTACCAGGTTCCCAGACAGTGCTAATGCCACTCATCCAAGGAAGGACCCCGTGGTACACAGACACCCAAAGGGCAGCTGGTGTCCAGTTGGTAGGGTTCAGGGAATGGTGGGTTGGGAAGACAGCAGACTTTTCACTTGACCCAGATGCTGTTCACGTGCCTGAGCGTCACTACAACAGTCCCCAGATCGCTCCTGGGCCCAGTTTTGTGCTCCAAAGCAGGCAGGGGATTATAAGCAGCCACCCTCCAAGTCTCCCCGCTCTGTCTGCTGGCTTCCCATTTGCTTTGGCTTTGGCAAGCAACACCATCTTTTCAGCCTGCCTTGCAAGTTACAGACTTGCATACGGGCCAGCTGGGAGCATCTGTCAGCCAAAAGTAGGCAATGTAGGAATGCTGGGTCTTCACCAAGGCTGCTCCCTTCCAGCCCTGTTGAAGTCTTATCACACCCTTCCCTGCCTTCAGGCCCTGATGCCGTGTACACATGCTGCTGTCTGGGAGACTAGCTGGGGGCTGGGAGCAAGGAACGCGTCACAATTGTCCAACAGGCAATGCCATTTTCCTGTCTGCCGCATGTATACTCTGGCATTAGCTCACTAAGTCCAGGAGCTACAAGAATTCTAGCCAATCTTCTTATTACACACCTAGACATGCTTTGTAGACAGTCCCTAAAAAGTAGGAACTCAGCTGAGCGTGGTGGCTCCTGCCTTTAATTCCAGCACTTAGGAGGCTGGGGCAAAAGGATTACTATAGTTTGAGTCCCAGACCAACTTCAGCTAAAGACTGAGACCATGTCTCTAAAGAAGCAAGACAAACACAAGGAGGTTGAGAAGGGGGATGATACTGGGGAGAGATGGCTCCATGGTAAAGGACACTGGCTGCTGACCTGTATTCAGTTCTCAGCACTCCCAACTCCCTTAACTCTTCTAGGGTGATTAGGTGCCCTCTCTTGGCTTCTGGGACACTGTGCTCAGATGGTGTACATACATAAAACACACATGCACATAAAATAAAAATAAATATTTTTTCTAAAAAACGAACAAGGGGGGATAGGAAGTAGGAACCTAACATTTGTTTTCTACAACACAAACTTGAAAACTCAGTATCTAATGTGGCAGAGAACTTGGCTATGGCATTTCAGGAAACTCATCGTTACCTAAATTTAACAGTTTCTCTGTGCCAAAAGACAAACTGTGTTGGAGCTCAAAGGGAACCCCACACTTGGACTTTCTCCCTAAACATGAGGATTCCTATTGAGATCAAAGTGCCAAAGGTTCACCTTGAATTTGCCAGCCTAGAACCAGACCACCACAGCCTCCTCCCTGATCCTCCAAGCCCTGTGCTAATCCTCCTATACCCCCCCCCCAGTGTTCCGTTTTTTCACAGACGCATTCTCTACAGCCTTCATCTCTTTGGGGTCTTGTACCATGGCTGATATCAAATGATATTGTTAGCACCTCAGGTTTGTCAGGGTATCAGTCACTTTCCATTTAGTCAGTTGGTTTGGGAGAGAGCAAAAAATTCACTAAATTGCAGGGCAGCGGTGGCGCACGCCTTTAGTCCCAGCACTCAGGAGGCAGAGCCAGGTGGATCTCTGTGAGTTCGAGGCCAGCCTGGTCTACAGAGCGAGATCCAGGACAGGCACAAAAACTACACAGAGAAACCCTGTCTCAAACAACAACAACAACAACAAAAAAAAAAAAAAAAAAAAAAAAAAAAACAACTTCTTTAAGTTCACTAAATTATCATTCCAACAAGTCTATTGTCTTTCGTCTGCCTGTCTGTCTGTGTCCTCCCCTCCCTCTCTTTCTCTTTTTCTTCTTTCTTTTTCTGTAATGTTAGGGGTGGAACCCAGGGCTCTACACATGCTAAGCAAGTGCTTTCCCACTGAGCTACATCCTCAGCCCTTCAAGCATCTCCACCTTGGTTTTGTGGCTTTCCTGCACATGATTGCCACCAATGGCATCATCACATCATCATTCTCCAAATAACCCTAAGGTTTAGTGATGCTTTCGGGGTAAAGATCTGCCCGACTTTTTTTTTTCCCTGTCAGGGTGACACACACCTTTAGTCCTAGCATTCAGAAGGTAGAGGCAGGTGATCTCTGTAAGTTCCAGGCTAGCCAGGGTTACATAGTGAGAGCCTTGTCCCAGAAGACTTGTCCTGATTCTCAAGGGAAGAAGGCAGACTCTGTAACAATCACGGCAGCAGCCCCTTCCCACCTTCACACTGGTCCATATGGACTCTCCATCTGGACACCAAGTGTGCTGGACAGCATTTCCTCTGGTCACTGTAATGTGATCGACCTACAGTCCACTGTGGAAGAATCGAAGCCAAGCCTGGAAACGTCTGTTGCCATTTTTAATCCCGTGTTCTGTTTCATGAGAGAATGGCTTTCGAGGGCTTCCAAAGACGCTCCAGAGGTCAAGCCAACTAGAAGTCAGGGAACCAGAATAAGAGGGCAGGTGCTGGGCGGCAGGGCTTCCCACCGGGCAGCAAAGGAGGAATGACTAGGAAGCCGGAAGTGCTGCCCAGGTGTCTCCTATCAGGCAGGACTCTCCTAAGGGAGTCATATTTTCAAAAGGCTTAAAGTTGCCAGCAAGCGTCCAACAGCGATATTCTCAACCTACAGTCTACAGGAGCAGCCGGAACCTGGCCCAAGCCAAGGCCAGGTCTTAGGAATTCCTGGCACCCAGTCTCGTACTTCCAGTAATGTCTATGGTTTCAGCATTTGGAGCAGAACGTAATGTTTCAAGCCAATGCAATAAGACTTGATTCTTTTCCTCCTTGGAAACTCAAGACCCAAATTCCACATCCACAGAACAAAAGCAGTGATGTTCAAAAGCTTGGTCCCCAGCTCTCCCTGGCGCACACCCACCTTGCGAATGATGGGAGTGCTCAGAAAGTTCACAGGAAGCGGTGAAGCGCAGTGGGAAGGGCTGGACGTGAGTCTGGTTCCTATCGTACGTAGTTCCTTTTGCTTGCGCCTCATCAAACATCTACTGAGCCATGCTCGTCAGGCAGCTCATGCTTATCATTTAACCTGGGTGCCTTGGTGTTTTCGTATGTATAATGGGGAGAATAAGATGCCAAAAATTGAGAACTGGAGAGATGATTCAGAAGGTAAGGGTATTTGTCACAAGGCTGAGGACCTGTGTTTGATCCCTAGGACCCACATGGTAGGAGAGAACAGACCCCCCCAAAATATGTCCTCTGACCTCCACACACGAGCCCTGGCAAGCATTATACAAAACCTAGCAAATTAATTGATTAATTAAACTTTAAAAAAACGGATAATAAATGAAAAGCCCACCTTTCTGGATTTTTCTTAAAGATTCTAGAAGGACTAAATATATAACAAAGCACAGTGCAACTTGAGTTTCAGGTCAGGGAGCTGTTTTTGTGTGGTTCTAGGACTCGAGCCCAGAATCTCACACATTCTAAGCAAATTCTCTACCGCATTCTTTTGCATCTGTTCCTAGGGAGCTAGCGGGGGGACACTCCCGAGTACACTGAGGACTGGCTGTACAGTGTATGGTACAGGAGCGGAGGCAGGCCCCGCTGCTGTAGCTATCACTGGACACTGCACTCCATCGGGACGACTTTAAGTCACAAACTCCTTCTCGCTCTGTGCCCATGTCCCTCACAGAACAGCTTCATCACTGATCAGCATCACACCCACATCCTGTGGACCAGGATGGGGCATCAACTAGTCCTCAGTTTGGAGATGATTGGTGCCAGCTAGGTTTTTTGTATCTCAGGAGACTCCCCCAGTACTTACTCTGTGAGGCCCTGAATGTCAACTGGCGTTGATCTCAGTGCCTGCACCGTGGTCTTCCCCTACCACTGATGTAGGATTCACCTTGCAGGATAATTTCTCAGTGTGCAACTCAGATGTGCTATGCATATTTCCTTAGGAAAAATAAATTGCATTCTGGGTTCTGGTGTGGTTATACTTGAGTATAATGCCCTGCTTCAAAGAAAGAGAAGTTAAGTGGATTCTTCATACATTCATTGTGTTAAAGGACAAAAGATACAATGAAGTGATGTATGTAAATTTCCTGAACTGAGGTGTCCATCAAGTCATAACAAGAAAGCTAGATTTCACTTGTCCATCAAGTCATAACAAGCTAGATTTCACTGTACAAAAAAAATCACATACAGGACCAGTGAGGTAGCTTAGCTATTAAGAGCACTGGCTGCTCTTCCCGAGGACCTGAGTTCAGTTCCCAGCACCCACCCGGCAGCTCACAACGGTCTGTAACTCCATTTCCAGAGTATCTAATGCCCTCTTGGCCTTCAAGGGCACCAGGCACACACATGGTACACAGACATACATGCAGACAAAACACCCGTAAACATAAAATTAGAAATTTTTTAAAT
Organism: Peromyscus maniculatus bairdii; assembly: GCF_049852395.1. Classification (NCBI taxonomy): domain Eukaryota; kingdom Metazoa; phylum Chordata; class Mammalia; order Rodentia; family Cricetidae; genus Peromyscus; species Peromyscus maniculatus. The sequence continues at coordinate 67,961,167 of NC_134858.1, forward strand.
TGAAGATAGCAGCAGCAAGATGGCTCAGAAGGTAACTAACTGTGCTCGCTGCCAAACCTGTTGACCTGAGTTCAGTCCCCTGGATCTCCTTGGTGGAAGAGGAAAACCAGCGCCAGCAAACTGCCCTCTGACCTCTACAGATGCTATGGTATGCATCCCCTCAACACACACACACACACACACACACACACACACACACACACACACACACACACACACACACAGAAAGAGTAACTCATGTAAATGTTTTAATTAAGGAAATGACACATAATCAGATATTAGATTTGTTTGGCAGTGTGTGGTTTCATAGCTGTGTGCTAACATGTCTGCACAGTTACAGGCAGGCCCATGGATGAAGTACACTTTGACTATTGAAATATCAGCAGCGATAAACACTTTATTGTTAACTAGGATTCTCACTGCTGTCCCCGTTCTCCCAGTGGATGATCTGGCTTTATAACACGGCTTTCAATCCTGGAGGAGACAGGGTAATTAGAAATACAAACAGCCCAAAAGAGCAGAGGGGCCAAAATTACCCAAACCTGGTACAGCCCGTTCAGAACACGTGGAGAGAAAGCCTGCTGTTTGTTTTTATTTGAGTTCTGAGACCTGCTCTGTCTCAGTCTGGCCTTGAACTCATGGAAATATTTCTGCCTCTGCTTCCTGGGTGCTGGAATTACAGGTGTGTGCTGCCAAGCCTAGCTCAGGGAAGGATTTGAATTTTTATCTTATTTTATGTAAAGGGGTGTTTTGCCTGGATGTGTGTTTGTGCACCGTATGTGTGCCTAGTACCCGCAAAAGCCAGAAGAAGGTGTCAGATCCCCAGGAACTAGAGTCACAGACAGTTGTGAGTCAGCATGTGGGTGCTGGGAACCAAAGCAGGGTTCTCTGCAGGAACAGCAAGTGCTCTTAACCGCTGAGCTGTCTCTCCCGCTTCAGGAAAACATTTCCAATCAGGATGAATTCGGGTGATTATTGGAAGGGTCTCCTGAGCAGGGGCATGTGGGTGAGCAATGGAACTGGACAAAAATGCCTGGATTGCAGCAGTTGCCGCTTCCTGGGGCGTGTGGCTGAGTTTTTGTGAACTTGACCCAAGCTAGGCTTATCTGGGGATACAGACCTCAGCTGAGGAATTGCCTCCATCAGATTTACCTGCGGGCAAGTCTATGGCACATCTTCTTGTTTAATGATTGATGTGGACAGTGCTGCCCCTAGGTCCTGGGTTGTGTAAGAAAGCAGTATTCTTCCATGGTCTTTGCTCAGCCCCTGCCTTGAGTTCTGCCCTGACTTCCCATTGTGGTGAACTGTAACCAGGACACGTAGCCAAGAATCTCCAAGTTGCTTTGATCAGTGTGTTATGGCAGCAGCAGGAAGCAAACTAAGACGTGGTAAATACACATACCACCATGGCCATATGTCAGGCCATGGGCGTGGCTATACCAAAGGGGGGGGGCGTGGATTGGTAATCACACCGAGTTACAGTATCGCCACTTCACATCAGTGACAGACTTTCGTAACCTCCAGACCAGAGACAGAAAAATGGCTCTGAAGGGAGGAAGCTTGCATATTTATTTCCTTTGCTAATTTAATTGTTAAGTGTGTAAGATTTAATTGTTAATGACTGTGTTTCACGAGTAGCTGACACAATTCCTGGAAGTTTGAGCCCGCAGCTCTGAGCCAGCTCTGCTCAGGGGCCCTTCTGCGCCGCCGGGTTGGCAGTCACCCTGGCTGGGAGTGGCCAGCTCCTGGTACCTAAAAGACCTCATTAATCAATTTCTGGCAGTGTGTTGAAAGCCATTAGTTCTCCGTGTTTGTTACACAGCACTGCCCCCTAGTGGCACAGAAGAGAGAGGCTGGGTTTCCAAGGCTGTTGGGGCCTTGGCTGACCTAGCCTGGGTACTGGGCTGTTGTGACTGGCTGTGCTCCGTGCTGCTTTCAGGAGGTCCCCAGTCTGCCAAACCCTAGAGACGGTGGACTCTTCATCAGCATGGACTTCCTTGTTCCGTAGCTGCGCACGGAGTTCAAAGGCAGACCCTGTCGCAAAACTCTATTAGGAGCAACAACAACAGAAAGACTATGAAGTGGCTCCATGGAGGCAGATGTTGGAGCAATCCTCCTGCTTCCACTCTACCCAGTGCCCATGTGGATCCATTGTCTTAGCTTCCCACTCCCTCCCTCGGGGCCCTTCCACAGAGGAGTGTGTGCTACACCCCAATATCCTTGGACACCCTCCCCGCCCCTACCAGACTTCATCACTCTGCCCTAAGGACAATAGCCCGCCCTCCTTTGCACGTAGGAGACTGAATTCCCTTGTACAAGTATTTGGGGGTGGGGTTTGTGAGCCCAGGTGTGTGTGGGCATCTGTGCACGTAAGCTCCCCACCATGCCCTGTGAACTTCCAGACTGCAGGCTTTCATCTTCCTCCTGGGGTGTTACATGTCCACCCCATCCCCTCCCTCCCATGTCTTGTTGCTGGGAAATCAGATGATTAGCCCTGGCTAAAGGGTCTTCCTAACCAAATGCTGACATATGCTCAGTGTGTGTGTGTGTGTGTGTGTGTGTGTGTGTGTGTGTGTGTAATATATATATATATATATATATATATATATATATATATATATATAAAACTTCTGTTCCTATAGGTATTCGTAGATGTGGCTAGGCCTAAGAGATAGCCCTTCCCATGCTGATCCTTACCTCAGACCTTCTATTTCTAATCACATTTACATATTAGTGAATGATGTAGGTGTGCACATGTGGTGGTGTATGTGTGAGGGTCAGGGGACAGTTTTTGAGAGTCAGTCCTTTTCTTCACCATGTGGGGCATGGGAATCGAACTCGGGTTGTCAGGCTTGGCGGCAAGTGCCCTTTGCCCGTGGAGTCTTCCCACTGCTCCCTCACCCCCAAGACCCTCATAGAAGAGTGTGTAATCTAAGTTCCCTTGTGGGCTGTGCTTTAGGTTGGCCTAAGAGCTCACTCATAGGAACTAATGGGACCGGGAGAAGTCTGCCTTTTGCTGGTACTTGTGTCAGATACCACTACTGTTCTATCCAGGGAGGTTTGCAAGTTTTTCTGTAAAGGATCAGAGAGCAAACATTTTAAACTCTGGATACCAGATAGTCTCTGTGCATTGCCTCGAATGAACCAGGAGTTGAAATTAGGCCCCTTAGAAACACTGTGAACGGGGGATTGAGGCAACATGGTGTAAAGGCTGGCAAGATGGTTCAGCAGGTCGAGGTGCTTGAACTAGACAGTGTAGTCCCAGCCACCAAAAAAAACCTGCTGCTTCCTTGGGGTGTCCCAGTCTCACATGGTCCTGCTCTCTCCACAGAGTCCGAAGACAAACAACCAGCCGGCCTCCCCCAGCAGGGGGCAGACCAAAGCCCCAACCTAAGCCCAAGCCTCAGGTGCCACAGTGCAAGGCTTTGTATGCCTATGACGCTCAGGACACGGACGAACTCAGCTTCAACGCCAATGACGTTATTGATATTATTAAAGAAGGTAAGTGTGTGGCCGGCTGCAAGAGCCTCCCCGAGAGCGTGCAGGGAGTTCAAGGGCTCGCTTATCAGAGTGTGTAGACCAGTGTTTCTCAACCTGTGGGTCGCGACGCCTTCAGGGTCCAATGCCCTTTTCACAGAGGTTGCATGTCAGGTATCCTGGATGTCAGATATTTACATTACGATTCATAACAGTAGCAAAATTACAATGAAAACAATGTTATGGTTGGGGTCACCACAACATGAAGAACTGTATTAAAGAGTTGCAGCATTAGGAAGGTTGAGAACCACTGTGTAGACAGAGGTAAGCCAGGCCTCAAACTATTTGACCAGAACTTTTTACAATGTCAGAGATTGAACCCAGGGCCTTGAGCATGCTAGGCAAGCACTCTACCACTAGACTGTGCTCTCACTCCTCTTTTGACTTTTTATTTTAGTATGGAGTCTCACTAGGTTGTCTAGGCTGGTCTCGAACTCACTCTGTAGCCGAGGCACAAGTTCAGACTTACGATCCTCCAGCCTCAACTTCCCAGGAAATGGGATTTACAGGCCTGGGCTATCTGGCCCATCAAGACTTTTTTTTTTTTTAATACCCTTTTTAAGGAAGGAGAGGTTGTGTACAAGTGTGTATACATGACGTCATACACACACACACACACACACACACACACACACACACACACACACACACGCACACACACACACACCTATGATATGGTGCATTGAATGTTCACACTCCATTGGAGGAAAGTTTCCAGACAATTCATATCAGTTCAGGTCAAGTTTTCCCACCAAATGAGTAACCAAAAACTTACTTTTCAGAACTTTCTGAGTTTTGCTACTGTGGTAAGAGCAGAGACGCTGACATCCACATGCTGGGGAAATAAGTACCCTACATAGTTCCTGTAAATATCCTCTTTCAGAGGAAGTAGTGCAGATATTTGGCACAACCATCCAATTCTTCACTCCTCACTTCAAAAAAATTGCTTTAGATTTGTCCTTCATTCCACCAAACCAAGATAAAAATCCAAATAAACATTTACATGTGGGGCGGGAGAGATGGCTCAGCAGTTAAGAGCACTGGCTGCTCTTCCAGAGGTCCTGAGTTCAGTTCCCAGCAACCACATGGTGGCTCACAACCATCTGTAATGAGATCTGGTGCCCTCTTCTGACCTACAGGTATATATGCAGACAGAACACTGTATACAGAATAAATAAATAAATCTTAAAAAGAATATTTACATGTATTTAAAAAAAGAAAAGTGTCTTAGAAGTATGACCGAGTTTTGTTCCTAATCATGTGGAAAGGCTCTCCCAAAATTGTAGAAATCTGAGAAGCTGGAAAATCAAAGGTGTTGGGCAGGACATAACTTAGTTAGTAGAAGAGTACCTATCCAGCTCAAAGCCCCGAATTCGATCCTGCACTGCATCAAACAGGATATGATGGTACATGTCTGAGATCCCAGAACTCAGGAGGTGGAGGCAGGAGAGCAGAAGTTTCAGGTTATCCTCTATCACATAGGAAGTTCGAGGCCAGCCTGGGCTATAGGAGACCCTGTCTGAAAACAAAGTAACAACAAACACAGCTGCTGATAGACCACTGAAATATGAAAACATCCTGAAGAGCTCAGCTGAGAAGGATCCAGAGACAGGAGATGAGTGAAGATGGGAAGGAGCACACAGGACTGAGGCAGAACCAGTTCTAAAAGCAGACTCTGAGCTGGGGTTGGGAATGGCGAGAGCGGCGGGAAGAGACGGGCTAGCAGGGCCTGAGTCGTCCTGCATCACGCTGACCTGGGCAGACTGCCGCGCGCCGAGCAGGCCTGGCCAAGGTCGATCCCATGGGGCTCACGGCTAGAAGCGTTCTCACATGTGCTCCGCAAGCTTCCTACCTAGAGGGGACATGACTGATGCCACGTTTCCATGTCTGCTTTTGTTGTTGTTGGTTTTTGGTGGTGGTTTTTTGGGGTTTGTTTTGTTTTGTTTTGTTTTGTTTTGTTTTGTTTTTTTTTTGGTTTTTTTTGAGACAGGGTTTCTCTGTGTAACCCTGGCTGTCCTGGAACTCACTCTGTAGACCAGGCTGGCCTCAAAATCAGTGATCCACCCGCCTCTGCCTCTGGAGTGCTGGGATTAAAGGCGTGCGCCGCCGCCGCCGCCGCCGCCGCCGCCGCCACCACCGCCTGGTTCCATGCCTGTTTTAAGGAGTCACTTTTATCTTTCTTCTTTTCTTTTTCAGTCAGGGTCTCATTTAGCCAAGGCTGGCCTTGAACTTCTGATCTTCCTCCTTCTACTTCCTAAGTGCTGAGATTACAAGCATGGGCCACCACACTGGTTCATGCCATGCTGGCCCACAAGTCACTTGAGCCCACGGGGTAGGGAGTGGGGTGTGGGGGACAGGCAGGAGTGTGGCTCACAAATCAGTTGAGCCCACAGGGGCAGGAGTGTGGCCCATACTCACCTGTACTTTTGCCTTCCTAGATCCTTCTGGCTGGTGGACGGGGAGACTACGAGGCAAGCAAGGCCTGTTTCCCAACAACTACGTCACCAAGATCTGAGGCGCCTAGAGACTGACGTGCAGGCGAGGAGCTCCAGGCGTGGACTGGAGAGGGGACTTTCTGGGGACTCCCCTTCTGATCCACAGTGAGCAAGGCCTGAAGCTGTTCTGGCACCTTCCCCATGGAAGACACAGGAAAGCTTGCATTAGGAACAAGGAGTGTCACTCCATAAATGATCCTAAAAGGCAGCCTCATCCCCATGAGTGCAAAAACAACCACCCACTGAGATTTATTTATTGTATTTAAATCTGGGGAGAGTAGCAGGGGCCGCTGGGCCACCTGCCAGGCGTCTACCCCACGCCCCCTGGCTCACTCACCAGGCCGGGGGAACAGCAGGTGGCCACTCTTGACAGTGCCCTTAGTTGAAGAGCATGTCTCATTCATTCCTCTTCCACACCTGATACATTCCTCCCTGCTAACCCTCCTCCTGGGAGGACCGGCCCCCTGGAGGCTGGACTTGGTGTGAACAGGCACCCTTGTGTCAATGCCAAGGACAGGCCGTTCTTCAGAGCCCACGGGAGCCAGGGCCAGGGCTGGTGGGGCAGAAGCTGGATGCTAGGCTGTTGGTCTTGTTTCCTCTTGGTCTTTGGTTGTAATGTGGCTGGCCCATGTTGGTTTTATGTTTAACGCTGTGCTTATAATAAGAGAGATCTTTTTTCTCCCGAGCTGTACATTTATAAAAAGTGATCATATACTGTATATAGAAAAATCTAGAAGCACGTATGAATGCAGCAGGTAGTATTCCACTGTACCCATCCATGAAGGTAGGTTTTCTTACAGGACTCGCACCAGGTACTTACAGATGCACCCTCTCCTCCTCGCCTACAGAAGCAATCACTGCATTCCTGCACAGCCCAGCAGATGCTCCCTTTACCCTTCCCCTGTAGGTAATTCTCCTGTGACCCCTCTGCCCCCCTCCCCTACCTCCTAAATAAACATAAAGGAGTCAGTGAAATGCCTTGTTCTTTCGTGACATTTATTGTGGGTTATAAACCCTTCCCCCCAAAGAAAAGATGGTACAGTCATATCCACTACTGCTGTTTCCAGTCTCGTGACTATAACAAGTATGTGGGATGGATGAGCAGCTTGTGGGCAGGGAAGCTTAACAGCAGTTTATGGTTTAAGGGGTCTCTGTTCATGCCTCCTACTCTTGAAGTCTGACAGGAGAATCAAATGATTAAAGAGGGGCCTGGAGAGATGACGCAGCAGTTAAAAGCACTTTCCAGAATGCTGGATGGTGGTAGCACAGGCCTTTAGTTCCAGCACTCGGGAGGCAGAGGCAGGCAAATCTCTGTGAGTTTGAGGCCAGCATGGTCTGAAAAGCAAGTTCCAAGATAGCCAGAGAACTGTTACACAGAAAAACCCTGACTCAAAAAAAAAAAAAAAAAAAAAAAATGCCCTTCAGAAGACCCTGGTTCAATTCTTAGCACCCACATGGTGGATTTCAACCATCTGTGACTCCAGATCTTGGGGATCTGACACCCTCTTCTGACCTCCACCAGCACAAGGCACACAAATAATGCACCGCTATACATGTAGGCAAAACACTCATCACATATAATAATACTAATAACTTCTAAATGATTAAAAAGGAACATGCAACTCTATAAACTCGGGGGTAACAAGTGAATGCCTGAAATCCCAGCACTTGGGAAGTACAGGTCTGAGAATCAGGAGGTCAAGTTCATCCCCAGCTACATAACCAGCCTGGGACACATGAGATCCTGTCTACAAACCAACAGACCATCCAAGGAAAACCCAAACAAGGCTTCAGAATGAATCCATAACTACCTCCTTAGTGCAGGAGACTGCACTGAGTGGTGCCTTGATCGGTCACAGCCCTGAGAGGAAAAACTCAGTCCTCATCCATGTGGGTAACATCTGCACCACAACAGTCAGCTGACTGGGACCAAACCCAGGCCACCACCTGTAGGCCAGTGCTCCTGTATACCTTACCGAAGACATCCCATCCTCTAATGTCAGAATGTCAGGGTTTTTATCATGGCATGTTTCTATTTTTACCACTTAATATGGATAACTTTAGCTTTGGGTGCTGATTGTGTGGCGTGAGACTCTTCAAGGTGCTTCATGACATTCTAGAAATGCCTGAGTCAGGGCATTTAATATTTAAGGGGGGAAAATGTAACAAGGTGTGATGGCTATTCTTGGTTGTCAACTTGACTACATCTGGAAGTAACTAAAACCCAAGTGGCTTGGTATATCTGTGAGGAATTTTTTTTTTAATTAAATCATTTGAAGTGAGACGACCTACCTTTAATCTAGGTCACATCTTCTGCTGGCAGCCTATATAAAGGACATGGAAGAAGAAAGCTCCCTCTCTCTGCCTGCCTGCAAGTCCATTCCTTCACTGGCATTAGAGCCTACTTCTTTGAGACTCTGGCATATACTGAAGACCAGCAGAGACATCCAGCCCCATAGACTGAACTACTGGATTCTTTGCCTTTGTGTTGGCAGACAGTCATTGTTGGACTAGCTGGATCACAGCCTATAAGCCACTCTAATAAATCACACACACACACACACACACACACACACACACACATACACACACACACATACACACACACACACACACACACACACACACACACACACTCAGTTCTTTTCCTCTCAAGAACCTTGACTAATACATAAGGACATTATAAACCATCTTTGGAATATGCCCACAAAAATCTGTCCTCTCATGACATCCAAGGTTCCTCTGGCTTCCCCATGCACATGCATGCATGTGAATACATGTGCATGCATAATCCATCCTGTCACGACAGCCAGGGTTGTCCTCTGGCTGCCACATGAACATGAATACATGTGCACACGCATGCATACACAATCTGTCACCGATCGAAGAGAAGCTGAGCTGAAGCATCCTTGCGAAGTCACGGACTTCTGGTGCTAGTAAAACTCTGTTCCTTGGTCTCCCTTCTTTACTGTTCATTCTCAAGGAAGCTGGTCCAAGGCTGCCATGGGAACACGCTTCACTAACTCAACAAGGGCTATTTATAAAACTCTGTAATGGGATTTCAAACCAGAGGGATGTTCAATGCCACAAAGATGCTTGAGGCTTACAGACACCCTCATCAGACAGCCCTGACCTGTTCAAGGACGAGGAAGCCAGCCATCACTGGAAAGAGGTCTTCCAATTGGGCCTGCTGCATTCAGCACAGCAGATCTCAGGAGATCAGACAGTGGTGGGATCTGCAATTAGGCAGAAGGCGGTTTTCCCTATACTCTCAGTAGAGGAACGATTGAGTGTCCTAGGGTTTCTATTGCTGTGAAGAGACACCATGGCCGCAGCAGCTCAGAAAGAAAGCATTTCATTGGGTCTGGCTTAGAGGTTCAGAGGTTAGTCCACTATTGTCATGGTGGGAAGCATGGTGGCACACAGGCAGATGTGGAGCTGGTGATGAGGCCAAGAGTTCTGCATCTGGATCTCTGGATCAGCAGGCAGCAAGAAGAGAGAGTGAGCCACTGGGCCTGGCTTGAGCTTGTGCAACCTCAAAGCCCAGCCCCAGTGACACACTTCCTCCAATAAGGCCACCTCTATCCTTTCAAATAACACCACTCCCTATGAGCCTATGAGGGCCATTTTCATTCAAACTACCACACTGGGTTGAATGTTTATTGTGGAGCTCAGAGCATTTGTGAATCCTGAAAAAAATTGCAGAGTTTCTTGGGTTTGACACCTTCCCTCAAAGCACCTGTTAATGTCTTCTCACGTTAAGATGTTAGGAAGTAGTTGCTATGAGAGACACTATGGGGAGCTGGAGGGACGGCTCAATGGTTAAGAGCACTGGCTGCTCTTCCAGGGGACATTTGGTTCCCAGCACCTTCTTGGCAGCTCCAATTCCAGGGGATCCAATGCCCTCTCCTGGCCTTTAAGGGCCCCAGGCACACACGTGGTACACATACATACAGGCAGGCAAGAGCTCATCCATAAAACAGACTATGTTTATGAATTTTGTTTATTTTACATCAGTGGTTGGAGACCAAGGACTTACCACCTCCCCTGGGGAGAGCATCTTAGGATGGGGTTTCGTTTAGTGGTAGAGCACTCGTGCTGAACCTGTGCTCCTGCCAGGGGTGGGGTTCCACTCTCGGTAATGAGGATGTAAGACACAGTGGAGGTGTTTAACCCACCTGTAGCTACACCAGCACACCAGGAAAAGCCATCCGGGTTTCACACCAACAGGATGTCTGTTACCTAACAAGACGTCTGTCAAAAGCTCCCTGCTTTCTTGCATGGTCACCCCAACTCGGCTGCTCATTCCAGTCTCAGCCATCATGAGTGTCTCTGTGATGGGCCTCACCCTAGTGAGACAGCCATTTCTATGCAGGGCTGAGAGAACAGGTGAGGCTACTCATGGCTATTCACTCATTTTAAAGTGTGTGTGTGTGTGTGCGCGCGCGCGCGCACGCGCGCGCGTCCCAATGTGCCTCTATATAAGTGTGTGTACATACATGCATGTGGAGGCCAACCTCAGTAACTGTCACCTTATTTTGAAGGACAGGGTCTTTCAGACAGGAATTCCTGTCTGAAAGAGAGTTGGAGGGATGTAGGTAGATGAGGAAAAAGCAGACTCCCTGAGATGGGGGAATCCTTGTTCCCTGAAGACATTGTCTTGGGAGAGGAAACTGCAGGAAGGTGATGGTTGGGTGAGGCGGGATCTCTAAGTAGGATCAATGGGGGAGAAGGGAGGACCCAGCGGCCTTATAAAACACCGAAGCCGGGGCTGGAGAGATGGCTCAGAGGTTAAGAGCACTGCTTGTTCAAAGGTCCTGAGTTCAATTCCCAGCAACCACATGGTACCTCACAACCATCGATAATGAGATCTGGTACCCTCTTCTGGCCTTCAGGGATATGTGTAGACAGAACACTGTATCCGTAAGAAATAAATAAATAAATCTTTAAAAAAAAAAAAAAAAAAAAAAAAAAAAAAAAACACCGAAGCCAGCTTCTGGTCACTCATGGCCTCCCAGCTGGAAGGGTAGAGTCATTGCATCACCTTTCTCTGCTGTCTTGTTTTTCCCAGCATTCAGTTCTTCTGTCCGGGGCAGGAAATAAGTTCGGCAAGTGCTAGAGAGTCACCAGCAATGCTGTGTTATGTTTCTTTGGATCTCTTGTCCAGGATTTGAGAAGATCTCGACTCGAGGTCATACACCTGGCTGAAAATCTCGGAGGACTGGGAAGTGTCCCAGACCCATCTGTCACTCTGAGGGCCCCTCCCAACTGAGGGGACACCCCAGTTAGCCTCCACCGGGAATAGGGGTTTGGGTGCTTTGAGGCTCTATAGAGTTAGAAGGCGATTTTTTCCCTTGAGAACCAGGGCTGAGACTTAGGCCATCACTCCTAAGCCAAGAGACAGAGCAAACCCAACCCCAAGAAACTGACCATCTTCCTGGAGAGGAAGGAGAAGGGCGAAGACTCAATACATCTGGAAAGGGGGTGGGGATGGCCACACCTCTGCTTGATGGCTCCCTATCCCCACACCTGGCTCTTGAGCCCTGAACAGCTAAGTGTAGGCACCTGGGGGTTGGTTGCCTGGAAAAGAAGACCCAAAGACTTGCTCAGCTTTCGGTTTCTTGAGCCACTCAGTAATCTCACGTTCCCAGAAGTCCAGGAAAGGAGTGACACCAAGCTTGTTGTGAGTTCGAGGCGGGAAGTGCCTGGAGTTCAAATGGAGGCGGCTCCTGTCTCCAGGCCGCTACTGTGAAGGGCTTTAGCTGTTGGGAACCGGGAAGTTTGGCCCTGGCTCTTCTCTCAAGAGAGGTATGAATGTCTCAAGGCATCGTCGGCACCGTCTGTGAACGCCAGGGAAGGGTCAGGCGGCTTGAGCACGGCCTCCCTTAGCTGGACTAAGAGGGAGACAACAGCTGCGATGCCCGGCACATGCGCCTCCAGCCGAGGTGTCGCTGGCCTTGCAGGAGCCAGAGTCTGCAGATCTCTCTGCTTATGGGGGTCCACGCTGGCTTGGGGGCTCTTACCTAAACACTCAAGGGGGCCTGGCTTTCAACTCCAGGACTGTAGCAGTCAATCATAGAGAAAATGAGAGAGGACTATCCACCTCAGCATCAGTTTTCCAGGTTCCAGTAACCGCTGGAGAGCTGGAGGTAAAGCAGCGCCAGCTTGCTTGGGAGGGAGGCCCAAGATGAGGCCTCTGCTGTGGTTTTTGTTTTTATTTTTGTTTTTGCTCTTTACTTGAACAAATGTTTTCTGCGGTTCTTTTTATCTTCTTATTAATTAATTTTTTCCCCCAGCCCAATCACATTTTCTCCCTCCTTTCCTCTCCTCCCAACACCCCTCCTCCCTTCCATGCCTCCTCCTTTCTCTTCAGAAAAGGGCAGGCCTCCCAGGTACATCATCCAGCCATGGTAGATCAAGTTGCAGTGAGACTAGACACCTCCTCTCTTATTAAGGCTGGATGAGGCACTCCAGTAGGAGGAATAAGTCCCCAAAGCAGGCAACAGAGTCAGAGACAGCCCCTGTTCCCACTGTTAGGGGCCCCACAAGAAGACCAAGCTACACAACTGTCACCTGTGTGCAGAGGACCTAGGTCAGTCCCACGCAAGTTCTCTGGTTGATGGTTCAGTCTCCGTGAGCCCCTGTGAGTCCAGGTTAGTTGATTCTGTGGGTTTTCTTGTGGTGTCCTTGGTCCCTCTGGCTCCCATAATCCTTCCTCCCCATCTCCCAGAGGATTCCCCAAGATCCATGTAATGTTTGGCTGTGGGCCTCTGCATCTGTTTCCATCAGTTGCTGGGTGAAGCTTCTCTGATGACAGTTTGGCTAGGCAATGATCTATGAGTATAGCAGAATATCATTAGGAATCATTTCATTGACTTTTTTTTTGCCAGTTATATTTGGTTCTTTTTTGTTTGTTTGTTTTGTTTTGTCTTTTGTTTTTGTTTTTTGTTTTTGTTTTTTGGAGCTGAGGATCAAACCCAGGGCCTTGTATTTGCTAGGCAAGCGCTCTACCACTGAGCTAAATCCCCAACCCCCATATTTGGTTCTATCCTAGGTCTCTGGGCTGTCCAGCCTCTGGGTTATGACCCTCCAGACATTGTCAGGAGTGGGCTTCCTCTCATGGTATGGGTCTCAAGCTGGACCAGTCATTGCTTGGCCATTCCCATAATTTCTGTGCCTCCTTTGTTCCAGCATGTCTTGTAGGCAGGGCACATTGTAGTTCAAAGGTTATGTGGCTGGGTTGGGGTCCCAGTCCCTCCACTGGAAATCTTGCCTGTTTATGGGACCTGGCCAGGTCAGGTTTCATATCTGCCTTCGATAGGAGTCTTAGGTGGGGTCACCCTCATAGATTCCTAGGAGTTTCCATTCTTCTAGTTTCTAGCTTATCCCGGAAATGCCCCTGATTCCACTTGTCTCTCCCAGTTCTGTCTCCCTCCCCCCTCCCCCACCTGGTCCCTCCTGTTCCCATCCCCATCCCCATGTAGACCCTCCCCCCATCCACCTGTGATGTCTGTTCTATTTCCCCTTCACAGTGAGATTCTTGTGTCCCCCCTCCACTTGAACCCTCCTTGTTACTTAGCTTCTCTGGGTCTGTGGGTTGTAGCATGGTTATCCTTTACTTTATGGCTAATATCCACCCATAAGTGAGTACATACCATGGTTCTCTGGGTTACTTCATTCATTTCCAGACAAGGTTTATCTGTGTAGCCCTGGCTCTTCTGGAACTTGCTCTGTAGACCAGGTTAGCCTGGTACTCAGAGATCCTCCTGCCTCTGCCTGGGATTAAAGGCATGCTCCACCGCCTCCTGGCTGACCACTGCCCGGCTCTCTGCTGGGTCTCAATGCCTGCTCTTGGAACCCATCATCCCCAAGTCTATTTCTGTCTCTTCTGTCCTCTCTGATGACTACTTTTGTTTCTGCACCGCGGCTCCTGGGCCAACCCCACTTTGTTTTTACTTTTCAGTTGCTGTGACATAAATAGGCTTAGGAAGAAGAGCAGCATTCCATAGTGTTTAGATTATGGGTAAATTACTCAGAGCAATCTGAATGCTTATCACGATTGCTTTTAGATTATAAATTAGAGAAAAAGACTTGAAGGGAATGTTTACTCCAGGAGGGTTTTTAAATGCTGGATCTTTTTTTTTTTTTTTAAAAGACAGGGTTTCTCTGTGTAATAGTCCTGGCTGTTCTGGAACTTACTTTGTAGACCAAGCTGGCCCTGAACTCACAGAGATCCGAATGTCTCAGTCTCTTGAGTGTTGGGATGGAGGGAGGGAGCCACCACTGCCTGGCTTGAATCCTGGATCTTGCACAGGCTGGCTAAGATCAAGAATTCCTTAAGGTCAGAGGGTATTGAAGAATCACATAGAACAAATATTGTAAATAGGCTCCACCTCCTTCCATGGTCACTAACCAGGAAGGAGAGGATGTAGGAACCTATGTCCATGTTGGTAAAAGTGTTCGAGGATGCTGTAAAGAAGGAGACATGATCTGGAAAATGTTCTAACGTATCTTTTGTTTTATAGATGGGTAAGCATCAGCACAGCCTCCCCTTTACTATGCCCTTAACCATGGAATCTGTTCAATGCACAGGCCTTAAGAACACTCAGCATTTTCAGCACAGGGGCCTGGCCTGACCTGGATTTAAAACGTGGTCCCTATCAGAGTATGTAACTACTTATTGAGTAAACCCACAAGGTACCAAGTCTCCACAGCTGTGAGCCGATCCTGGCATGGGCTGAGCGCTAGATGGACCAGTTCCTTGCTGGGTGAGGCTTGAGAGGCCGCTGTAGGTCACATGTTTCCTAAGTGTGTCACAATTTCTACCAAGTGTTATCAACAGGAAGGACTTTCAGGGCAATCCCCAGAGGCAACAGGGGGCCACATTGGGTGTCACTCAGGAGAACAAGAGTTGGTTAATCACGGGGTGTGATTCTTGTTCTACGTTCTGGCTTCCTATAGTTTTTTTGTTTTTTTTTTTCGGGGGGGGGGGGGGCAGGGTGTTTGAGACAGGGTTTCTCTGTGTATCCCTGGCTGTCCTGGAACTCACTCTATAGACCTGGCTGGCCTCGAACTCAGAGACCCACCTGCCTCTGCCTCCCAAGTGCTGTGATTAAAGGTGTGTGCCACCACCGCCTGGCTCTGGTTTCCCAGTTAAGAAGTGTGTAGCATCTACTTCCTATTGCTCCTGATACTGTTTTCCGCCTCAGATACCACCCCCTTGGTCTGCCCCTGGCTTAGTCCCCATGGCCAAGGGCATCTCCTGAGGTCAGAGGCTACTGTTATCCAAGTGTATCAGTGACCTTGGAGGCATTCTATCTTTGGGACTATGACAACTTTGCCTCCCAAACAGATCCCCCGGACCCCAGGGATGACTAGACCTCTCCCAGTTGAGGATCCACCCTCTCTGTGACTGCTTCCTGTGACATGTGGTACTTGCACAACCGGAAGCCTTGGCCTTCTGGCTGTATAGTGAAAGAGAAGGTGGATATGAATAGCCAGTTCCTGTTGAGAAACAGGAAAAAAGAAAACCAAGTAGCCTTGTCTGAATGCAGGCCCAGCGAGTGTCTGCAACCTTGCCGGTCAGCCTGCAAGGACCCATGAACTGTATGTGACCTGTTTCGGTTGGGTGACACTAGATTCAGGGCCACAGAACAAGGGGGAAGCTCCCCAAAGGCCTCCAGCCTGCTCATTTGGGGACCAGAGAGGAACATGATTGATGGGCACAAGAGGCAAACACGAGCAAGGGCCA
This sequence comes from Peromyscus maniculatus bairdii, assembly GCF_049852395.1. NCBI lineage: Eukaryota > Metazoa > Chordata > Mammalia > Rodentia > Cricetidae > Peromyscus > Peromyscus maniculatus. The sequence continues at coordinate 67,976,950 of NC_134858.1, forward strand.
ACCCTGCTTGCCAGCTGTGACTGGGAGTTGGAATTGCTTTCTGGAATTTCTGCCAATGACTAACACTAGGATAATTTTTTTTTTCCCCCTGGAGCTGAGGACCGAACCCAGGGCCCTGCGCTTGCTAGGCAAGTGCTCTACCACTGAGCTAAATCCCCAACCCCATACTAGGATAACTTCTGGTGGTGGGTAGGTCTCAGAATGAGGCAGAACCTGAATTCTGAACTTCTTAGAACGAATGCGTAAGGAATCTGAGCTCCAGGCTCTCCCTAGCAGATGACTGGCTTGTCTTTCCGAGTCTGGCTGTCTCCAGCTGTGAACTGTGCTGAGTTCCTAATCGCTGGAGATGCTTTAACCTCGGGTTTTGAGATCACATGACACTATGGCAGAGCGGCGGTCATCACGTTACATGTGGTCAGTGAGCTTGGTACGGGCAGCTTCTGCTGTCTCATGGAGCTGGAGTGGTTGACAAGGAGGTGGCTTAGGGCAAACCAAGTGTTTTAAGGACTGGCAGCATCAACAAATGGAGATGTCGGGGACCTGAGTCCCTACGGCCAGGGACAAGACAGCAATACGGACCTGAGGGAGACTAAGGGAGGAAATGGGAGACGGCAGGGGACTGAGCAGTGGGCAGCTGTGGAGATCCCACTACTTGGTTCCAGCCTCTCCCTAGGACAGACTAGACGGTACTAGCTGCTCCCTGTTGACAGGCTGGATATGCACATCCAGGTAAACTAGAGAATGAAAGTAGAGATATCCCTGACCAAGACTTCCCATACTCCAAGACTGCTCTGAAGTCACCACTCAGATGCCTTCTCAAACACAAGGCAGAATTAGTTCATCAGACATTCAAACTCATTTCTGTCAGGAGGCGTGGTCCCAATATCTCTTGGGACAGATGGTAATTTGCAAGAATTGACTGACCTATATTTAGTCTTGTTAGCAGAGCCTAAAGAAAAAATAAATAAGGTACCAAGTGTTTTGGGGCTGTCTCCCTCCATTTACAGGCGCACCAGCAGCAGATTGTGGATACAGGTATCCAAGCAGTTGCTCACCCAAGTCTAGCCAGGGACTGTCTGGTTAGGTAAGAGCAGATGCTCCTATTGGATTGATCTGGGTGCTCACTGTCACCCACCCATGACCTTACGAAGTTTAAAGACCCTAAAAAGGCAGCTTGTCAATCTCCATTCCCAATGTGTGGACCAACAGCTACGACTCATCAGGGATAAAGCTCTATCTGCTGCTTAGACCCATTCAATACAGACTACACAGATATACACGGGATACCTTAAGAAAATCAATAGCTTTATTTTTCCTCAATACAAAGCACAGTTACGGTAAACCATTCTACATTTCTTCAGTATAGACTACACAGATATACACAGGGTACCTTAAGAAAATCAATAGCTTTATTTTTTCCTCAATACACAATTAGAAAATTAGTCTGAGAAGAGGTTTTGTGACGTAAACTAGAGGAGTATGTACAAAATCAGAGATGTACACGATGGAAGCCCGGCTGCCTAAAGCCTGCCCATCAGAGGGGAGGCAAGGTCTTTGATGGTTTTGGAGTTCAGCTGAGGGATCGTGCTGATCTTCAGGAGTCTGCTGCTGGCATACTTGTTCTTGATGGCCTGCAGAAGTCAGTTGTGGTTAAGAACGTTTCAGGACCGCCCAGCATACCTAGTCTAACCCACAAGTGTGAAGGGCCATGGCTGCCGTCTCCAGACAGCCTGAAGATGCGCGGTCCCCAGGCCTCTCCCTCAGAACACTGCACCAAGCTGTCTGCTCCAACCCTGCTGCTGGTCACATAGACAGTAGGGGCAATAGTTTCAAGATCTGAGAACAGGCCCTCTGAGGTGCTATCTGAGAGGTGAGGGCTCCGTCATTGGTAAGTGCCACTGGGACTGACAGCAGAAACCGGAAAAGGGCTGGAGGGATGGTTCCACAGTTAAGAGCACCAGAGGCTCTTCAGGAGGACCCGGGTTCAATTCCCAGTGCCCACACCATCTATAACTCCACTCCTAGGGGATTAGACACACTCTTCTGGCCTCTACAGGCACCTGGCATGTATGTGATATGCAGACAAAACACCCAGACATGTTTTTTAAAAATGGAACTGAAGGCTGGGCAGTGGTGGCGCACGCCTTTAATCCCAGCACGAGGGAGGAGGAGGCAGGTGGATCTCTGAGTTCGAGGCCAGCCTGGTCTACAGAGCAACCCTGTCTTGAAAAAACAAGGGAATAAAGGTGTGTGGTGACTAGAGCTTCGCAAATGCCAGCTACCGTCACACCAGAACTACGTGTCAGCATGATCATGCGGTAAGGACACATTCTTCGTCACTGGCCCCTTAGGGGTCTTCTGTGTCCCACAGGCACAGCCCACCCCACCCCACCCCCGTGTTTCACCCTCACAGGCCCCTCTCCCTTCTCCGGGTTTGTTCGCTAGGAGCCTTTTCAAAAGGCCTGGATGGAGGCCTGAGTAACCGCAGCTGAATGAGGCCACCAGAGGGGCCTCTCTTCCCGGACCTGGCAAACAGCCCGCCTTTCCTGCCCGCTGCGTGCCTCCTGAGGATGCTGACACAAGGGTGGGCAAACAGGGGCTGGCTGACCAGGCATCAAGCTTGGCTAGCCAAGGTTGACCAGTCAGCATATTCCACTCCTTAGAGACTGTAAGACCAGGCTTGCCGGCACCACACTTGCACGCATGGCCCAGGATGGAATGCTTTCCCAAGGTCGGGACGGCAGCACTTACAATGAACTTGGTGAGGTTTTCATTGACTTTCACCACGTTCTTGGCCATGTGCTGCATGACTTCCAGTACTTCACTCTCCATGTATCCTGTGTAATACTGCTGCTTTAAATTCTGAAACACGAGCAGAAGCCAGGGAGGGTCAGCCACTGCCTGCTTCCCTTCAGGAGAGCACACGCCACGGCTCCTGTGCAAGAGCTGTAAGGAGCCAGGCTGGGGATGTTCAGGCCTGTATCCCAGTGACTGTTCAGGGCTGACAGGGCAACTTAGTGAAACCCTGTATCCAAGTGAAAACAGCTGGAGATACAGCTGTGACAGCATGTATGAGGACTTGGGGTCAATCCCCAAATTCGACTAAAATAAACTTAAAGTTAAAAGAAAAAAAAGCAGTGGGGAAATTCTTACCTTGTCAAACCCAGTCCAGCCTAACCGCTTCCCCAGCACCAGGCCATGCAGCGTGGCTCTGTCCCCGAGGACAGTAAGAGGCTCTCAGCTCTGACAGACCAAGTGCTCGGGTATGTTTGAAAGCAGTCGCACAGGTCTGGAGGGCACTCCAAGGAACAAGCATACTGCCACCCCTTGCTGGGGAAAGGCAGAGTGAGACACACACATACACACAGAGTAGCGGCCCTCTTCCCAGGGCAGCGTCTGCCTCACAGCCTGGTCGGCAGTGCTGTTCTAAGCGTGAAGGCCCAGCCATGGCACCATGAAAATTGAGACTCGAGAAGGAGCGGCGTCAGTGAAGCACATGCCTTGCAAACACAGGGCTCCCTCCCGTCAACTCACCCATTTCCCCTGGCCCAGCACCTTCTGGGACAGGCAGGAAGCGGCAGCTGCGACCTGAGAAGGGTGATAATGCACCATGTCATAGTCGATGAGTGTCAGCTCCATCAGATACTTGGCTAAGGTGTGCTGTTCGACATCCACCTAGGAAAGAGCAGCACACGAGAGGCTTCCACTCAGCCCACGGACTCCCACCATTCGAGAACACCTTGAGGGAAGCACCAGAAGCGCTCTCTCTCTCTCTCTCTCGAGAAGCTTCCTCTTAGATGTCTTAGGGTGAGACTGAGCACAAGCCAACTTCCCCACAGAGACAGCGGCACTCACCTCCCCGGCTTTTGAGGCTCGTCTTAAGAAATGGAGTGGCAAAGGCCGGCCCAACTCGAATTTCAGCTCTTTCAAAATCAGCGTCTCCATCTCTCGGATTTGGGAACTGGTGTAAGCGTTGTCTGTGATATAAACAAAGTCTTCGATATTTGGGGAAAACATCTCCTCGTATTTGGAAGCCAAGAGCAGAGCTGTGATCCCAACCAGCTGCAGCTTCTTCCGGCAGACTGGCTGAGCCTAATGGAAAACAAACACATCCGGAGTCACCATCGACCAGACTGGATTGGGCTCATGCAGGACCCGGGAGACCTGAATGGCGACAGAAGAGCCGTCCCTGAGCACACCGTCACTGGGCACACCGTCACTGGGCACACCGTCACTGGGCACATGGTCCCTGAGCACACGGTCCCTGAGCACACCGTCACTGAGCACACCGTCACTGAGCACACGGTCACTGAGCACACGGTCACTGAGCAGTAACTATTTTGGGCATAGTGATAAGACTAACACACTATCTCATTGGGTCCTCCCAGATGACCTGACAGCAGAGATTTAGGGAATGGTCCTGAATGTCTGCACAGCCTTGACCTGTACCTGGTGTGGTCTGTACAGAGATAAACCACAGCAAAAAAGTGAGAACTCAATGGCGGGCTGAAATACTCCCTACTCCAAGTACACCCATTAACCACCTTGAAAAACCTCTTGTTAAAACAAACTGCAACACACACACACACACACACACACACACACAATCTCTCCCCAGTGCTTCCGAGTTGGGGAAAAGCTCAGTGGACTACAGCGTGGGGCTGCTGAGGTGGCCAGCAGTAAAGGCTGGCAGCTGTCCAACCTGGACCTGAGCTCGCACTCCAGAATCCACAAGGTGGACGGAGAGCACCTACTCTCTCAGAGCTGGCCTCTCACCTCCACAGGGGCTGCACTAAGTAAGTTTCTTAAAACAAGAGGTGAGGAGGGGCCGGGCGGTGGTGGCGCACGTCTTTAATCCCAGCACTCGGGAGGCAGAGGCAGGCAGATCTCTGTGAGTTCGAGGCCAGCCTGGTCTACAGAGTGAGTTCCAGGACAACCAGGGCTACACAGAGAAACCTCTCACTCAGCTCATTCTGAGATGAGGAATTGTTGACCCTGAAGAGTGTCAGACATTGAAAATGGTGTGGGCGGGGCATGACACCTTTGGCCTACTTTCCTATTTTAGTAACTGAAATTCTCTGGCATTTCAGCTAGGCTGCCAGTCTTTGCCTTCCGAGGAGGCCCAGCTCAGCTCTCCATTTCAGAAGCATCAACGCCATGTTCACAGGGCTACCCTACCAGCACCACACCCCTGCAGCTGCACTCACCTGTAGGAACCGGTCCATGATGGCAATGCACATGTACAGGGTTTCCTGCAGAAGCCTAAACTTGGAATGGACTTGGACCAGCCAGTCCACCAGGATGGCACGCATGCGTCCATTTATATCTCTTCCATCTAAGAAGTGTGGGCTGATGGACTGCAAAACCTGTTGGTGCAATTCAAAAGTTTAACAAGTTGATGTCATTTCCTCCCCGGCCCCCTGCTGAAGTCCACATTGCCAAATGCAACCACACATAAAGGCCGGCCCACCTCGAGCTGCCTGAGGTACTGGTAGATGTCCTTCACGTAGTCACTGCAGAGCTGAGGGTTTTCCCAGTCCTCGTTATCTATATCCTCGATCTTGCAGAGCAAAGCATCAGAGAAAGCTTGGCATAGGTTCTCTTCCTTCATGGAGACATCCTCAGGGACGGGAGAAGGCTCCTACACCAATAAGCGGAAGCCTTGAGTTACTGCCCTGCTGGAGAGCCTATGCCTGGCATCCTACACTCTGTACAGAGGTGGCATCTGTGTATTTAGCTAGCTTTGTTCACGCATTAGCTCTCACACAGAAGGTGCTCAATATGAATGTGAGTGACCACTGAGGTCAGAGAACACTGGACCTGATGGCCCCTGGCAGCAACCTCGCCTGTGATCCTGTTTTCGTTCCTCCTCTACTTCTAAATTTAGACCCTGGAGAGCAGAAGGCAGAAGGGCTCATTCCAGTCTGAATTAGCAGGAGAGGACACAGGCTTAGCGGGGATGCGGTCCGTATCTTATGTACTTACGCCGACAGGGTGCTGATTTGTAAACTCATACAAATTACAAAGTCATGCGGCGCAAACAAATAATTTTCTTTTTCTTTTTCTTTTTCTCTTCTCTTCTCATCTCTTCTTCTTCTCCTCCTCCTCCTCCTCCTCCTCCTCCTCCTCCTCCTCCTCCTCCTCCTCCTTCTCTCTCTCTCTCTCTCTCTCTCTCTCTCTCTCTCTCTCTCTCTCTCTCTCTCTCTCTCTCTCTCTCTCTTTGGATTTTCAAGACACGGTTTCTCTGTGTAGTCCTGGCTGGCCTCGAACTCACAGAGATCCACCTGCCTCTGTCTCCCTTGTGCTGGGATTAAAGGCATGTGTCACCATTATCCAGCTCAAACAATATTTCATATTGAAGTATAAACCATTATTTGAAAAAGAATAGGTGGCCCTTTTCAAAGTGCCTAACAGGACTTATGTCTAGATCATAAAAAATACATATTAAGAGAATAAAATACAAAACCAGAGCACAGCTCATGCACTCCAGCAGGCTTAAAAGCTGGATGTGCTGACTCAGGCCTGCAGTTTCAGCACTAGGGAGGCTGAGGCAGGAGGATAGCCATGAACTGGAACACAGCCTGAGCTATAGAGTTCTAGGTTAACCATGTTAGAGTGAGAAAATGATTCAAAAATAACAAAAAATTAAAACCACAAAGGTAATTTGAACTAAGCTGAAGATTAATAATTTCTAGTCTTAGCGTAGGAAACAAGGAGTGGAGGGTAAGGAAGAAGCAGTTCAGAACATGCCCTGCCTCTTAAGGGCTATACGAAGGCCCAGACCAACAAAGGCTGAGCAGGTACGCCTGCCATTTATTCAGAGAACTAGAGTGAATGAGATGCAATGTCCTGGGGGAGAGTGAGCCCTTCCAAGGACTCCATCACTGTGAAGACATTTCACTAAGCGATGCAGGCCCACTGTGCCATCCTCTACAGTGGCTGCTGCAGAGTTTAAATAAATAACCTGGGGGGAGGTACTCAGGCCAGCCTCGGCTACATGGTGGGAGCCTACCTCAAAACTGCAGTGGCAGTAGTTAATAGCAGTGTAGACGACAACATCAACAAAGATGGCGGCGGCGGCGGGTACCGCATCACCTCACCTGTGACCTGAAAACCAGACCTCCCTCCCTCAGTGCTGGGTGGAATGGTTATCAGAGGCCTCGGAGTACAGAGTGGGGGAGGGGGCTGGGAGCAGTGGTCAGTGGGGTCTAAGTCACGGCAGTCAGAGGTACGCTACTGCAGAGCAGGGCAACCGTAGAGAGCGACCGTGCTGTTAGCCAAGGCTATACCATATTGAAAAGCTTTTCTCTTTGTGTTTTGTTTTTCGAGACAGGGTTTCTCTGAGTCGCCCTGGCTGTCCTGGAACTCAATTTGTAGACCAGGCTATCCTCGAACTCACAGAGATCCGCCTGCCTCTGCCTCCCGAGTGCTGGGATTAAAGCTGTGCTGGTACCACCACCCCTTGCTGAAGCTTCCCACTTTAGTTGAACACGGACAATTCCTGAAACTAAAGTACCCTGGCTCCCAGAGCTGGAGCAACTTGTTTTTCTAGTTTCCTGCTTCTCCCCACAGCCCCAGCATTCACCTTAGCTCTGTAGCTGCCCTTAGCAATGGGCAACTGCAGACAAAAGGGAAGAACTCTGGTCCCCTTTCCGCCCTACAACTGCCCATCTTGTAAGCTGAACGGGTTCTGAGTCTGACAGCAGAGACCCCGCTCTAGGCCTGTGCTGTTACTCTTCCTTCCTTCAGGGCACCCTCACAGCATGCTGCACATTTCTCCAGCGCTAAGGGGAAGGACTCTGAACGTCTCAACAGTAAGAATGGTCTAGGAGATAAATGTTTAACCTTCATTTGTCTGTTGTGTGTGTGTGTATTTCAAAAGGTCACATGTTACTCAAGAATAAGTGTCATTTTTATGCATCAGTTAAAAAATTTAAAAAAAATCATAAACATGAAAATTAAACATTAGTTAGGGTCAGCAACTCAACATCTGCCCTTAAAAATGAATTATTAAAAGTATTGTTTTTTTAAATGACAGAAGTAGCATGCAAATTAAGGCCTTCAAACCAGACTAACAAACAAGCCTATTGGTTGTCAGGGACAATGGAAAGTCCAGCCCGAAGCTGAGGACTTGCCAGCTGACTTCACTCAGGAGCCTGGTCTTTGGGAGGGTGGAGGGCTTGCTGGCGGCTGTCAGCAGGGGTGAGCACAGGGAGCCCTCGGGTCCTGAGAGTGCTTCCCATGCTGCCTTGTTCCCTGTTTCTTTTTTCTGTCACAGGGTCTTGCTGTGAAGCCCCAGGCCGTCCTGGCCCCCGTATAATCCTACTGCCCCAGTGCCGGGACTACAGGCCACGGCACCATGCTCAGCAACAGAGGACTACAGGCCACAGCACCATGCTCAGCAACAGAGGACTACAGGCCACAGCACCATGCTCAGCAACAGAGGACTACAGGCCACAGCACCATGCTCAGCAACAGAGGACTACAGGCCACAGCACGGGAGAGGCTCCACCAAGAGCTGCTGACTCTGAACAGCAAGCACACTGGATACTCAGCAAGGCGGCAGCGGGGGGGGGGGGGGGGGGGGGGGGACCTTTGCCGAGACTGTCTTTAGAACTGTCTTTAGCACGCAGCACTTGACACCAGGAGGCAGCAACCCGGAGGCTTAGCTCCATGGACCCTTGACCACCCGTTCCCGTTACATAGATGTTCCTTGTGAACGGTACTCCTTTCTTTTAAAAGACTGAGAGACCATGCTTCTCTTCCTTTCCCTTGCAAGTTATCTTGGGTTCTTTCTCCTTTCTGAGACACGTCTCATGTAGCCCAGGCTGACCTTAAACTGATCTTCCAGCCCTCCCCTCTCAGTGCTGGCCTCTATGGCACCATGCACTGTTTCTGTGATGCTGTGAATGAAGCGGCTTCCCAACCAGATTCTTAGCTTCCTGCTCTGCCTGGGACCTATGGAACTTGCTTACCCAATGCAGCAAATACCCTCCTTCCTTAAACTATTCAGTGTTTACCAAGGCCTTACTGCTCAGAAAAAAACCCTGCCCCCTCCCTCCAAAACGCTGTGTGAGAACTGCTGGGAATGCCGGAATTAAGTCTCAGCCATCTTAGAAGCAGCTGCCTCCTCCACAGCCAGAAGCTCCCCCCTCCAGGTTTGCACAGCAAGGATTCTGGGAACATCTGTTTTCATGGACACAGGGATCAACAGCTTTCTAGGGAAGTTACTAGAAGCCCTATGCTCCCCTGAGGTGCACGCAACTCCAGGGACCGTCTGTAAAGTGGCAGCAAATAGGGCAGGTCACAGCCAGTGCCAGGCAGGAAGACGGTCCTTTCGCTACTGTGATGCTGAAATCCGTGTGTCTAAGTGGAAGTAACTAGTTGCTCCTTAATCCCTGGTAACTTCTAAAGTCACAACATCCAGCACATCCTCCAGCCATACAGTAGTATTTTAAAGACTGTTTTTAAGTTATGTGTGTGTGTGTGTGTGTGTGTGTGTGTGTGTTGGGGAGGGTCTGCACAAGAGTGCAGGTGCCCACTGAGGCCAGAAGAGGGCACTGTTTGAATCCCCTGAAGCAGAAGTTATGCGAGCCACCCAACACAAGTGCTGGGAACCAAGTCCTCCAGTCCTCTGTAAGAGTAACATGTGCTCTTAACCATGAAGTCATCTCTCTAGTCCCTAGAGGTGATTCTACATGGACTGAGCTCTTGGCCCACGTTTTATCTGAAACAGGTGGCCTCAACTGTTAGGAAACAGAGAAAAAGCAGTCAGCCATGGGATAACGGAAGCCAGAAAGAGGGGAGCATTGAAGGTCACAGGAAGAAACAACTTTTTCTTTCTTTTCAATGTGGAGGACTGAATCTTATGTACTTACGCCAACAGGGTGCTGATTTGTAAACTCACACAAATTAAAAAGTCATGCAGCGCAAACAAATCTTTTTCTTTTTCTCTTTTTTCTTTTTCTTTCTTTCAGAAAATTTGTGTGTGTGTGTGTGTGTGTGTGTGTGTGTGTGTGTGCGCTAAGCACAGCTCCCACATCTGAACTACTACCATCCTGACTGATAGACAGATAGATGCCTTTCTTCTTTGCTTCAGTTTTATGGGAAAGTCTGATTATATATTTAAAGATAAAGCCAAATATCCTGGGCTGGCCTTGAACTCAGTAAGTAGCAAAGGAGGGCCTTGAACTTTGATCCTCCTACTAGGATTACAGATGACCACCCCCATGACTAGTTCATGCAGTGTTGGGCATTGAACCTAGGGCTTCATGTATGCTAGGCAAACACTCTCCCAACTGAGCTACATCCCCTGCCCCTGAAGCCTGAAATTCTTAAAGTCAATATTCAAAAATAAAACCACCATTAATATTTTACATAAATGCATGCTTTTAAGAGCAAATTTGAGCTGGGTGGTGGTGGCGCACACCTTTAATCCCAGCACTTGGGAGGCAGAGGCAGGCAGATCTCTGAGTTCAAAGCCAAGTGTACAGAGTGAGTTCAAGGAAGGCCAGGGCTACACAGAGAAACCCTGTCTTGAAACACCCCACCTCTACCTAAAAGCAAATCTGATTTTATACAGTACATGGTGTTATCATCTGGTTTTGTCACTTAATGTGCCAAATATTTTGACATCTTTAAATGCTGTACTAATTCATATTTATGGCTACATAGTATCTCATTAAATTCATTGAATGAATGGATCTTCCAGTTAAGATCATTTCTGTCACATTGATATTCACTGGCCAGGCGCGGTAGTGACACCTGCCTATATTTCCAGCACTTGGGAGGCAGATACTCCGAGTTTGAGGTCCATCTGAGCTACAGTAAAAGACCCTGAAGGAGGGGTGAGGGGGAAGAAGGAGAGAGACAGCTCCTGTGAGATGGTTCAGTGGGTAAAGACACTTGCTGCCGCCCTAACCCTGCGAATCACAGGGAGGAAATAGAAAAGCAACTCAGGAAAGTTGTCCTCTGACCTCCAGATGCACGCGCGCGCACACACACACGCACACGCACACACACACACACACACACACACACACACACACACACACACACGGCAACGTTTTTAAAAAGTGAGGTGGGGGACCTAGAGGTGTGGCTCAGTTGGTAGACATTTGCCTAGCATGCATGAGGTCCTAGGTTTGATCCTCGGCACCACAAAATGGGCATGGCAGTACTCATCCCAGGACTTGCCAAGGTAGAGGCAAGAGGATCAGAAGCTCAGGGTTACCCTAGGATACACAGAGTTTGAAGCCAGCCCAGGCTACACAACATCTTGCATCAAAACAGACAGACAGACATACACACACACACAGAAGAGAGATAAAATCCAGACTCTAAGGCCTACGAATCCAACTGCAGCTTTCTTCCCACCCTTACCTCCTGCTTCCTCAGATAAGCCTCTGACTTAGTGCAGACCTGCATAGTCCTTGACCAAAGGGTTACGTATGATCATATATCAGCCTATTGCATCTTTGCGCCATGACGTCATTGCTGCCCTTAATCACTAAAAAGGCACTGTCTTAGTTACTTCGCTGTTGCTGTGATAAGACACTGCGACCAAGGCAACTTATAAAAAAAAAAAAACAACAAAAAAACACACTTAATTTGTATCTCCCAGTTGCAGAGGGTTAGAGTCCATGACCATCATGTCATAGTCTATAACCATCAAGGAGCATGGCGACAGGCAGGCAAGCATGGTGCCGGAGTAGTTTACATCTTGGTCCACAAACACAAGGCAGAGAGAGCTAAATGGGAATGGTGTGAACTTCTGCAACCTTAAAGCCCACCCCCAGTGACGCACCTCCTTCCACAAGGTCACACCTCCCAATCCCCCCCAAACAGTTCCACCAGCTGGGAACCAAGTATTCAAATATCTGAGCCTATGGGGGCCGTTCTCATTCAAACCCCACAGGCTCCTTTGCCTGTCAAGTTTTTTCAGAATTACCACTGAAGCTGGGGAGAAGGCTCAGTTGGTAAAGTGCTTGTCCGAGTTTGACCCCCAGAATCCAAATCAGTATAAAAGCTAACAGTGGTGGCATGTGCTAGAGACATATAATCCGCCGCCCCCCAGACAGGGTTTCTCTGTGTAGCTTTGGATCCTATCCTGGAACTTCCTCTGTAGACCAGGCTGGCCTCAAACTCACAGAGATCCGCCTGCCTCTGCCTCCCTCCCGAGTGCTGGGATTAAAGGCGTGCGCCACCACCGCTCAGCTTGAGAGACACAAATCTTAGGGGCTCACTGCCCAGTCAGTATAGCCTACTGGGTGAGCTCCTAGCTAGACAGAAACCCTGTAAGGGGGGCGGGGAGGGAGTCAGGCCTAACATGATGATGATGATGATGATGATGATGATGCACGCCTTTAATCCCAGTACTCAAGAGACAGAGGCAGGCAGATCTATGAACTCCAATCCATCTGGGGCTACATAGTGAGACTCTCAAAAAAAAAAAGGGTCCATGCTGCCACCTGAGGAATAGCATCTAAGACCTGAGCGCGCGCGCGCGCGTGTGCGCGCGCACACACACACACACACACACACACACACACACACACACACACACACACACACACACACACACACCCTCTGAGGACCAAGTAGCTCTGGGCCACTGAATGCCTTAGAACCTGCACCCTCCTTGAGGTGTCTTCCACAGACGGAGGCATTCCTCAGCCGTCTGACACTGCACTTCCTGACGTCACTAGTGACACTCCCTAAGATGGCTAACTTTGTTTCAGGGAACACATGTCCCTCCTAGATACGCCTCCTGAGGCAAGACATCTCGACAACCTTAACACAACTGGATGTGTACAGTAAGTACTCAATCTAGGTGTTCCTCCACTATGTCCCAAGTTTCACTTTGAAGTTTCAATCATACACCACCACCACCACCACCACCACACACACACACACACACACACACACACACACACACACACACACACACACACACGAGAGAGAGAGAGAGAGAGAGAGAGAGAGAGAGAGAGAGAGAGAGAGAGAATATATGAAAGTGAAGTGTTTATTGCTGTTTCCTGGCACTCAGACAATGTCTACCTCATAGTAATTATATATGAGAGCATGCATACACTTGAACTTACGGGAAATGGGTAAGCCGCCAGGTCCCTTAGCATTCAAAGTCCAGCTAAGCTACTCAGTTATAGAGACCACCATTAATCAATGTAGAATTATGGGATTATTTTTATGTGAGTTTCAGACTTCAGAGTGGTGGGCTTCCGGTTGTAAGGAAGGTCATTTCTATTGTGTATTATTTTAATAAAACCCACCAGGTTGGGGACTGGAGAAATGACTCAGCAGTGAGGAGCACTGGCTGCTCTTCCAGAGGTCCCAGGCTCAATTCCCAGCAATCACATGGCAGCTCACAACCATCTGTAACTGCAGTCACAGGGGACCCTGTGTCTTCTTTTTGCCTCTCAGAGCACCAGACTCGAAAGTGGTACACAGACCTACATGCAGACGAAACACCCACACTAGGAACACTAAAATGAAAGACTATAGAAGCATGCAGGTTAAGTGCAGGAGCTCCTACCTTCGGAGCCAGTGTCTCCATCTGTACCGGTTTCACGGAAGCTGTCGGTTTCGGCTGTTTGCTGACATTGGTCACTTTGGCAGGCTGAACTGGTACTTTGGTGTTCTGAGGTTTCTATAAGACAAAAGAACAGTGAGCAGGGCAAGAAAACCAGCCATCCCCCGTACAGCGTGACTCTCCGCGCCAGGGCAGCCCCCGTACAGTGGCTCTCCGCATGTATCACCTCTCCCTCGTTACCTTCGCCACTTGGGTTGCTCTGGTTCTAACTTTATTTCCAATTTCTTCTAAAACTGCCCGCCGGATAGTCACATGGCTCTTAGCTTTAGGATTAACTCCTGTGTCAATAGTCTTCAAATCACTGGACACCTTAAAACAAAACAAAAACAAAAAACCACAACCGACAACAAATAAGCAAATAAACAAACAAAAAAGGTTAAACACAGAGAAAATAAAAAACACCTACCTACCTAATGTCAGCTACTCCAATTCAGACCTGCTCTGGGAAATCTATTCGTAGAGGGGACCTTGGGGCTGGAGATGGCTTTCAGCAGTTAAGAGCATTGGCTGCTCCTGCAGCAGACAACCCCAGCACCCACATGGCCGCTTACAAGTGCCTGTAACTCCAGTTCCAGGGGATCTGACGCCCTCTTCTGGCTCCTGAGAGTACTGCACACACATGGTACACTATTCATGCATATAAAAGCTTCATTTTTTAAGGAAAAGGATACATTTTAGGAAATCTAAAAAAGGCTATTTGAAATATCACTCTAAAATTAAGCAAATCACCTACCTACCTTACCTATAAAACAAAGATATCCCTACTGATCTCATGAATTGCAGTCTTTAAGAGATGTCAGATTCACACTTCAAAGATTATTTCTCATAAACACCTGTGTCTCTTGGTAAGTGATCTTTGTAGGTTAAGTCATTTGGTTAGAAATCCCCCTGCACAGAGTATATCCATAATGATAAAGAGCTTAGATACCAAAAGTTAATAATAGGTCAGGTGGTTTAAAACTCCATGCCTCAGACCTGGAGTAGCTTTCATTACAATGTCAATCAAACAGGAAATGGCACCAGCAGAGATGGACCTTCAGAGACACAGCTTTTTATAGCAGACTCTCTCAAATTAAGGATATTCAGAATGAAAACAGGATGTGTAAGATAATTTTACCTCTTGAGTTTTGGGAGAGTTAGAATTGAATGAAAAAGAAAAATAAGTGTCAGTTGACCATAATTGGCTTTTCCAGAACACAGTTAAAAAACAAGACTTGCTAGTCATACCCCCAAGCTGAGTCTATTGTAGAAGTAATAAATACTTCATGAGGGAAAACGCTTAACTCTCTGAGAGTTAGGGGTCCCTAATTCTAAAATACCCCCCAACGGGGGAGGGGGCTGTTTAGGCTGACCTTTCAGGATAAGCCAGGCAAAACTGTAGCCCATCCCAACTGAAATAGTTTAAGCATTAAGTAACTTAAAAGGACCAATTAGACAAAAATTGTGTGTGCGTGCATGTTTGGTTTTCCTAGACAAAGTTCTCTCTGGCTGTCCTGGAACTCACTTCTGTAGACTTAGCTGGCCTTGAACTCACAGAGATTCGCCTGCCTCTGCCTCCCTAGTGCTGGGCTTAAAGGCGTGAGCCACCACCACCCAGCCAAAAATTTTACTTGTTCGTGGGAGTTAGATCTACAAGACTCGAACCCTGACTGTGTATGTTCATCATTGTTTAGGATTTCGATTCCCCAAGCCACGATGTTGAATCTTTCTTGCCAGCACCCGCTGCTAATTTCAAAATGTGTTTGAAAGTTCAACGTCTTAGGAGTTAAAGCCTGGTGATGAAGAGTACTTTTAAATTCACGTGGAAGAGGCACTGGCAGCTTTTAACTAGCCAGGACAATGGCAGCCAGCTGGGTCAGGGCCCTCTAGTTTTCAACAAAGAGAAAACAGACCCAGGTACAATTTAAGCCCAAAACCTAGTAAGACTTTCATTCTCAGAAAACGAATTTGGACTTTCCCCCCACCATCTGCAATACTGGGATCCAAGTTTTGTACTTTTCCTATTACACCTGGGTGGGTTTTTTTGTTTTCATTTTGTTATTTTTGTTTTTTTTTTTAAGAGGACAAACCCACACTTTCATGAACGTGGCCTGGAAGGCAGTGTGCAGACGCCAATGAGAAGTTCATATAAAGCAAACTGTGAAAAATGTGAAAAGCAGAGAAACGGTACCGGACGGCTTCCCGGTTCCTCCCGGTCCTCATCCCCAGCGCAGCGCAGCCCTGAGCAGTGAGTGACAGGGATGGGGACCCCAGGCCCTTGCTTTTGGACAGCTCTGCCAGGGCCTCACCGGCAGCCTCCCGGGCCACCGGGCCGGGCAGGGAAGCACAGCCCGGGCGCACTCACCGTCGGGCGTCGGAGCAGCGCCATGAGGGCCGCGCTGGGCAGTGCGAACTCAGCGCAGCCACCGGGGTCCGCGGCGCCGTTGGGCGTCTCCGGGTCTCGCTGCTCCCCACTTCGGCCCGGTCGGCGATTCAAATACCGCGCTGCTCGCGCCCCATTGGGCAGCCTCACGCACGGCGCGCGCTCCCCATTGGCTGGACCCGAAGGCCTTTCTGCACACTGATTGGCTGGCTGCTACTTGCTTGTCATAGCAACCGGCGAGGCCGCCGGGCTTTGTTGTTTCCTTGCCTACAGTTTTATTTTTAAATCCTAGTCCCTGAGATAAACAAAACAAATTTTCCTCCCACTGGAAAAGCTAATCTGAATATTGGCCGAAGGAGGAAAAAAAAGGCTCACCTACGGACAGATGTCTTTAGACGTTTGTTCCGGGTGGGCATTAGTGGGCTCCAAGGAATATCCTGGAAATGCTACTTCTGACCTTGCTTCCTCTTCCGGAAACCTCTACTTGGTAGTTAGGTTTGGGTTGGTCTGGAGAATAGAGTCATCGGCTCCAGGTCGTTCAGTGCTACAAGATGATTGAGAATCGAATGTGTGCTACATCGTGGTCTTCCTAAAAAAACAACGGATCCCTAGCAGAGGTACAAATCAAACTAAAAGTGTTTGTCCCAGCACGCTGATACCAGATGGACTCAGAAGTATTTGTCAAATGACAGTGTAACGTGTACAAGGTTTGAACAAGACAGAGTGTATCCCAAGTTGTGAAGAGAGAGAGAAGAGGCCGGAGAACAGAATGTTACCCTGGAGAAAAGAAGGTGGTCAAGATGGAAAAAGAAGGCTGAGGTGGGGAGTCGTTGCTTAGTGGTATGATGCATGTGTAAAGCCCTGAAGATGTGTTCCCAGCATACAGGAGAGAAAATCAAAACAACACAGAAAATGGTCCAGTGCCCAAAGGCAGCAGAACAAAGTGAGGTCAGGCTCCCCATGACTCTGTTGTTTTAGTTCACGTCTCTTCGGCTTGGGAAATACACTGTGGTTGGAGAGCCTTAAATAAGGCTGATCAGGATCATCCTCCCCCTTTACTCAAATCCCTAGGTTGTAGCCTATCTTGACATTTCCAATCTGAGCCTAAAGGCAGAAAGAACCAGTGTCCCTCCCACCTGGAAAACAGGCTGATGGAATTGTTCCTCACTCTAAATTATACGAGGATATGGCAAAATCAAAGGAGCAGAAAGAGCTATTTATGTTCCATTAATTTTTTTCACTCAAATACCTGCTTCAGGAAACGTTTTGTGGCTGCTGACTCTGGCCATCATACTTGACATCACGCATGTCACAAATAGGTTTGGAGAAGAAGTTTTGGTTTGGAGAAGAAAATGTCCTCAGCAGTTTGTACTATGGTGCATGCATATAATTCCAGCTACTTGGGAGGCTAAGGCAGGAGGATCCCTTAAGCTCATGGTTTCAGCACCAGCTTAGCAACACAGTGAGACCCTCATCTCTGAATGAAAGGAGTCCTTTTAACAAAACATTGGGCTGTGCTTTAAATAACTGCGATGAGCTTTACAGCAGGGTCTCACTCATCATAGGCTGATTTAGAACTTTCTATGTAGCTGAGGGTGACCTTGAATTTCTAATCCTCCTGCCTCTGCCTCCTGAGTGGGAGGGATTACAGGCATGCACCACCACGCCTAGTTTACATGGCACTAACATGTCAGAATCCAGGGCTTCCTGAGTGCTAAGGACTCTACCATCTGAGCTACATGGCCAGCCTCTACTGTGTTAAAGTGGCCACATTGTGTTGGTCTGGGGTCTTCTATCTGCTCCCCACCACCATCTTAGCTAGCCTTGATGTTCTCTTGACCAACAGGATGACAGAATGGATATCCAGGCTTGTGTCTGAGGAGGCCTGGCAGGTTCAGGGTTCCTGACCCACTGTGTAAAGAAGTCCAGTTATCCCTTGCTGGAGAGATTGACAGTGAACACGCAGTGAGTCATCAACTGTCCTCAACACCCCTGTGGAAGCACCAGCTGTCTAAGCTGGGCCGGACCGGACAATCCATCCCAGTAGCACTCCCAAGCTGAATGCAGCCACAGGAAACCACAATGAAAGATGAGCTAGACTCCATTAGCCCTACCCAAACTGAGCATCTGCGAGCAAATAAAAGTGCCTGAAACCACACTCTGAGGTTGTTTGTCACAAAGACCTATCAGATATACTTATCTAGGGGGTTTCTGTGACCTACAATAAGCCTTTTGTTGCTGGCCATCTGTATGTTCTTGTCTTCTCATAGAGCCACGATTTTGCAAACATACATAGTGGTTGGGACACGGGCTCGCTTTAAAATCTGAATTCTCAATGTTGTCTTAGTACATGTTTTGAATGGAAAAACTGAGTGCATTTGCCATTTCCAGATGTTTTACCATTTGAGTGAGTCTTGAGGATATGTTTATCCATCATGGAGGCAAGAATCAGATGCAGCTGGGAACCCTCAGAAGTTCTGACACCAACCAGCCAGAATGGTTACCTACAAAAGACACTATGTCCAGAACAAGGTCTTGGCAAAAAACCCTACATTTAAAACACTAGATAGATAGAATGGCATGGCCCTGGCTAACAGGAAACAACTGAACTGAGTGCCACATGGTGACCTATAACCTCGCAATACACTCACACACACCACCACTAGCTCACACAAAATGTAATTTTATGGCAGAGGGCATCAATTCTTACCTTTGGCAATAGCTGACTACAGCATAGTATTAAGTATTGCTTCTTCATATTGCTGCTGTGATTATGAGGTGAGAAGCAGAAGGCACATAGCCCAGAATCTTCTGTGACTATAGGATCAAATGCCAGACAGGACATTAATGCCCATTTAGTGACTAGTTGCTTGGACACGGGGCAGGAGAAACGTTAGCAGCATCTCATGATACTACATTTGCTTTGAAAGGCCAAACATTTTGGGATTAAAGCAATAATTTATATTATCTTTTTATGATTTTCTATTTTTAATCACTGTGTATTTGTATCTCTGTGTGTGATGTAGTGGAAAACTCCAGCATTTGAGAGGCAGAAGGCAGGTAGATCTCTGTGAGTTTGAGGCCTGCCTGGCCTGCATAATGAGTTCCAAGCCAGGGCTTACATAGTGAGACCCTGTCTCCAAAAACAAACACAAAAAAACTAAACATAAATGAATCAGTGTCAATTATAAAATAAGTATGTATTTAAATCACATATAATGTATGTGACAGAGAAATCTAAGCTTTTCTTATGTTCGGGAAAACACTAGAGGACCACATAGCATGGAATTCTCACCATTTAAAAAAAAATGTGTGGCAGGGCAGTGGTGGTGCACTCAGGAGGCAGAGGCAGGCAGATCTGAGTTAGAGGCCAGCCTGGTCTAGAGCGAGTTACAGGATAGCCAGAAAAACCCTGTCTTGAAAAACCAAATAAATATATATGTACATATGTACAGGTGTGTACACATGAGTACAGGTTCCTGCAGAGGTCAAAGGTGTCAGATCCCTCTGGAGCCTGCAAACTACCTAATATGAGTGCTGGCAACTGAACTCAGGTCCTTTGGAAGAACAGTCTGCGCTCTTAACCGCTGAGTCACCTGTCCACACACACCCCTCCTTTTCACTTCTAGGTTCTCAACTTCTTGCATAGACTCAGGCTCTCTAATGGCAGTCTTATATGCATCTGTCTACTTTTTGGTTTTTCCCCAGTGAGGGAGAAGACCTGGGTTACTGTTCCACTCTTTCCTGACCTTCTATAATGTAGACTGGTAACCAAATGGTTCAGTGTCAGGCATGGAACTCAGGATGCCTGGAGTTTGGAAATGTTTCCACACCAGGCTTCACTCTGCCTCACAAGTATACTGTTAACTCTATCACCCTCTATCAGCATGCATACTCTGTAGACACATGCTGATGATAGAATTGCTCTATGGTGACATAAAAGGCAAAACTGAATGAAAACAAGCACCAGATTATGCAAATATCAGTTAGGTGGATCTCATCTGAGCTTCAAGATGTCCAGTGTAAACCATTTTATAAACACTAATTATGAAACACAAAGACAATAGAAATATAAGTTATTTATTAATCAATCCACTTACAAAGCAGGTGGCTTAATGCAAGCTTATTGACATCTTCACATATGATCCATGGGAACATGTCTTCCACATACAGACAGTGGTCTTACTGACTGGATGCATTTGCAATCTTGGGCATATTAAGCATATTTAAACAAATAAAATTAGGCTATCCTGTATATGAAAGTATCTTGATAATATGCATCCTGAAGTGGATTAAAACTTCCTCCAAAGGAGAAATGTTAGTATGTTAACTTGTACTCTATATTATGTTGTAAATCTTAACTATAGAAATTACAATTTGAAATCAGTGATCGACTCTTGGTAATGTCTGAAGTGGGCGTCTATAACCATAGCCAACAGTAGCCTGACAATATAATCTGTGCCTCACAGTATCTGCAGATTTACTGTTTTCAAGTTTAGAGAGAAATAAAACAAGAGACATGTAGATTCAGCTGACTTTATTTAAACTATAAAAAAATCCCTTAAAAGTGAACCTGGGACCCTTAGAAGTTCTACGAATGCATAGATACCTGCCAATGACTGAATCCTAAAGCCTGACTGAATGACTTTATAAAATTAATGTAAGCAGATATCTTCATTATCCGTGCTTAGCAGACCTAACAAAATTCTACATGTCTTTTTCAATTTCCCTATCCTTTTTAAAATCTGCAAGTATATACAACCCAGCTAACTCAAATGAATATTTAGTGTTCGTCAAAGCTGTTTCACAGCAGCAAAAACTGGATTAGGGAATCAAGTTCCAAATGGCATAGAGAAAGATAAATAGGGTGAGAACAGCAGTCTAAACATACGGCATCAATAGCAACTCTATCTTGCACTGTGCTGGAAGAAAGGATACATCAAGAAAATTCCTACTGATCACGCTGGTCATGTGAGTACCACCTGCATCTGATTGACATGGGTTGCATTCTGTTCCCAGTATTAAGGGTGGTACTTAACTCAGAACTCCATATTGTAAATATACAGCAGCCATTTTGTCCTAATTTAATTAAGGAATGTCTTAATACACAATATTATCATTTTCTAGAGGATCTTTATACATTAAACTAAAGTACATGATTGATTAAATTAAAGGTTAGTAATGGATAAAAAAAATTCATAATTCTCAAGGTACTATGTAAAAAAACAAAAAGACCACAAAATACTACTTACTAAAGCAGCTAATCTTGCCTGCAAGTTTAGGGTCACAAGCCCATATATGTGCAAAGAAATGCAATACAAGGAATCATGCAAAAATACAGTAAAATGATACAGGAAGAAATGTCGAATCTAGAAAAAAAAACCAACACAAAGCTTTTATAAATACATCCAATCAACTGTGTACATAAGTTGTAGGTCTAGCGGTAGCTGTACCATATAGCAGAGTCAGCACTCAGAGTTCAAGGCTTCCAGATCTGCGCAGCTAAGTCATGCCATCTTTGGTTGACTGCAGTACCAGGAAGGATGGGAATGAGGGACAGCAAGAGTTCTGAAACATGGTGTCAACTTTCACTTGGCAGCTGGGCCTCGATGTCCACTCTGCATATGGGGCACTTCTTATTGGTGATCAGCCATTGATCAACACACACTTGGTGGAAAAGGTGCATACATGGAAGGCGTCTATCATTGGAGATGAAAACAAACAGCAAAAATTAAAATCATGACAATTCTATGAGGCGTTGATTTGCAAATGAATGATATAAAGTCTTTTGAAGTAACTAAGCATCTTTATGTTAAACACACAAAGACTGGAGCTGGCAGAATGGCTCAGTGGGCAAAGTAATTACTATGCAAGCCTGACAACCTGAGCTCAGATCCTCAGAATGCACATAAAAAGCAGCATGTGACGGGCATGCCACATCTGTAATCCAGGAAATGGGATGCAAACAAATTTCCCAGAAGCTACAGTCAGCTAGCCTGATGCAAACAACAGTGAACTTTAAAAATGGAGACGCTGTTTCAAAGGAGATTTCTGTTTCAAAGGTGAAGACCAACACTCCAGGTTGTCCTCTGACCTCTACATGTGCACTGTGGCACTCATATGCTCGAGTGTGCGTGCATGTGTACATACACAGTCACACACACACACACACACACACACACACACACACACACACACACACACACACACACCCCTATCTTCTCTAAGAATTGTTCACTATAAAAAGGGCATTTTAGACAATATGAGTTAACAAGAGAGATAACTGACAGGTCTATGGAGGCAACATATATAAAACTCTGAGAACTGTCAAATCAAGAATCACACTGGCAGTTACTCTAGCTTTGCCTTTTATGAGTGGCCAAGGCACTGGAGATGAAAATACCCTGTTATATGATGCCTCAAACCCTTTTATTATCGAATCATGATGCTTGCGAGGACTCTGAAATACCTATCACTTAACTGTCTTCCAAAAGCTTTGGAGACTGCTGTAGCAGTAGCGATACTGTAGGAATTAAAGAAGGCTGAAACATGTAACATTACTTCAGCCCTGGGGATCTTTATACATTAGACTAAAGCACATGCCTGAGGTAAGGAATACTGTTTTCATAGGATAATCAGCACATCCACTTATCAAAATGCCACTGCTTTATAGGTGAGCTAAAAGAAGATGTTCACTTCAAAGTATCACACCAAGTTGCCAATAGAAACTGGAAAATAAAGATAGGGTGACTCTAAATCTACAGTTAAGAGTAGGGTGAACGTTGCTGCCTAAGTAACCTACTTCTGCTTACTAAAGAGCTGCTCTTCATATCCCCGTAGCGTAACATTTCCCACAGATAACACGTACAAGTGCTCTTTCCTTCTTGGACACTATCAGTAGTAACACCAGGGAGACTGACTCAATAGCTACATGCCTTCACTGCAAACAGAATGTCAAAAACAAAACAGAACAAAACAAAAAACCCCACAGGGCCTACAGAGTGCTGGCTGCTCTTCCAGAGGGCCACCAGGAGATTCCCAGCACCCAGTTCCAGGGGATCCAATGCCCTCTTCTGGCCTCTTTGAACACCTGCATGTACATGATGCACAAACTTATATGCAGGCAAAACACTCATACACATAAGAAAAGTAGTATTACATTTTTTAAGGACTTAGAAAAAACCCTTATTACTGTGAGTTTGAGGCTAGCCTGGTCTATAGAGTGTTCCAGCCAGAGCTGTTACACAGAGAAACCCTGTCTCAAACCAAAAACAAAACCAACACCCAAAAAATGCAGTTTGGAAAAAAAAAAACAACCCTTATAACATCGTGTACTATACAATAATGTATCTTTTTCCTCTCTCAGCTACTAGTTGAAGAGGTATAATGAGCCAAGGAATCTACAGATGGAGTTCCAGGATGGTCAGGGCTAATACACAGAAATTCTATCTTGAAGAAAAACAAACAAAAAGGCTTGATGACATTATCCTTAGGAACAGAAAAAAATTATTAGCCAGAGCTGTCATGTTTGATATGACACTAAATTATTATTTTAAAAATCAAGATGGTAACAAAACAGTTATACAAAGAAAATGCCTTCAAATAATACTAGGTTAGGATGGTAACATTTGCTAAGTCACAAAAGTATGGTTATGCTGGGCATAGGGGCACATGCCTGTAATCCCAGCACTTGGTAGGCAAAGGCAATGGATATCTGTGAGTCTAAGGCCAGCCAGGGCTATATAGCAAGATCCTGTCTCAGAAAACCAAAGAGAAGAAAAAAAGTTTTGAAGACAGAGTACATACAGATGACCCTGACCCTATGTAATCTAGATCCCCAAACCCTCTCAAATTCGCATTCCTGAAAGATTTACAAAAGACACATTTTCATACAGACACTCCCCATACAACCTCTGGTAGAGTTCAGAATGGAAATGGACTCCCCCCATGACTCTGATTCTTTTACTCTTTTGGTTACAGAGCTGGCAATGAGTACATAAGTAATAATCTTTATTTGGTTTCCAGTTTACTTTTAAATAAATGCCCCTTTAAGATCGAGTGTTCTATTGGTGAATCAATCACTTATCCGTGGAGCTGAGGCACAAAGCCACGGCTATGCAACTAGACTGCCACTGAGCCACACTGCAGTCCTTTCTATTTAAGAGCAGACTTTACACAAGAAGTATCTAGTTACCTCACATCTTCACCTTCCTCTAAAATAGACAAACAGATAGTACACTTTTCCTCTGTGTCTTCCTCAGTCCCTTCTTCCCCATCTTGTTTGCAGTGCAGTTTCCTCTGTGAGAACCAATCAGTTGTTACCTTATTAGCAGAGATGACATTATTGAACAACTGAGTAAAGTCTGTGTTTATTTAAAACAAAACAAAAACAAGACAAGACCACATATTCATATGTAACTCATTTCCTATAAATAGTCATGAATTAACAGATGAGTTAAGTGACTACCAATTAATTACTGACTCCTAAAAGTCAGCATGAAAAGCAAAGTAACAGATTCTCTAAGCTGAACCCTATTACTGTTAATTCATGACGATGATAGTCTGCATAATTACTCTTTCAACACAGTTAAGTAAATTATTCTTCTAATGACTATTTCAAACATTTTTGTAAGTTAATTCCAATTACAGCATTTAGTTTAAAAAAGATATAGTTAGTGGTAATGCCTGATTGACACTCTTAGAAAACATGAAAAATACCAACAGTAACTTCTATGGTCAGTGTTCTCTGTACAGCACTGAGCATTATTTGTTCACTGTGAGCAGCTTATTTTATGTCTAGTTTGAAATTTCCACATATAACACTACAAAAATATGAACTAAACATCAGTGAAAAGAACTGGCTACGTGTTTTAATTGTTTTGGTTTTCCAAGACAGGGTTTCTCTGTGTAATAGCCCCAACTGTCCTGGAACTTGCTCTGTAGACCAGGCTGGCCTGGAAACTCACAAAGATCAGCCCACCTCTGCCTCCCGATTGCTGGGATCAAAGGCGTGCGCCATCACTGCCCGGCTTTTCTTTTTCTTTTTCTAATCATTGTTTTTGTTAATGTTGTCTGTTTTATTTTATAGCCGAAGCAGGCCTTAAACTCACAGCAATCTCTCTGCCTCAGGCACTCTCGTGCTGGGAGTACAGGTGTGGCCACCGCACCTGTTAGGTGTAAGAGGACAGCCTAAATACTGTAGTATTGCCAGGCGGTAGTGGCGCACACCTTTAATCTCAGCAGTTAGGTGGCAGAGGCAGGCTGATCTTTGTGAGTTCGAGGCCAGCCTGATTTACAAAGTGAGATCCAGGACAGGCACCAAAACTACACAGAGAAACCATGTCTCTCTGCCCTCCCCCCCCAAAAAAAAGAGTATTATAAAATGCACTAAAGTATCTTGAAGAACACTTCAATCTATGACTTCCCATCTGAACAGGAAAGACCAGAGTATGGGAAGAAATTTCAGAGTATATAGTTGAGATAATTTTCATCATGGGAATCACTTCAATAGTATTATAGTAGTTATACTCCACAGAATCAAAGGTCTATAACATTCCATATTATGATCATTAACAACCCTCACCTTTTTATATTTATGTGGATATGTGCATCTTTCAATTGTTCCCTGGGATGCTCCACGATTGACATTTCCTAATCTTTCTTCCAGATGAATCAGCTCCTTAAAGTGAAGAATAACTAGTATTAAAACCACAATTCCTTTAAGATTTTTTTTTTTCAGAGCTGAGGACCAAACCCAGGGCCTTTTGCTTGCTAGGCAAGCACTCTACC
This sequence comes from Peromyscus maniculatus bairdii, assembly GCF_049852395.1. Lineage (NCBI taxonomy): Eukaryota > Metazoa > Chordata > Mammalia > Rodentia > Cricetidae > Peromyscus > Peromyscus maniculatus. The sequence continues at coordinate 68,002,710 of NC_134858.1, forward strand.
ACTGAGCTAAATCCCCAACCCCAAGAATATGTTTGTGTACTACATTCATGCCTGGTGTCTGAGAAGGCCAGAAGAGGGTATTGAATCTCCTGGAATCAGAGTTACAGACAGTTGTGAGCCATGATATGGGTACTGAAAACTGAACCTGGGTACTCTAGAAGAGCAGCCAAGGATCTTAACCACTGAACCATCTCTTGAGCGCCCCTTTCATGTGTTCTTACAAGACAGGGCCTTACTATGCAGTGCTACCTAGCCTGGAACTCATTAGGTAGACCAGGCTAGCATAAAACTCACAGGGTTATGCTGCCATTGCCTCCCAAGTGCTTGTATTAAAAGTGTATCCCATCATACCCAGTTTAATATTTTTTTTTTTTTTTTTTTTGGTTTTTTGAGACAGGGTTTCTCTGTGTAGCTTTGCGCCTTTCCTGGGACTCACTTGGTAGCCCAGGCTGGCCTCGAACTCACAGAGATCCGCCTGGCTCTGCCTCCCGAGTGCTGGGATTAAAGGCGTGAGCCACCACCGCCCGGCTAAAATTTTTATATTCTTTTAGGGTAGATATTCACATTCAATTTCTTTAACCAGTTAATTTTTGACTTAAGATACTGTTCTTCAATCTCTGTGTAAGTCCCAGAGGCAATAGTAGAAAATCAGACATTTGGCTGCTTTCTAACTCCCAGCCACAGTAGCTATCCTACTTAACAATGAACACACATTAAATTAACTCTTGCACTAAAAATACCATTTATTTTATTTCATACCTCAAAATTGCCCCTGAAAGGACCTCTGAATGATGTTCCATCCAGTCCTGAAGAAATGTAACGGATGTGAGGATAGCCTGCCATGTCAGGAACCTGTTTTTAATGCAAGAGATGGAGGAAGTCATTAAGATTGTATTTTATTACTAACCTTGAAGATATTCAACCTCCATTCAACTCAAGAACTCAACTCAAAGACAAACATGACTCCAACTACACATTCTATTAAGAGGGACAGTTAGGCTCCCCTTAAAATACAAGCTCTCATCTGTGAAAATATGGGTGGAAGAAACAAGGAAAATAACTGTTTCATAAGATAACAAATTTCTTACACAAAGAACTCTGCATATAGTTGGATGTAGTGAGACATACTTGGCCCTGGCTACTCGGGAGACTGAGGGAGACTGAGGTGGTTTAAGGCTAGCTCTAGTTTTCAAGGAAGCCTGGGCAACAGCAAAATACATTCTGCCTACCCCATTAAAAAAAAAAAGCAAGGTGTGATTGTGCACGCCTTTAATTCCCAGCACTCAGGAAGCAGATCTCAGAGTTTGAGGCCAACTTGGTTTATATAGTAAGTTCCAGGATGGCCAGGGCTATGTAGAGAAACCTTGTCTCAACAAGCAAGCAAGCAAGCAAATAAGTAAATAAATGAATGAATGAATAAATAAATGCACATAATACACACACACACACACACACACACACACACACACACACACACACATTCAAGCTTACTAACTAAGCCTGATGGTTTCTTGATAGCTACAAACACACTTAAGAAGTTAAAGCTTTCATAAGATCATGTCAACCTCTCAATAATAATAGCATGGAATATTCTTGATTGATTCTGTCAGTGAAACTAATTTTAACAGGTTTTTAAAAAAAATGTGTTCAGTATAATGAATCTTGAATATTTCAAATTCCATTTTCTGTGAGCTGGCCACAGGTTAAATTTATTTGTTACCCTAGGGACACTTGTTCTTTATGGCCATTTAGGGTCATGCAGTGTGTTGAAAAATTGGCACTGCCTGACCTGGTGCTCCCACTGATGCTGACCAGATTCTGCCTTCTCTGAGCTTTCCTGCATCTATTTAGTGGCATGCTTCTCCCGTGATGCTTTTACCACGGGCTTTCTTTCCATGTTTAATGTGGCTCCAAATACAGTTCTCAACCACCATCTGGGGGGGCTATCCAAGGAAGGCTGTTTCACCTCGGGGAGCAAACATCTGTCAGGTAAGTTTTGCTCAGATGTGCACTGTAGTGCTACTGCTGCGTGCTAACTGTGAACAAATCATCAATATACATCAGATCAGTGATTAAACAGAAACACGAACAAACCAAGGTTCAAGACTAGGAGCTTACAACACTCCATCTCTCTTCAATGGTTGTGTTTCCAGCCACTACGCAAAGTAACTGCAGCAGACATCCAAGTCAACTGACTATATGAAAGAGACAGAGCACCATCCTATTTATAAATAATCTCCAACATTTAAATTGTTTTTCTTCACTTTCTCCAACATTACTATTTGTTTTTGTGTTTTGTTTTTCAAGACAGGGTTTCTCTGTGTAGCCCTGGTTGTCCTGAAACTCACTCTATAAACCAGGCTGGCCTCAAACTAACGGAAATCCCAAAATTGAGGAGATGTGTCCAAGGATCATCAGATTAAATCACTCAAAAAGCATAAATACAACCAAAAATCTCAGCTGGGAGGCAGAGGCAGGCATCTCTCAGAGTTCGAGGCTAGCCTAATCTACATATGAGTTCAAGGACAGCCAAGGCTACAAAGAGCGTCCCTGTCTCAAAACAAAACAGCAGCAGCAGCAACAACAGACTCTCCTGAGGTTGTTGAGTCCTGTTTCCTGTCAGAGCAGCTTTGTGTTCTCGTCCCCCCACTCCCCGTACTGAACACAGGCTCCGGAGTGCTGGGCAAAGGCCGGGCAAACACTGGCACTGAGCTGCCCCAGCTGGTACATCTGGAGACACGAGCTTAGGTGGACTCCCAGTGCTGTTGCTGTTTGACAGCTCTCGACCCTATCAACCTCTGCACAATCAGTCCTCCAATTCCAAGCTGCCTAGGACAAGAGACAATGAGGACTCTGCGGTGGCCCTTGTACAACAGAGTCCTTACTCTCTTCTCCTCACACCTACAGTTCGTGTTACAGTGACCTTTTTGTTTGTCAACACTGTAGCAACAACACCCACATATGATGGCATCCCAGCAGACCCAATGCACTGAGGGCCAATTCTCTGATGCCTGCATCTTGGTGACAGCAGAGCATGTGCACCTGTGTGTGCAGAAAAGTCCACTTCTCAGCATGTGGGACATCAAGAGTATATTTTACAATTCAATTACAAACTCAGATTTCAATATACCTAATATCTTTTCATAGCATATACAACATCTAACTAATTAAGGGAATTATTCCTAAATTCTAGTAAAATATCTACTGTACCAAAACATTCTAATACAATCTTTAACCATAGAAAAGGCATGTTACTTTAGAAGGCACGTCATCAGAGGGTTACAAACGCTCATTTTACCATTAAAGGAAGTGCTCCTAACTGTAGGTGATGAAGCCGAGGGGGGGCATGGTAATGGGCCAGGTGAGGGTGCAGCGCACCAGGCGTGTAGGTAGCTGCGGTCACTCCGGCTTCAATCCCCAGCTCCCTAAGAAAGAGTGAGAGCAGTTTAACTCTATGTCTTCCTTTACAGTCTCTTTACCTCCAACAGAAGTGGAAGCAATTTCAAAAATCCTGTAATGATTCTTAACTTATACAGCTAAGGCAAATGTAACAGCCCCCCACCAAAATTTTTACAAATAATTTCAAGTGTATTTCAGAAATAAATGTTCAAAAAGCTTCATTTTGTGAGCATAAGCAGAAAAGCATTTCAATTCAGTTCCACTCAGTCATGAAAGCAAGACAGATAACAAGTGGTTCCTAGGGTCCCTTACAACCAAGGACCTGCTCTCCTCAAGGAGCACACCAAATAAGAGCTGACTGCTTTGTAGGTTCATCTGAATGTGACACGGGTCCCCAGGCCTGTGCTTGCTGGCTTCTTGGTGTCAATGACAATTAGAAGAGCTTCTACACCTAAAACCTTGAGCTGTAACCCCACGAGAAGGGCCAAAGTGGCATAGAATGAAGCTCCACTTGCTTACTCCACTCTGTGCTCTGCTATAATGACCGCAAGCGGATTCAAAAGGGAGTGTAATTCACACCCATTTCTCCAGAACAAACTAGACTTCTCTGTCCAATGGAGGACACTGTAGGTGGAGCCCTGACTAGGGAGGTGGATAAAGAGGCCAGGCAAAGAGGGTCACATCAGGAGTCTGACCTTAGTGGCAGACACTCAGGAAACAGAAAAATACTCTAGTCCTTGCTGTGGTATACTCCTTCTGTACACTGTGAAGATGTGTTGCTCTCATTATTAGTAACAAGCTGATTGGCTCATGGCTGGGTAGAGTCATCAGGGCAGAGAGAATGCTAGGGAGAAGGGGAGTCACAGGAGTCTGGGGAGATGCCATGACATAAAGCTAACAGGATGGAAAGTACACAGATGAATAGAAATGAGTTAATTTAAGTTATAAGAGCTAGCTTAAAATAAGCCTAAGCTATTGGCTGAGCACTGATAATTAATATTAAGTCTCTGTGCGGTTATTTGGGAGCAGCTGGTGGGACAGAGTTGATCAGAGGTCTAGATGGAAAATTCCGCCTGTAAGTCCTCTCGACTACATATGGAATTTGTCAGGCAAACTCAGGTGTAAAGAACTAAAGAGTGTGGCCAGGAAGGAGAGGCACGTGGAGACACAGACTGTGGTCAACAGACACAAACATTCACTTCACAGGAATAAGTTCTGCATTTCCACAGCATCTCCTCGTGGCTGAGTGGGCAGCAATACACCCAAAACTGCTTAAAGGGAGACATTAAATGCCATCATAGAAAAATAAAAAAGATTGAGGTATGGATACACTGATTAACCTGAGTTATCATTCTAAATGTCCCCAGTCCACACAATTATCATCTGATACAAAACTTAAAAGCAACTAACAGCTGTCTCCCTGTTTCAGGTGGCTCCTGCCCCAGAACTCAAGATCCTGCTGTCTTTCCCTCCCAGAGACAGCTCCTCCCAGCAGAACTGCTTCTCCACACAGCCGCTCTCTGTGGTATGCATTCCACTACAAGGGATTTCTCCCCAGTTTTCCCAGAAGCTGCTTAGCACAGTTTGAAATAAGTGAGGTACTGACCAGGCAGATCTCTCTGGAGCCTGGCGAGGATGTGAGGACATGGTTTGAGGCACATGAATATGATGCCCATGGCCATAGTTTGGGTGCATCCTATGTGGATGGGGCGGGGGACGTTCATGTGCCCGCCTGGAAACACAGAACACAAAAAGACCACTGGAAATAATTGAATAATTGGTTATTTCTTAATGCAGAAAAAAATTGTTAATATTATGAAAATCTATAAAAATCATGATGAAATTAATTTGCATTAAAAGTGTATTATAAAATTATTAAATAAAACGACACATGAAATTCTCTACACAAACTCACTGCTCATTTATTCTACTATCTCTAGTTTAATATCATTCAGGAAACCAGGCATGGTGGTGAAAACATTTAATCTCAGCATTTGGGAGCCAGAGGCAGCTGGGTCTCTGTAAGTTCAGGGCTAGCCTAGTCTACAAAGTTCATGGCCAGCCAAGGCTACATAGTGAGATCCTGCCTCAAAAACAAAACAAAAAAATTCTACAAAAAAGGTAATTCTGGCATTCTTTTGAAACTTCTACAGTGTATATTTTAATTAAGAGAATAGCAGAATGTTAAAAAGTTAAAAGCTTAAAAAAAAATGGAAATTTTTATTTTGCTATACTTATTAAAAAAATCCAATCATTTTAATAGATTAAAATATGAGAGCTTTTCCCCCCTTAGAGAAAGGTCAGAAGACAGTTTGCAGGAATCTGTTTTCTTTCCTTTTTTAAAATTTATTTATTTTAATTTCATGTGCATTCATGTTTTTGCCTGCCTATGTGTCTGTAAAAGTGTCAGATACACTGCCACTGGAACTGGAGTTACATTCGGTTATGAGCTGCCATGTCGGTGCAGGGAATTGAACCACGGTCCTCTAGAAGAGTAGCCAGTGCTTTTAACGGCTGAGCCATTTCTCCAGCCCCAGGAATATGTTTTCTCATTCCACCATGTAGGCCTGGGGATCAAACTCAGGTCGTTAGGCTGGGCAGCAAGCACCTTTACCCACTGAGCCACCCTGCTGGCTCCATAGACATTTTCTATAAAGGCTAACCATTAAAACATCAAGTCTATAGTCATATGATCTCTGAAAAAAAAATAACCAGCTAGATCTTTTGTCATGCCAAAAATATGAGACAATATGGGAATGAAAAAGCTATTTTCTAATAAAACTTTATTTACAGAAATTGATAGTGAGTTGGACTACAACCCGCTGTCTTGATAATTCATAAATCAGATGATTGGGAATATCAAATCCTGAATTGTCAGAAGAAAATGTTGTCTTAGTCTTATTATGAATATGGGGGGGGGGGGGGACGGACACTACACTATTGGAAGCCTTAATGGCTTTGTTGAGACTGGATCTCATGTGGCCCAGGCTGGTCTTGAACAGAATTGTGATCCTCCTCTACTTTCCACCTCCCAAGTACAGCACCATGCCTGCTCCTTATGTAATGCAGAGGACCAAATCCAGGATTTCATGCAAGCTAGGCCAGCACCCCAAAACTGAGCTCTACCCCAACCCTCTGTGTCAGTTTCTGAAACTGTTTGTTTGTATGTTTTTGGTTTTTCAAGACAGGGTTTCTCTGTGTAGTCCTTGCTGTCCTAGAACTGGCTCTATAGACCAGGCTGGACTCAAAATCATGGAGATCTGCCTGCCTCTGCCGGAAGTAAAGGCCTGTGCCACCACCGCTCGACCAGTTTTAGAACTTCTATTACTATACTTTCCTCTTGTTAATAACATGATAAATCAAATCAGATCTTGGACATCTTTCAATCTTGTTCTTCAGGATCAATGTTCATATCAATCATAACAGAAACAGACTTATTTACTTAAAGACACATTGTCACCAGCTACAATGAAGGATAGGACATAACAAAGTTATTTTGTGGTTGGTATTTCTCCAGCTGGGGATAAAGCTCATCCAGTGGTAGAACACTTCTCTATTATGTGCAGGATGCCATGGATTCAATGTCCAGCATCACTAACCAAAATAAATAAATAGATAAATAAAGGTGATTTCCTAGTGTGGTGAAGATTTACTACAGCTACACTGTGCTTTATTTTACTGTGTCCATAATCCCTACTAGGTGTGATGGTGCTTATCTGTCACCTTAGCACTCTGGCTAAGCAAAGAGGCTTATGAATTCAAGGCCAGTCTGGTCCATACAGTGAAACCTAGTTTCAAATCATGCAAGATTTCATACGTGAAAGACCAATAGAACATGAAGGAAAGCAAACACAGCTTCCTTAAAACCATGAGACCTACGTTGGATGCTGCATCATCCTCCTCCTCTGAACTTCCATCCTCTGCATCACTTCATGAGGGTGCAGTCTCTGAGTTGGAGGGGCTGGGGCTGGAATATGGTGTGAAATTGGCTGGTGAGCAGGAGGAAGATGCTGAGGGATGGGTGCAGTTGTACTGCTTAAATGAGTTGGGGGCGGGGGCGCCACAGGGTGAGATGCTGCATGAGAAGATATCTGAGAATGGAAAGCATGTACAGGATGAGGAATAACATAATCCACTTGGGGGGGAGGCTGAGTCTGAGGAGGGGCATTTCCATGAGAGTGAGGGCAACCCGAGGCTTGATGGTGCAGTGGTCTTGTCAAGGAAGCATCTGTAAGAAAAGTGTTTCCTGTCAATACATATAGATTGACTTCATTCACAGTGTTACAATTTACAACAACCTATTATGATACTGTACCAAAATTTCTGGAAAAGTACCCCAATAAAAACTGGTAAATGCTGAGGTAACATCTCATGTGCTGTTCCCCCAACCCTGAAACAAGTGCACACATGCACACAAGCACAGACCATTTCTACCATAAAATTTGTATGAGTTTTGTGTCAGAAAAAATACCTTAAATACAGTTAGCTGCTGACCAAACACCCTCTCTAAAGGTTACTATAATTAATAGACTCATCTATAAGACACAGGTATATATTATTAGCCCCACACAATCAACCAAGTGTTTAATAAGAGATTTGATTTTCATTAATTTTACTTATATGCTAGTGTGTGTGTGTGTGTGTGTGTATGTCTTTGACTGCTATATGTTTAGGTGCCCATGGAGGCCTGAAAGGGTGCATTGGACCTCCTAGAGCTGGAGTTACATTACAGGTAGTTGAGGGTGCTGGGAACCAAACTCAGGTCCTCTGGAAGAACAGTATTTATTCTTGACCACCATTCCAACCCCTCTAAATTTTTGTTTGTTAGCTTTTCAAGACAGAGTTTCTCTGTATAGGCCTGGCCATCCTAGAACTCGCTCTGTAGACCAGGCTGGCCTCTGAGAGATCTGCCTGCCTTTGCCTCCTGAGTGCTGAGATTAAAGGTGTGTGACACTACCACCTGGCCTAAATTTTTAAAGTAAATGTGAGGTGCTGGAGAGATGGCTCAATGGTTGAGAGCACTGGCTGCTCTTCCAGGGGACCTGGGTTTAATTCCCAGCACCCACATGGCAGCTCACAACTGTCTGTAACTCCAGTTCCAGGAGATTCAGCATTCTCACACAGACATTCATGCAGTCAAAACACAAATGCACATAAAAAAAAAAATGTGAATCTAAGAGATTAATTTATTTTCTAATCACTAGTCTTCCCCCCCCCCCCCCCCGAGAATTGTTGACTTGTATTCTAAGATTGTTTGTCATTTTCTTATTTAAAGTACTATTTGTCTATGTGGAAATTTTGTAATAAAAAGGATGAATATTTTTCCAAATTGTGTTTATTTCCCCACCACACAAATTTTTGCTTTTCTGTAGTCAGACTGAACACTGGGAACATAGTTTAGTGGTACATTGTCCTGGGTCCAAGCCCAGAAACTGGGGGGGGCGGGGGGAGACGACGACACAACACACATGACTAAATCGCAGAAATGAAAATTTTTCCATCAATTACAGCTTTTTGTTTGTGCAGACAATACCCTGCTACATAATCCAAACTGACTTCAAACGTGCAACCTTCCCACCTCAGCCTCACGTGTGCTGGAATTTCAAGCATGCAGCTAGTTCCTAAATGTTTCACTTTCCTTAATGATTTCTTGTCAAGAGAGCTGTAGAGAGGAAAGGGACTCAGTCCCCTGGACACAGGTTCATACATACTGCTGCCCTTGCCTTTCATGTCACATCCTGTACTACAGACAGAGAAGCTTAACAAGATGCTTTCTCTCACATCTTCAATGAAAATCTTTACATTTCCATCATTGTTGAAATACTCATCTCTCTTACTAAGAAACCTACATCTACTTGACATTAAAAGTCAGTCAGTCTAGGTATAATGTGCCGTCTATAATCCCAGCTCCTTGAATGGTGAGACTAAGTGAGGAGATTCTAAGTTCAAATCAAGCTGAACAACACAATGAAAAAAGGAAAAAGAGAGATAAATAAGAAACCTGGTATTTTAGTCCAAACTTCATTTCACTGGACAGTGTGTGTGTGTGTGTGTGTGTGTGTGTGTGTGTGTGTGTGTGTGTGTGTGTGTGTGTGTGTTTCAAGGCAGGGATTCTGTGCAGCCCTGGCTGTCCTTAAATTCACAGAGATCGCCCTGCCTCTGCCTCCAGAGTGCTGGGAGTAAAAGGTGTGCACCGCCGCCATGCCAGGCAGAACAGAACAGTTCTTTAGGTAGTGTGTCTGTTTGCACATTTCTGTGCACGCTGGTGTACGTATGGGAGCCAGAGTTTGACATCGAGTGGTGTTCTTACTAACTTTTGTGCTGGCTAGTTTTATGTCAACTTGACACAAGCTAGAGTTATCTGAAAGGAAGTAAACGCAATTGAGAAAATGCCTCCCTAAGATTGGACTGTAGGGCATTTTTTTTAAATTAGTGACTGCTGGGGGAGGACCCCACCCATTGTGGGTGATGCCATCCCTGGGTAGTTGGTCCTTAGGTTCTTTTTTTTTTTTTTTTTTGGGGGGGGGGGAGGTTTGATGGTCCTGGGTTCTTTAAGAAGAAAGGCTGAGCAAGCTAGGGGAAGCAAGCCAGTAAACAGCACCCTTCCATGGCCTCTGCATCAGCTCCTGCCTCCAGGTTCCTACCCTGTATGAGTTCCGGTCCTGACTTCCTTCAGTGATGGACTATGATGTGCAACTGTAAGTCAAATAAACCCTTTCCCCCTAAAGTTGCTTTTGGTCATGGTGTTTTATTATAGTAATAAAAAGCTAACTAGGACAACTCTATTTTTTTGAGAGGTTTTCTCATTGGGAACTGGGGCTCACTGATTCAGTGCAGTTAATCTGATGGCCAATAAACCTCTCCTGTCTTGGTCCTCCAGCACCTGGATTACAGGCACACAGCACACTATGTTTAAGCTTTTTTCCATGGGTTCTGGAAACAGAACTTAGGTCCTTATGCTTGAATGATAAGCACTTTACTGACAGCCCACTCACAACCCATCATTTGGGGATAGCCTAGTAATCTAAATTGGAGCTACAGTTTCTTATTAGTTTACTAGTCATTTTTGAAGTCAATTTTTTAAAATTTATTTGTATTTTATGTACATTGGTGTTTTGCATGCAATTATGTCTGTGTGAGGGTGCCAGATCCCCTGGAACAGGAGTTATAGACAGTTGTGAGCTGCCATGTGGGTGCTGGGAAGTGAACCTGGGTCCTCTGGAAGAAGGACACCGCTGGGAATTCAGAGTGTCTTCATTCATGTTTACATTTGCCCCAATGATGTTTCTTATTGTATAGCTTTTCACTTAGTTTATTTATGAATTCAACTGTATACCTATGATTTCCTCATTTTAGAAATGTAATTACATTTTAATACTTTGTATAAAGGAAATTTGGGTTCAAAACCAAAGGGTCTACTTGTCACTTATAGTATGAAGACTGTTTAACTTCTTATTCACTATAGCAAACAGCGCGCAGTGCACACTCTGGCTCAAAGGCTGAGAGGAGCCTCTGCTCAATGCAGTAGTACATACCTGCCTGCATTTCAGCATTCAGGAGGCTGAGGTAGGAGGTAGATCATGAGTTCCAGGCCACATATTTAAGACCCTGTCTCAACCTCCTTCCCAAATAATTGCAGACAGTTTTATTTCTATCATCTGATAGCAGAGCTTTACAGATCACAAAACATTCCAGAGATGGCTTTCCAAGCACAGTGGTTTCACTGACTTCAAGACCAAGCACTTTCTAAAGCAAACAAGTTTTCTTAATGTAATAGTATTAGTGGTGTCCAAAGTAACTGAGCCAAAGTTTTGCCATCTATACCTGATCATAATTATTCCTATTTTACCAGCATAAAAAAATGAAAACAAAGGTGGCAAATAGCTCACCAAAAGTCTCTAAGCTAACTTGCCAGAGCTAGAAAAGTCCACTCAGATCACCAGTTCATGTAAAAACCAGTGCTTTCTCTCAACCAATCTCTCCCAGTAGGATTTCAATGAAAGGGGGTATTAGAACATGTTGTACATAAAGTGTACTAGAAATGTGAAGGGGAAGTGGGGAAAGGAAAACTACACATTGACAAATACACTCCCCAGGGGAACAGCAGCCTGGAGCAGGGAAATCAGTCAAAATGCCTCTCACATGGGGATACAACTCAAATCCCTACCTTCGCTCACAGAGCTCCCCAATGACAAGCAGAAAACCGGTACTACCTCTTCAAGAGAAATGTAACAGTACTGACTTGAAAGTGCATTTCTTTCACTACAGAAAGACTCAAGCAAGCACAAACAACTTAAACATTCATCAAGAGAGGGCTGGTTTAAGGTAATGGAATGTTCTGAAGGCGTTTAAAAATAACCAATAAGGGAGAGGGAGTGGAAAAAACACAAATACCACTGAGCTCCAGTATTTTTGTTTGGGTTTTGTTTTTCAAGACAGGATTTCTCTGTGTAGCCCTGGCTGTCCTGGAACTCACTTTAGACCAGGCTGGCCTCAAAGTCAGAGAGATCTGCCTGCCTCTGCCTCCAAGTGCTGAGATTAAAGGTGTGCACCACCACTGTCTGGCTCTGAGCTCCAGTTTTATGAGTTAACCATGGTGAGAAAACAACAACAACAATGTATTATTAAATCAAATAAAAATGCAGAATATTGTATAATGAAATGGCTTTTTATTATTTATTTTTATTTTATATTAATTGATGTTTTGCTTACATGTATGTGTCAGAAGCCCTGGAACTAGAGTTACAAACAGGCGTGAGCTGCCATGTGAGTACTGGGAATTGAAAACAGGTCCTCTGGAAGAGCTGCCAGTGCTCTTAACTGCTGAGCTGTCTCTCCAGCACCCATCCAGAACAAATTCTGGTTCTAAACATGTTCTAACTCAAACTTTGTATTTCATACTGTAATAGTGAGAACCTAATAATACATCACTAATTTCATTGTCCACAGTTTAGCCTGATTCCAGCTCTGTCTACAAGGCAAAGTTTTACTACTGAAATGAAGAAACTCAAGAGGACAAATAACTGAAATGCAGACAACCAAAACAAAAGGCAATTTCCTTACTAACCTGCAGGCTTACTCTTAGTGTAAGTTATTAACAAAGTCTTTGTTAAGCTTCCATCTTATAATTAGCTCAGACTCAATCAAGTGCTATGTTACACGGCCCCTGGAGAGTTATCAATTTCAAACTATCTAATGGATTCCAATTTCCTTAGAGCTGCCATGCCAGGTTCTGTTGTTGCCCATACCAAATCAGTCATTCTGTCAAAATCCTCTCTCTTATGCCTTTGTTAACTCAGAATTCTTTGAATAGAACTTGAGAATTCTTGAATAAAATTTCCTTTACCATGCCTACAAATACTACAAAACTTTCACATTTCTTAAGTGACTCCTAAAAACTAAAGCCAACTCCCTTAAAATGTCCTTAAGAATATAAGGTGCCACTCAAATACATCTCAATTTCACAGACAGTTGTATGGAAAAAATAAATCGCACCCTTAAGCCAAGTAAAACTTATAAACCAAGTTTACTCTAATTCCATGCCCTTTAAATTCATACTTACAAGGAGGTGGTGGCATGTAATGCCGACATGATGAGAGAGAAGGCTGTGGAGGTGGCTGGGGCTGGGGCTGTGCAACCATGCTCGAGCCATAGCTATCTATTACTAATGGCTGAGTCGGGGCAGCAGCAGCCTGGTGGCCAAAGACCGCAGCTCGGGAAGAAGAGACAGGGCAGCAGGGGTCGAAGGCAGATGCACCATGGAAACCCCCACTTCCGTGAGTCCTGAGAGCACTGCTGCTCAGATCAACTGGCAATGCCTGCTGGGTAAAGAACAATTAGAGTTTACCTTTCTCAACTTTCATGAAAACTTCATTTCTTGTCACATGACAAATTATCCCTAGTGATCTCTACGAAAACAAGGTCTTCAAATGAATTTGGAAATGGTAATCCTTGTATGAGAAAAATCAAACACAAAGACAATACTGTATGAAGACTGAACTTTAAAATTAGCATTTTTACACTCAAAATATGAAATCAACTCTATTTAAGTGAGGTATAAGATAGAAGATAAACATTTAACTGATATGTTATTGTATGATTTATTTCTTGGGACTAAAGAGATAGCTCATTGGTTAAAAACATAAGATCCTTTTGCGGAAGAACTAGGTTTGATTCCTAGCACCCACAGTAGGTAGCTCCCAACTACCTGAAACTATAGTTCCAGAACATCTTTTCTGGCCTCCCTGAACACCTGCATAAATGAAGAAAACAGGGTTTGAAAGCAGTCCTATGTTCCTCTGAAATCAGGACTTCAGGACTCCTCACACAGTATGCTATCACAGCATTGAAAACATTAGAATTCTATTATTAACAACCTGTCTATCCAAACTTTCTATATTATTTTATAATATTCAACTAAAACTCAAACAAACTGGGCGTTAGTGGCGCACGCCTTTAATCCCAGCACTCGGGAGGCAGAGCCAGGCAGATCTCTGTGAGTTCGAGGTCAGCCTGGGCTACCAAGTGAGCTCCAGGAAAGGCGCAAAGCTACACAGAGAAACTGTCTCGAAAAACAAAACAAAACAAAAACCTCAAACAGCACACACACACACATACACACATACACACACACAGAGAGAGAGAGAGAGAGAGAGAGAGAGAGAGAGAGAGAGAGAGAGAGAGAGAGAGAGAGATAGAGAGAGCGCGAGCTAGGCATGGTGGCACACAGCTTTAAGTCCAGCACTGAGGAGGCAGAGGCAGGAGGATCTCTGTGAGTTAGAAGTCAGCCTGAGCTACATAGTGAGTTAGGAAAAATTAACATTTTCTTCCCTCAAAGCATGTGACTTGAAAAGCCCAAAGTACAATTGCCACCAACAATGAGTATGTCAGAATAAACTAGAATCTTCATGTTCCCTACATAGAAATGATGATTGTTTGTGAAGGACATGAAGGGTATTCTATTGCTCACCATGCATTATCTACGTGTATCAAATTACTGTATAGAGAAATAGACACAACTATGTGCTAGTTACTTAAAACTCTGGGTAGTGCGGTGGACTTAAATGCTGGGTAGTGGTGGTGGACACCTTTAATCCCAGCACTCAAGAGGTAGAGGCAGGCGGATCTCTGAGATCAAGGCTAGCCTGGTCTACAGAGCGAGTTACAGGACAGCCAAAGCTAGAGAAACCCTGTCTGAAAAAACCAGCCCCTCAATCCATGGCTGATATGTAAAATTAAATTAATTATAAAAAACAAAAACAAAAAATCCAACCCCTACCCACCAAAAAAAAACCCACATGTAAACACTTGGATCTTACTCTAAAGCAGATTATAAAGCAAGACCTGCCTCTTTTTTGGGGGAGGGGGATTGTTAAGTAATTTAAACACACTATCTACCAGTTAGGTTCAGTACACTTGTACCTTCCAGAGAAAGTGACACAGCCAGGTGTGTCACTCTAGCCCTCAGGAAGGAGGAGCAAAGCCAACCCAGCTTACTGAAGATTTTATCTCCAGAGTCACATGTGGCTAGGAAGATGGTTCAGCATGAGGACATGAGTTTGATTTCTCCAGAAACCACATGACAAGCTAAGTGCACACCTATAACCTCAGCCCTGGGGAGGCAGAGAGGGTGATTCCTGGGGCTTATTCCCATCAGCTCCAGGCTGTTATGTAAGACAACTGTGAGCTAAGCCAATCAACAGTGATTTTATCATCTTCCTAATGCTGCAACCCTTTAATACAGTTGTGGTGACCCCAGCCATAAAATTATTTTCATTGCTACTTCATAACTATAATTTTGCTATTAGGAATTGCAATGTTAATGTCTGTGTTTTCTGATGGGTCCAAACCCCCCCCCCCCCACACACACACACTTGCACAGGGGTCATGACACACGAGTAAGAACCATCGCTCTTAGGTGAACAGAATTGGCAAAGACAGTCATATACTGACTCCAGCCAAAGGAAACATTGTTTATATAACTGATCAATCTCCTACACACCTCTTTTTTTTTTTTTTTTTTTTTTTTGAGTCAAGGTCTCATTATTTATTCCTAGTTATCTTGGAACTTGCGATACAGACCAGACTCGCCTGGAAATTAAAGGGATTCACCTGCCTCTGCCTCTGAGTGCTGGGGTTCTCCCTCACCCCTCCAACTCCTTTTTTGAAACAGGGTTTCTCAGTGTAGCCCTGGCTATCCCTGAACTCACTCTGAAGACCAGGCTGGCCTCAAACTCAGGGATCTGGCTATCTCTGCCTGACTGCAGCTGTATTCTTTACCAACTCAACAATGTAAAGTCTGTGACAAACTCATCTGTCAACAGCTCTCTCTCTCATGAACAGGGAAGCTAGTGGAGCTACCTCATCATTGCCTACCATTCTAGTTAAGCCTACTCTGTTTTCAACTCCCATTGCTAGTAAGAGGAAGCTTTCCTTTATGGCAGGGCCTTCCACACATCTCCTTCCCCAGAGACACAGTGGCTTCAGACAACCAGTTAATACCCTGAAGCAGAACACCATCTGAAATTTCAGTCGTACATTAAACTAACTCTGCAAATCCCTCCTGATGGCAGCACTAGCTTCATCTTTTAAAGAGAAGACTTCTCCATTAATTTGAAGTGATTAGAACCCAAAAGAGACAGCCAACAAAATTTGAAAGGCAAAACAGTGCTTTAGAAAAAAAAGGTCAGGAGGCACAGAAAGGTATCCTCTCAACTCCTCTCTGCTTTGTCAGTCACATGACAAGCCAGTCACATGACTTCCCTGAAATAACATCTTTTGGGGTCTTGTTTCTAATTGCGTTCAGTGTGTGTGTATAAGTGCACATGCATGTATAAGTCAAAGAACAACTTTAAGAGGCTGGCACTCTTGTTTGCAATAATTTCAACCTTCTGTAAACCAAGATTTAATTAAAAAATTCACAGCTTTATTAAATAAGGCTTGTTTTGCATTCAAGAATATGGCTTAGTACACAGAGAAACCCTGTCTCAAAAAAAAAAAAAAAAAAAAAAAAACAAAAAAAAAGAATACAGCTTAGTTCATGGATACACTCACTTTGACAGTACCACATACAATAGAACACATCTCTGGGGTTTTCCACTCTTTCTGAAGGCAACACAAGGTGTTTTGTTTTGTTTTGTTTTTTAAAGGGAGTGGGAGAGAAAGTGGGAAAGAGGAAGAGAGGAAATTATTCGTGAAAAGCACAGACCTGATCGTGGTAGCTGGAACTAGAGCTGCTATTTGCACCACAAGGAGCCTGTACTTGAGGAGGTCTTTCCACAGGACAAGCGGGATCGCTGAAGGAGGGGGAGACTGGGACCGCTGGGTGGGGAGTATGGTGGTGGTGGTGATGATGCTGGAAATGGTGACCATGCTGCTGAAAACAACTTGAGTGTGGATGTGCTAATGCATGGTGACTCTGGGACGTCCCTCCGCACGGTGAGTGCTGGGGACAGCAGGAAGGTAGCCGAGGCATTGCAGGAGGGCCCGTCTCTGGGACAGCACTAGATGCAGTTCTCCTTGAGTCATCTTGAAACAGAAACAAAGGCAAAGAATGATCAAATACCACTCCGCAAACCTAAGTACTGTGTATTAACCTGTAAACAAGAACTTAATGTGCTAGTGGGCTGGGGAGGGTCATCAGAAGTGACAGACTTGCTGCTCGAGACTGACCACCTTAGTGAGACCCCTGGAACCTACACGACGGAAGGAGAGAAATGACTACCTCAGTTGTGATCTGAACTGTGGACATGCGTGTACACACCAATCAATCAATCGATGTCATCTTTAAAATAAATATGAATGTGATGGTGCCATACACTTAACACATACAGTATGCAATGTTATGCAGTATCTCCACACTATGACTTTTCTGAAAAGATAAATTCTTCAGGGGGTTCATATGTACCATGATGTATATAAATTTGACAAGAGATTATCATTTCTTAGTATTTGATACTAATAAAAATCAGGCTGGAGCACTATTTGCCAATCCTTTCATTTGCTTATTTTTATAATAATTATTATTAATATTAATACTTTTTATGTGTTGTATGGTATCATATAAAATGTTAGAATAAAGAGGTGTCTCACCCGAGTGAGAGAAAAACACCTGGTAACACAGTATCAACAAATGACTATTTGCTGAACATATAAATACAGCAGATGGGAAGCACAATTCAAGTACATGCACAGACTACAAAAGTGAGCTGTGCCGAGTATGGCAGGTTTGAAGGTGACTCCCGAATGGTCCAGGGGAGATGTCCAAGGATGGCTGGATATAAAGTTTAAAACAAGGAGAATGGTGTAAAATCACAGAATGGAAGTCAGCTTCCTGGTGATGGGTGAAAGCAATGCAATTCTGAAATGGGAGGGCCAAGGAAAAGCCTGGGAAGAAGACAAGATGTCCCCAAACATATGGTGCGTGTCTAGTCACTCTGAAAGTCAGAAGCACATTAAAGAAAGAACAGGCCCGACAGCAGGTGAAAGCACTTGCCACTGAGTCTGAGGACGTGTGTTTAACTCCTGGACCCCATACTGTGGAGAGAACTGACTTCTCCAAGTTGTCCTATGACCTCAAATGGAAACAACCCAAATTAAGTACACACAGGTAACTCAGGAGTACCTCTCCATGTACTAGGAAATGGAACTGGTGAGGATACTGAAGACAAAGAGAACACAATGTTATGGCTAGAGACAGAACACAGACTTGGGATTCTGAATAGACAGTGGGTTAGTAGTTAATCAGCATCTCAAAAGAATTGCAGGCATAAACACACAAAGGCTTTTACAAAGGCTAACATCAGGTGCTGCAGAAGCACATGCCTGAGAATTTTATTCTTTAATTTCCTCCCATGGGGAGGAAAAGGAAGAGTTAGAAAACCATGGCGGGGAAGGAAAGAGAGCCCACAGGACACAGAGATGAGTTACTAGCAATCGCCCACTTTGAGGTACTCGCACTTGTGGAGACATCAGCGCTCATGGCACCCAGTCATTACCTGCACCATTTAGGAATTTGGATATGAGTAGAGTTAACTGGCTTAAGTGATTCAAGGTTGAAAATCTGGACAAAACAGGGAAACACATGATAGGCTGAGGTTTAATTGACATTCCTATCAGGTTTCTGTAAAACAATTTAGCCTGGGACAAGCAAGTCTCAAAGATGTAAGTATAGTCTAATATCAAGAATGAACTTTCAGAGACTACAGTGAAGTTAATACCTAAGAAATGAAACATTTCGGTGGTGGCGCATGCCTTTAATCCCAGCACTTGGGAGGCAGAGCCAGGCGGATCTCTGTGAGTTCGAGGCCAGCCTGGGCTACCAAGTGAGTCCCAGGAAAGGCGCAAAGCTACACAGAGAAACCCTGTCTCGAAAAAAACCAAAAAAAAAAAAAAAAAAAAAAAAAAAAAAAAAAAAAAAAAAAAGAAATGAAACATTTATAGAAGGTACTAAAATAAACAGTCATACATAATACATGAATGAAAGCTTTGGCCAGACGGTGGTGGCACATGACTTTAATCCTAGCACTCAGGAGGCAAAGGCAAGTGACTATCTGTGAGTTCAAGGCCAGCCTGGCCTACAAAGTGAGTTCTAGGACAGCCAAAGCTGTTACACAGAGAAACCCTGGCTCAAAAATCCAAAATAAATGACTAAATCTTTACGTGACAATGAAATGTAGGTAGGAATATGACTACTAAGGCTACCAGCAGAGAAGTGACGGAAGACTTGAAATCCTTACCTCAAATATGCTACTGACCCCAACCAAAATATTTAACTTAGGAGATTTCATATAAGATGGGAAATGCAATGTCAATACCAAGGCACTTTTAAGGAATAAATGATAATATAAAAATCACATAAAAGAAAGAAAAAAAATCACAGAAGAGGGGCTACAGCAATAGCTCAGGGATTAAGAGCTCTGGCTAAAGCTGGGTGGTGGTAGCTAATCTAATGCCTTTAATCCCAGCACTTGGAAGGCAAAGGCAGGTGGAACTCTGTGAGTTCAGGCCAGCCTGGTCTACAAAGGTAAGTTCCAGGATTGTTACACAGAGAATTCCTGTCTCGAGGGGGAGGAAGGAGACTTTGGGTAGTCTTCCAGAAGTCCCAGGTAGGTTCCCACCATGCTTATGGTGGCTCACAACTGTCTATAACTCCAGTTCCAGGGGATCTATTAGCCTCCATGGGAAGCAGGTAAACATGTGATGATAGGTATACATTCAGGAAAACATGTAGGTTTCAATTTAAACATGGTTTCAATTTAGTGTGTGTGTGTGTGTGTGTGTGTGTGTGTGTGTGTGTGTGTGTGTGTTACCAAGAAAAGTGCCAAGAAAAAATATGCACTCAATAAGCCAAAGTCCATTTTGCTTCTGCCTACATTTCTTTTCAGAGAACCATGGTACTTGAAAGACATCCTTGGGATGCAAAGAAAGTCTCATTGAATCCAGCCATTAAATAATTTTCCAGTTTGCTCAATGAAAGTCACAGAGATGTTATCAGAATTAAAAGCAAAATGTATTTTAGACCATAAAGTGCTCTCATTAAAAATGGTGACATAGTCAATTTGGGAACTATAGCATCTATTGATATGTCCTTGTTAAGTAAGTTTCTGTCTGCACCACTATCTGTGACAGACATCAAGCTGCCTTAACCTAGCAAGAGAGAGCCAGCAATATAACTGGTAACTGAAACACAAGAAATAATGTGATCAGAGCTGAAAATACCAAACTCTTTAGGCTGGGTATGTAGCTCAGTGACAGAAAACACTCAGCATATATGAGGGCCTAGGCTAAAGCCAAACAAACAAACAGAAGAAATTTCTTTCTGACTGTGGGTTAGGCAATGCTTTTTATCTGTGATGCCAGAACAAGGGGCAACAAGAATAGAATAAATGACATCATTGAGACCTTTCAAACTCCCATTCCCATCTCAATTAATTACAGAATATGCCCAGGGGTATAACTGGTGGGCCATGAGGGAACTCTCATTAACTTCATGAGGAGAAGCCAGTGTTTTTCTCAGCAGCTAGACCTTTCTGCCCACCACCAGCATGTCGCCAGCGTTCCAATTTCTCTGCCTATGACCAGTTCTGGTGACTCTGTTTCTGTTTGTTCTTTTTAAATTATGGACACCTATACAGATGTGACGTAACCATGTATCTCAACATTGGGTTTTAATCTCATCTCATTTCATTAATCAACAGTGATGTTGAGCATGGGATTCATTGTTCATTGGTCTTTGGAAAGTGTCTGTTCAAATCCTTCGTTATTTTTAAATTAGGTTATTGTGTGTTTTTATTATTTCAGAGTTCTTTATGTATTCTTTATGTATTATAGAACCCCTATCAGACACGACTTACAAATAATTTTTCTTACATTCTATGGACTGTCTTTCACTTTCTTTACTTTGATACATAAAAGCTTTATTAACTCGACGAAATTCAACTTATCTACCTTCTGCTTTGCTATCCATGAATTCACTATCAGCCACCTGGTTTTCCTCAGTTCTCTTAGTTGAGCTAAAATATTTGTCACATACAACACATAAAATTCATATTAAATCATAGTGTAATTATAATACACAATGCTTTGCTCTCAGGAAGTACCTCACAGCAACATCCTTACGTACCGCCCACAGAAGAACCAGCCGCACTATTGCTTGGAAGAGTAGCTGCAGTCTCTGACACTGTGGAAGGCTGGCTACTGGCCACAGCTGAAGTAGCATCAGAGGCTTGCTCAGAGGTAGATGGATTTGAATTGCTAATGGAAGCGCTAGTAGTTTGTGATTCCATCCTAGCAGAAGTGGTTGGTACTACAGTAGGTTCTATAAAACACAAAACACCAAATTAACATCTCATAGCAATTAAAGAATGGGTTTTAATTCAAATTAGCAACTTATTTTTCCTCTTTGAGATAGTCTCTTGTTATACATAGCTAGGTTGGTCTTAGAATTCCCCTATTATGGCCTGCCAAGTGCTGGTACAGGCACATTCCCCACACCTGGACAAATTAATGTAACTATGACAATGACTAAAATAAACAAGCATTAGGAACAAACTTCCTAGAAAGTATAATACATGGTAAAGAAAGCTTTCGTGAAACTTCACTGCAACATCAAACTGAAATGTCACTGAAAGATAAGAACTGCAATTAAAAACACCAACATGTGCTTGTATAATCTAGTTAAACAGTTGTTCAAAGTTTTCCAGGAGGACTAGGGGTGTATGTTAGTGGTAAAGTGTTTGCCTGGCAGGTGTGAGGCCCTAGGTTTGATCCCTAGAACCAAAAGAAAAAAGTTTCCAGTACCTAGGAAGTGTTCTGGTCTATTTATTGCAAAGAAAAGGGTGAGAGCAAAGTCCAAGTTCTGCTGCTGGGCCACGTGGCCAGACTATCAAACCACAAACAGCACTCTCTGGCACAGCATAATCCCAAGACAGGCTGCCCAGCCAGCACTTCTCATTTTACCACAGTATGACTACGCTGTTAACCACGCTCCATGTCCTCCCCAGGAAAACTAAGAAGGCAACAGGTGTTTCTGCAAAGAACTATTAGGACAAAATGTGACCATTTAATAAGGCACCTCATTATCACCCTTTATACACAGCAACCATTTCATAACATTAGCTATGACTTTTAATATTTGTGTCAATGCCTTTATTTTTAGAAAGTTTATGAATGTAAATGAACACAAATATAAAGATTTTAAGAGTAGAAACAGTCATCAATACTTTCCAATAAAAATTAAATTACAAATAAGGTAAATTTCAAACATCTGATAATAAGATGGTCATTTAAGATATTTTATCAAATTCCCTTCATAACCCAACAGCTATAATTCCAACTTACCATCTTCATCAACAGTAAGGTCCACAACTTCTGCCGCGTTCTGCCTCAGGGGCTGTATAACAGTAGAGATCCTACTGCGGTTTCGAGGCTCCTGTGGTCGACCTGTATGCAAACTTGAACCTTGGCTCCAATGAGATCTGGAGTGCCCAAGGGTTGAACGAGACCTTAAATAACATCAACATCAAGTTAGTAAATATAAATGAAGGATGGATTTTTTTCAGTCACTCTAAAACTCCACAAGCTTTTATTATAAAACACTTAAGTTCTTCTTGTAAGACTTCTCCCAAGAAATAAGTCATTGGATTAAAAACAATGACTAATGCAATGTCAGACACTCAATAAACTGCTGAATGAAGGCACTACAACCAGATGATCAAAGCAGACAAGAGATGCTGCTGTCAGATCAACCATTCAAGTATACAAAAAGACAGGAACACTGCTCCTGGTAAGCACTGTTCTGAATATTCACTTGGATTATAAGTGAATGTTACCATATATTATAAGGAATGTCCCAAGTTATTCACTATAATAAAGGAACACACACACACAAATCCCAATTATGATGCAGAATCATGTCTGTATAATCATGTCCCAGGCTAGGTTTGCAGAATTTAACTTTGGGAACCCTGTGCCATGCCAAGCTTCTGGTCCTACCCTAACGTAATACACAGAAGTAAGGAGACAGCAGAGGGAGTCCCTAGGGTTGGCAGAGATGATGACACTGGCTAGTCTATGAGCTTGTGAGTCATAAAAAGCAATACCTGATCGAACTACCTTTAAGCACTGAATCACAACCTTAAGTATTTTGAGTGAATGGCATTGCACTCTTCTCAATCACTCTTAGGCATTTAGATGTTTATGGGTTTTAATGATTCAAAATAAAGATGAAAGAGTACTTAGGGACAGCGTGATAATATTCTTATCCCACCTAAGGCTTCAGGAGAACAACTAAATCTGTTTTTGAAAAATGAGGCAAACTGCTGGGTGTCTGTGGCACAAGCCTTTAACCTCAGTAGGTGGGAGGCAGATGCAAGTGGATCTCTGTGAGTTCGAGGACAGCCAGGGCTACACAGGGAAATTATGTCTCAAAAAAGAAGGGGGCAGGGATAAATTACAAGTTGTTATGGAGTTTGTGTTGTTTTTGTCTTCCATCTGCTCAAAGTGTAAAACTACACATATTGTAAGTTTATTACGAGCATGTGTGACAAATATGAGCCAGATCCATTAATATGCAAGGTTAAGCAGGGGTGTCACCATTAGGAAAATATCAAATTCAAAGTGGGCTGAACTATCCTTAACAATGCTAGAACCCAAGAGTTTAAAAATAAATTCAAAACCTAAAATTCTCAAGAAACAGGGGTACGAAAGGCAATTCCTAAGACAATACTAACCAAAGATAATGCATTTAAGAAAGCATTGATGAGGCCTGGAGAGATGGCTCAGAGATTAAGAGCACTGACTGCTCTTGCAGAGGTCCTGAGTTCAATTCCCAGCACCCACATGGTGGCTCACGATCATCTGTAATGAGATCTGGCACCCTCTTCTGTGTACATAATAAACAAACAAACAAACAAACAAATAAATCTTTTAAAAAAAGAAAGAAAGAAAGCATTGCACATCCACATCATGGGCCATCATTGTAAACAAATCTAAGATAAAATGATTTCTTATGCGGACAAATGATCTCCATTAAAATTTTCTGAGAAAGGGCTAGAGAAATGACTGGTTAAGAGCACCTGCTGGCCGGGCAGTGGTGGCGCACGCCTTTAATCCCAGCACTCGGGAGGCACAGCCAGGCGGACCTCTGTGAGTTCTAGGCCAGCCTGGTGTATAGAGTGAGATCCAGGACAGGCACCAAAACTGCACTGATGGATTACTGAGAAGCCCAGAATCTATGGTGTGTGTGTGTGTGTGTGTGTGTGTGTGTGTGTGTGTGTGTGGTGGGGGGGGGCCTTTCTTCTCCAGGAAGCCGTCAAAAGCAGGCAACTCCAGGTCTACTCTGAAAGCCTCATAGGTTGTTCTACCTTGAGACAGACTACTGGACAGAGCATGAGTCCAAATGTAAAGTAACAGTGTCACAGAGGTCTTCAAGGCCACTATAAAACTGCAACTGTCAAATCCTAACATGAAAGACAGACATATTCTCTTACACAGGAAGGGCCAAGAACCAGCCCAACCATGACAAAGGTGCATCTCAGACAATAACAGAAAACTACCTAGAGATCACGAGGCTCCATTCATTTCAAGATCACTGCCTCTTACTTGGAAAAAGGGTTCTGTTTGGTGAAGGCACTTCCAATTCCACAGGGAAAACAGGTCTTACTTTCTTACAGTTGAGAGATAACACACAAAAACTGAATTGGTGCTCTGCCTTGTGAGCAGTGGCAGGGTAAATCTGACAGCCTATGGTCCACACTGTAGCATGCAAATTTCCTCAGTTTGGGGAAATCATTTAAAATGGAAAGGAATTGAGGGGACGGGGGGACGGGGGTTGGGGTGGGGGGTGGGGGTGGTGGTTCAACTGTTAAGAGGACTGGCTGCTCTTCCAGAGGACTGGATGACGCCTTCTGGCCTCGATAAGCACAGCACATACATGATACACATACATACACGCAGGCAAAACCCATACAAATAAATAACCCCCACATTTTTTCTATATTATTCTTTAAAAAAAGAAAGAAAGGGGGCTGGAGAGATGGCTCAGCAGTTAAGAACACTGGCTGCTCTTCCAGAGGATCCAGGTTCAATTCCCAGCACCCACATGGCAGCTCTCAACTGTCTGTAACTCCTGTTCCAGGGGATCTGACACCCTCACACAGACATACATGCAGGCAAAACACAAATGTACATAAAATACAAACAAATCTTTAAGAAAAAAAGAAAGAAAATGAAAACAATTTCCCTGCCATGAGAAGCCACACTCTAATGGTATGCAAATAGAAAAGCATACCCATCCTTAAATGTACTTCTAAGGACATTAATATTCATCCACAGACTAGTTTGGTATATCAAATAAGCAACTAATGCCACTTTTTACCACTAATACCAATATTTATCATCATCTTAAGCACAGGGTAAATAAAATATTAATTTTTTTATTTCAGAAAAGCGGCCATGATGTCTTAAGTAATTCTACAAAAGAGGCATGGCAGCCGGGCGGTGGTGGCGCACGCCTTTAATCCCAGCACTCTGGAGGCAGAGCCAGGCGGATCTCTGTGAGTTCGAGGCCAGCCTGGGTTACCAAGTGAGTTCCAGGAAAGGCGCAAAGCTACACAGAGAAACCCTGTCTCGAAAAACCAAAAAAAAAAAAAAAAAAAAAAAAAAGAGGCATGGCATATTCATGTATCTATCTAAACAAATGAGATCTTTCTACTACTCACTCACTAGTTCAGAACTTAGTATGATCAAATGAAGAATGACATCATAAACAGCCTTAAACTTGGCTCCAATAACACAATAGTACAAGTTTCACGCATATCAATGAGGACAATCTTGACACAAGAAAATAACAAGGTCTGTTTTAATATTAATGAATAAATTCAGAATTATACCCATTACATATTATGTAAATTATATCCATTTACATATTATTCACAGCTAAACTTCACAATTCATGAGTTCTGGTGTTACAAATTAAGTCCCATTTTTAAAAATACTAAGTAAAACTGCTGTCTATTTAGAGCAAATGGGGTGATGATAAAAAATACTATATCCCCAGCCAGGTGGTGGTGGCGCACACCTTTAATCCCAGCATTTTGGAGGCAGAGGCAGGCGGAAGTGTGAGTTTGAGGCCAGTCTGGTCTACAGAGCGAGTTCCAGGACAGGCACCAAAGCTACACAGAGAAACCCTGTCTCGAAAAACAACAACAACAACAAAACAAAACAAAACAAAACAAAAAAACAAAACTATATGCCCTAAGATTCTAATTCTAGCTCTAATGGTCTGGGATAGAATTTTGCAACAGTGAGCTTTACTTTCTTCTCCAGGTGAATCTAATGTATCCTAGCTTTAAAACTAGTACTCTAATACAATTATAATCAAGCTGGGAATCTGGAGGGAATAGCTAACAAATATGTTAAAGTGTCTACATTTAAAAGTTCAGTATACAACTAGGAAATAAAATCTCACCGATAGCTTTCTCCAACTGTAACAATCTCCACTTCACTGTCAGTTGAGGTAACATTAATTTCTTCATTGGCAGTGACCTGGGGAGTGAAGGAAGCTTCTATCACCACAACATCTTCATCAATACTTCCTGGAAACAAAAAGCAAACCCATTTAAAAGACATGTGTAGGCTAACCACTAGGCAAAAGTTTTATTTTGACCTTGAAGACTATTAAATTAATATGAAAATATGGAGAGTTATACAGCATCTCTTTTTTGTTGTTCAAGAGCCAAAGATGAGCCTAAAGAGTTAAAACTGCTACAACTTCAGATTTGTGAAGTGGAGGGCAAAAGCAGGAGCGGGAATAAAGCAGCTAGTAGTGGAAGGCACTTGGGGTGGGAATGAGTACCAAGTGTTGAGACCGTGTAGAGAGCAAAAGCTTTGGAACTGGAACTACATTCCAAGAGCTCTCACTCTGTGTTTGATGTGCCTTCTATAGTTCTGAAGGTCTCACTCAGGAAGCTGTGTCACTAAGGATACTGCCCACAGCAGCAAAGAACAACTCACAAGCAGAAAATGTTCCTTTCTTACGCTCATGACTGTGAGAGAAACGTTACTACCCACATAGCTTAGAGTTTTTACCTAACATCTGTACTGACAGGTCCTTATAATTAAGGCAGAGGTTGTTTTACTATGAAGGCTGAGAAAGGAGTGTGGCTTTTTAAGAGCAAGCTTGTCTGCACTGGGTAGGACCCCACTGCTGTGAAACCATCTCCTGTTCATCCCTCAATTGAAAGGCATCCTTCCCTTTCCCTCAAACACCCCAGCTATCACCATTCCACTGTGTTTAAGAACCTGACCATCAGATGACTCATGTTAGAATGGCAAAGTATTTTGACTGGTTATGACTGGCTTATTTCACTTTGTAAGACATCTAATGGAAATACACACACACACACACACAGATTTTGATCCAGTTGTTCATGACAACAGACAACCACGAGAAACAATTCAAATGCCATCAGCTGGATAAGTCAAATGTGTATGAAGAAACGAATGAAACAAGCAGAAACTAACTCAGGGTCCATGAATGAACCCTGAAACTATGCTGAGTCCGACAGCACATAGGAAGGGCCACATATTGTGGTTCGTTTATATAAAATGCCCAAACAAGGCAAATTACATTCGGCAAACAGATGAAAGGTTGCATGAGACAAGGGGAGAGGCAGAAACAGTAAAAAAAAAAAAAAAAAAAAGCAGGTGGCAGGTAACAGAGCTGACAGAAATGTTCTAAAATTGCACTGTGCTCACAGACAGCTTAAGATTAATAAAAAAAATCTGAATGAATTGACATAAATTATACCCCAATAAAGCTAAAGCTATTAAACGTGAACACAGCTCCACATAAGATACAAAACAAGAAGTCAATCAATGAACGGAGCTACAGTTTGGAATAAAAAACCCAAATCCCACAGATGTCAATTCCCCCAATTTAATCTGTATACAGTCCAAGAAAAACACGTCTTCTCATTATTATCCCCAGGTAAGCAAACTGATTATAAAGTGTATTTGGAAAAATAAGCAAAAATATTGAGAAAAATGGTAAAGATTCTATAATCAAAGTATGTTCCTCTAGAGAAATACACAGACAATCAGATCAATACAAATCTCACACAGGCTAAGGGATGGCTAGGCAGGTAAAGGCACTTTGCTACCAAGACTGCTGTTCCGAGTTCTACCCCTGGGACCCACACAATGGAAGGACAGAACCAACTCCCACAAGTGTCCTTTGACCTTGACATGCACAACCCACCCACCCGCATACATACAGTAAGCAAATTTAAAATTTAAAAAATCCAATAGTAAATCTAAATGCACAGGGAATTTAACATATGATAATGATGGCATCTTAAAACCAAGGGGGAAAATGCTAATGGATGATTTGGCGGCAGCTGGATAGCTACATTAATTCAGATCCTCTGAATCCATGAAAAAAGTTGAGTGTGGCAGTGCATGTAGTACTGGGGGGAACTGTGGAGACAAGTAGATCCTTGGTGCTCAATGGCCAGCCAGCCTAGCCAAATAATGAGCTGAAGTTTCAGTAAAAACTGTTTCAATGAATGAATGAATGAATGAATGAATGGAAGTTAAATATAAGAGAACCACCAGAAGAGACACCCAACTGCACATGCACACCTGCACACATGTGCACACTTACACGAAGTACACGTAACGCACACACAGATTTTAAGTTATAAGAAAGTCTCATATCCACAACTAACAGGAAACTCCAACGTTTTAGTGGTATTAAACAGTAAGTTTAAAAAATAAATTAAAGAGGGGTTGGACAGATGGCTCAGTGGTTAAGATCACTGGCTGATCTTGCAGACAACCTGTATTCAATTTTCAGCACCAACATGGTAGCTCACAACAGTCTGTAACACCAGTTATAGGGGATTCGATGCCCTTTTCTGGCCTTTGCAAGCACTACACACACAGTGCATGACATATATGCAAGCAGAATAAGATAATTCTCTAAAATAAATTAAAATGAAAAATAACAAGTAAATCAGGGCGTCAGGTAAAGTTCATTGAACAATCACAGAAATAAAATATTAAAATGAGCCTAAATTTATTAGATTATCTTGAAATACCTGAATTGTGCTGAACATGGTGGTAAATGTCTTTAATCCCAGAAACTGGGAGGCAGAAGCAGGAGGACCTCTGTGTGTTTCAAGCTAGCCTGGTCTACATAGTGAGTTCCAGGACAGCCAGGGCTACACAGTGAGATCCTACCTCAAAATAACGAAAAAAAAAACAAACCTGAATTTCTTGACAAATACTACATGGATCAAAATATAGGTAAACCTCACTGTAAGTTAGGATAACTCAATGTCCAACAAAGTTGCTATTAACTCAACTGACACTTCATTATGGCTTTCTGTTTATGAGCAGAAATCGTAATAAATTTAGAAGCCAATTAATAAAGATGCATCAAGAGAGAACTATTTCTCAGAATCCTGGTGAACTTGACACATGAGCTGATGCTTGTAAAACAACATCTGCCAGGCGGTGGTGGCACACGTCTTTAATCCCAGCACTTGGGAGGCAGAGCCAGGTGGATCTCTGTGAGTTCGAGGCCAGCCTGGTCTACAGAGCGAGATCGAGGACAGGCACCAAAACTACACAGAGAAACCCTGTCTCAAAAAAACACCACCACCACCACCACCACCACCAACAACAACAACAACAAAACAACCACCAACAACAAAAAACCCCAACAACATCCAATACTAAGTTCAACTAATTTACTTCAGGTGAATTGGCAAAAGCAGTGAGTGCCGGACATTTGCTGTCTCTTACAGCATAAAAGCAGTATAAAATGCTCAAATTTCTATCAGGCACTAAACTAGCCCACAAACCACACTGACACTGGCATATAAAACTAGTTAACACTGACACTCCAACCCGATCCTGATTAAAACATACTTGACTTAGTCGCCAGGCCTGGACTCAATGTCAAGTTTTTACCACTCTAAGGCTTTAGCCAGTCACTAATATGTGAAAGAGTGGAATTTTTTTTTTTTTTAGAACTAAGCCCCATCAATATTTCAGTTTCTTATGAATTTAAGCCATTCTAAAATGATTCTCCAAATGCACCGGCTATAATCAGAAAAGGACAGGGAGGACTAAATTAGAGACACACAAAACTCACAGAACTGCACTGTGGCTGGAGTTACCTACCACCTTCATGGCATCATCCACTGTTGAGAGCAGAGGCACTGGACGAAGATTCCTTGGGCATTCTGGCACAGCAGCAGGTAACGTTTTAAGTTATATATATAAACTATGACACACTTTCAGATGATATTCAGATATATTTATACAGGTGTGCAAGTTTATATAGCAAATATTCATCAGAAAGAGTTGAACTATGGAGCATTCAAGCATAGGAACCGCACAACTGTTATATAAGTAATTGTGCACGCTGATACAAAAAGACCTTCATTATTTATCTCTGAATATTTTCATATTTTCTATTGGAGAGAAACTATTAACAGCTATTACTTCTGGGCAATAAGAATGAAATATCTAAAGAGGAAATTTATTTTATGCTTTTATAATTCTGTATCATTTGCATTAAACTGTTATTTTATTATGAGTATGGGTGTTTTGCCTGCGTGTATGTATGCACCATTTGTATGTAGTGCCTGCAGAGGCCAGAAGAGGGCATCAGATTCCATGGGATTAGAGTTGCATACAGCTGTGAACCATGTGGGTGCTGGGAATTGAGCCTAGGTCCTCTATAAAAGGAATCAAGGCTCTTAACCACTGAACCATCTCTCCCAGCAGCCCTAAGTCATTGTTTTGTTTTCCAAACAAAACAAGCAAACAACAACAAAAACCCAAAACCTAGTTAAAAATAAAACATTTCTCTAGAAACCAAAAAATGCCAAGGTTCATTAACTTTTAGGACTTATGCTTCCCCAGATAAATGCGTACCAGAACATACACCACATACTTATCTGCAGGGTGGTATGTGCACGTTTCTATGCATGTGTTTGATACAAAGGAGGTGAGATCAAATGGGAGAACACATGGCACTTGTGGAAACGATCATGCACTCTATCGCTTTAGGTACATGCTTATTTAGAACACGTTAAGGACCTGGGTTCAAGCCCTAATATGCAAAAACTAAATAACAAAATCATTCAAATACTTCAACTAATTTTTGTTTTGTTCTTTGAGTCAGGCTCTTCCTGTGTAGCCCAGGCTATCCTGGAACTCAGAGATTCACCTGCCTCTGCCTCCCAAGCACTTCGATTAAAGGTATGCATGCCTAAGAATAACTAAGTTGAACTTACTTTTTTTTTTTTTTTAGCAATAAAAAGGATGGTAAATTTAGTATGGTGGCACATTACATGCTTGAAATCCCAGCACGGAGAAGCTACAACACCAAGAGCAAGATTTCAAGAAACCCACAACAAGAAGACTGTCTCCAAAGAAACAGAACAGGAACACAGCAAAAGAAAACTAAGATTAATCAGATTTTTATAGTGATTATAAACGTTCTTAATAGGGAAATAATAGTTACCTGGAAAAAAATTGCAAAAGTGAAATATATTACAAGAGTACTAAAGAGCAAAAAAAAGGGCCATAAATCAATTCATTTAAAAGTTAATCTAGCCACGTGTGGTGGCATACACCTTTGGTCCCAGCACTTGGGAAGCAGAGGTAGGCACATCTCTGTGAGTTGGAGGCCAGCCTGGTCTACAAAAGCAAGTTCCAGGACACTCAGTGCTACACAGAGATACCCTGTCTCAAAAAACCTAAAAGTTAATCTAATTATGAGAAAGGCATTGTGACCCCACCTATAATCTCAGCACTCTGGAGAAAGAAGCAAGTGGATCTCTGTGAGTTCAGGGCCAACCTGGTCTACATAGTGAGTTCCAGGCCAGCCAGGATTACACAGTGAAATCCTGTCTCATAATCATCACCACCATCCTCACTATCATCTAGTTATAAATAAAACAGTTACTTAAAAAGAATTAACAAATATCAACAATGAATTCTGACTTCATTTTTGTCACTAGAAACTCTTTTAGTATCCTGGAGTTGGAGTAACAGCTTAACAGTTGATTATCCATACTATTAAAGAATAAAAGCTACGAGGACTTCTTTGAGAACCTGGGTATAGGCAAAACAGCACAACAACTACCCCTACGGCCTTCTCACCTGAGGGGGCAGCAGGGTTGCCGGGGTTCTCGCTGGCAGATGCACACAGGTCCTCCTCTCCGTCCGTTGAGGAACTAGAAGAGGAGTCGCTGCTGAGGTCGTTCTCACTAGAGCTACTGGAGCTGGGGAGGAGCGCATACTTCCTCTGGGCCAGCACCTCCCGCTTCTTCCTCTGCACCAGCAGCCTCTCCTTCTGCTTCTGCGTCCTCTGAGAGGAGCTGCTCTTCACTAGTCTCTTTCTGCATGGGAGTCTCCTCAGTGCACTACCGTGAAAACAAGGTCTTTTCATCAACAAGCCTGACACAGACTCTGCCTCAGTCCGAGGCCACTTTTGGGACCGTGCACTGTGACTTCTGCTTTTAGCACTCAAAACAGGCTGGGGATGTCTCCCTGAGACTTCTTTGTCCTCATCTGAAGTCACAGTGTCAGAGTCCCCAAAATGGAGACTAGAAGAGGGAGAAGACAGACACTCACTGAAGGAAGAGTCGTTGTCTTCATCACTTGGTGTCTCCAGATGTTGTCTCAACCCTAGGATTCCCTGATTTTCTTTGACACAATTCTGTACATATGAGGGGCCAGCCTGTTGGCTTTTGCGCTTTTTCCTCACAACACCACTTTTTTCTTGTTCTTGCTGGTTGCCATTCATGTCCTTCTCTTGTTTTGAATCATCACACAGGTGAGAGAATTCATTCCCCACTTTGCTGTTAATCATCTCCACTTCTGCAGGGAAGCTCTTGGTGGCCCCTAGGGGCTGTGGGTGCAGAAGGACCCCCTTCAGACTCTCCTGTGTTGTGGGCGCATCAGGAGGAGTCCCACTCTTCATAGCCACTTTTAGGGTGTAGAGCTCGGTAAATTCAGGAGTCCATTGAGACATGGGAAACTTTAAGGCAGGCCTAGGAGACACAAGCCAGACATTGAAAGGACTCAGTACATCTGAGCTCCACAAGTGACTAAAGCCTGCAGCAGCCACAACATGACTGAGCTAAGCCAGCCACTTGACGTTTTGGCCACTCTTCTAGAACCTCTGCTTTCTGTCCCCACTTCCAGAAACGCAGGTAACTACTAGCACACAGTACACGACAACTTATAGTAACCAAATGGACCTTGCAATATTCCTGCTAGCTTTCCCAAGATAGCATATTTGGTCAAACTCAAACACTTCCTTTAAGCTTCCTTCATTAAACTAGAAAAGAGAATTAGAATTCAAAAGACTGCTATCTGTACCAGCAGTCCCGTCACTGGGTACAGTCAAAAGAAATCAGTCTGCTGAAGTCACACCAGCACATGCCCATGTTCATTGCAGCATTGACCACAATAGCCAAATGATGAAGAAAATGTAGGAGATACACAATGAAATGTCATTCACCCATAAAAAAGAACGAAATCCTTTCATCTGTAATAACCTGGACAGGCCGGGCGGTGGTGGTGCACACCTTTAATTCCAGCACTCGGGAAGCAGAGCCAGGTGGATCTCTGTGAGTTCGAGGCCAGCCTGGGCTACAGAGCAAGATCCAGGAAAAGGCGCAAAGCTACACAGAGAAACCTTGTCTGGAGGAGGGAAAAAAAAAAAACCTGGGCAGAACTATAAATCATTACATTGAGTGGAATAAGGCAGGCTGAAAAGCAAGTTCCACATGACCTTATTCGCATGTGGGGTCGACAAAACTTAATCTCACAGAAGCTGAGGGCAGAATGAAGGTTACCAGAGGCTGGAGAATGGGGTAAAGAGGTGAGGGAAGGGGTCAACAAGTACTAGTTACAGTTACATATGAACAAGTTTTGGTGATAGTGTACAATAAAGTGATTACAGATGATACTATCCTGTGTGTTTCAAACAGCTAGAGAAGATTTTGAAAACTATACCCGAAAGAAAGATGTCTGTGGAGGCACATATGTTAACCTGACTGAAACATTACACTATGTACAATAATATTATTGATACTAACTTATCAAAACATTACATGGTACTGAAAAATATGTACAATGTTTAAGTTTTTATGTATCATTTAAAGTATTATTTAAAACTAAATTTAGGGAGACTACATTCCTAAGGATTTATAGGCGATCCACGGTTGCTGGGGGAGGCATTTTCTTCTCTGGTCTGGCCTATGCTCCCGAAAATAATCCTTTATTCATATTCCTGCTAGCAACCCTAATGAAGTTGTAGCTCCCCATCACCAACAACAAAGATGTAAAAGACTTGGGAAAAGGAAAGGGATCAATGGGAGCAGAGGAGGAAAGACATGAGAGAGGGGAACTAGAGGTGAATATGATCAAAATGCATTATGTACATGATAAAAAATATCATAACAAAAGCCATCTTGTATATGATTGATATGATGCTAATAAAAACTTAAAATTTTAGCCAGGTGGTGGGTGGTGGCGCATGCCTTTAATACCAGCACTCGGGAGGCAAAGCCAGGCAATTTCTGTGAGTTTGAGGCCAGCCTGGTCTACAGAGCAAGATCCAGGACAGGCACCAAAATTACAGAGAAACCCTGTCTCGAAAAACAAAACAAAACAAAACTTAAAATTTTAATTTAATTTTATTTAATTTAATATAAATTCTAAGAAAAAAATATAATAAAGTCATCAAATCACACTTTGGAGGCTGAAGCAGAAATACTGCAAAGCCAGTCACAAGACTCCCCCAATCCTATATCCCCTCCCCCACTAAAAAAAGAATTCCAAAGACTAGTCACCATGTGTTGAGGAATACTGCCTTGAGGGTATAACATGGTCACTGATCTCTTAAACTGTCAGCAGCTCCGAGTGCCAGGAGACTTTCCTTCATCAAAGGAAAGGGACTCATGAGGCCCACCTCTTCCAAAGAGTTTACAGATAAGCACTGTTAAAGCAGGGGTTGTGAGTCACCCCACCCCAGGATTTGCAGGCTATTAACATCTGCTAAGGGAGGGGTGCTTCTAAGGCCACATCCTTCCCCAAGAGCTGCCAGGAAATATCTGCTGCTGGGAGACTATCTGCAGTGTAGCCCACTGCTCCCCTAAGAAATCCCAGTTCAATGATGGTTCACCAAGCCACAGCTGAATTGGTGTTTCCACTGTCGGTGCCATTTGGGGTGAGTAGACATTTGTTCGTGTATCTTCAGAAAAGTTCGTGTCTTCCCTTTGATATTTGACATGTTAAAATTGTTTAATAAATACTTCCTGTACATTTAGATGGTTTTTCCATTAGATTCAATAATTAACTAACAGAAGTACAGTTTCTTTCTCCTATGACTCTCTCCGACCTTCTAATGAGAATCTAATTCCAATGTCCAGAAGCTTGACATAACTAGTGTGTTTACTGTCAGCACAGCAAGCCTAGAGCAAGCACCAGGAAGCTGAGGATCACTGTTCAATCAGCAGCACAGCAGAAAAACAACCAAACTTCCCACAACTGATCTAAAGGTTATGTTCATTCTCCACTATCAAACAAAACCAGTACAAAATTAACTGCTGACCGAACAAACCCATGCAATGGGTTATAACTTACTAATCAAAAGAAATTAAGTACTGCTCCAAGCTACACACTAATGAACATCATGCGAACCAATTATAAAAGACTATACAGTTAGGGTTGGAGAGATGGCTGAGCAATTAAGAGCACTTGCTGCTATTATGGAGGATCTAGGTTCAGTTCCCAGCACACACAAGATGGCTCACAAGCATCTGTAACTCCAGTTGGCCTATGTGGGCACCAGACACATATATAATACATACACACACATGCAAAGTACTCACATGCATAAAAGAAATTAAACCTAGCTTTTAAAAACTGCAGACTATATACAGGTAAAATTTCTTTTATATGAAATGTCAAATATCTAGAGGTAAAAATTAGATTAGTGGTTACCTAAGACTGCAGATGATGTGTTTAGGATTCTGCCACCCCTCCAGCTATATGACCACACATGCGCAGTTCAGTACCTAAGCAAAGGGTCTTACGTCATCTGTGCACTGCGTGATTACACAATCTGCACATGCATAGCATAGCTCCGTAAACCCACATGCACATGTCCAGGAAAATCCTTAAAAAGCCAGGCAGACTCATCCCCTCTCTTCTTCTCTCTCCTCCTTCTGCCTCTGCACTGTCTTCCACAGGCCTGGTCACTGTCTTCCGACTGTCCCCCACCCCCACCCCAACCTCAATAAAGCTCTGATACTGGGTTTTGTCGTGCCTCATGACCTTATTATTTTAAAGCCAACAATAAGAATTAGATTGTGAGAAAGAGAGCTTCTTCCCCCCCACCCCCAAGATAGGATTTGTCTGTGTAGTTTTGGTGCCTGCCCTGGATCTTGCTCTGTAGACCAGACTGGCCTCGAACTCACAGATTCGCCTGGCTCTGCTGCCCGAGGGCTAGGATTAAAGGTGTTTGCCACCACTGCCCTGCGGCCTCTTTTTTTTTTTTTTTTTTGGAGAACTGTCTCTCAAATAGACTATGGTATTAGCTGTTCAACTCTGATTCTCAGAAAGCACCAACACTGAATATCTCAATGAGCTTTTGTTCAACCTCTGACTATGAGGAAACCAGCAACACTGGATTTCAAACAGTGAAAAGTCTAAAGATAATTATGAAGACCCTTGGGCACCGAATACTTGTAGACCCCATAAGTAACAGAAAACTTGAGCTGTATCTTTTAAAATACCTGAGATTCTTCCAGAAATCTGCTTCTCTAAGAAGACAGTCTTTGCGGGGACTGGAGAGATGGCTCAGAGGTTAAGAGCACTGACTGCTCTTCCAGAGGTCCTGAGTTCAATTCCCAGCAACCACATGTGGCTCACAACCATCTGTAATGAGATCTGGTGCCCTCTTCTGGCCTGCAGTCATATATGCTGTATATATAATAAATGAATCTTTTAAAAAAAAAGAAGAAGAAGAAGACAGTCTTTGTCTTTTCCTATCACTTTATGCCCCAAAGCCAAAACAATGAAATCTTTATGGTTAAATCTGCTCAGGTTTTAATCACTTCGGCCCTCCTAAAGAGTAAGGCAGAAGGAAATGAAGGCAAGGCATGGTGGCCTATGCCTTTAATCTCAGCACCTTTGCGAGACAGAGGCAAGAGGATGTCTGGAGTTCAAGCGAGGCAAACCTGGAATATGTGGTGAGTTCCAGGGCACCTGGAGCTACATGGGAAACCCCTGTCTCAAACAAACAAACCAAAGAAAACCAAACCAAACCAAAATGTAGTAAGATGGAGGAGAGTGCAGAGGGGTGGGGTAGGGTAGGGTGGGGTGGAGTGTCTGGAATGCTTTGTGTCTTTACACCAGTAACTGCTTCCTAAATTGTCATACAAATGTAAAATGTAACATTAGCATCCCGTATTAACTCAGAGATTCTCACTTAGGAACTACAAATTTATGCTCTATTTTGAACTGAGAAAAAGGACTAAGTCTGTGAGACAGAAATACAAGTACTGCATGCTTTTTGTGTGTATGTGTTTTGGGTTGTGTGTGCATTTCTGTATGCATGTGGAGGTTAGAAATCAGCCTTCCATGTCATCCTT
Source organism: Peromyscus maniculatus bairdii (assembly GCF_049852395.1). Lineage (NCBI taxonomy): Eukaryota > Metazoa > Chordata > Mammalia > Rodentia > Cricetidae > Peromyscus > Peromyscus maniculatus. The sequence goes on from NC_134858.1 coordinate 68,040,299, forward strand.
CAGGAGCCACCCACCCTGTTTTTTGAGAAAGTGTCTCTCAACAGGCCCTGGAACTCACAGATTAGGCTAGGTTGGCTAGCTAGCAAGCCCTCTATCGATCTCTGCCTACCCAACACTGGAATTACAAATACATGCCACCATGCTCAGCTTTTTTTTGTTTGTTGGTTTGGTTTGGTTTGGTTTTCTGTGTAGCCCTGGCTGTCCTGGAACTAGCTCTGTAGGCCAGGCTGGCCTTGAACTCAGAGATCTGCCCATGTCTGCCTCTGGAGTACTGGAATTAAAGGAGCAGGCTAAAACAAGCAACTGATTTTTATTTTATTTTAGGGTCTCAGGTATTTATCCCAGGCTGGACACAATCTCACTATGTATAAGGACAACCTTGAACTTCTGACCCTGTCTCCACATCCCAAGTCCATGTGCCACCACACCTGGTTTATGCAGTAGTGCCTGGGGTCAAATCCAGGGTTCTGGGAACAATAGACAAGCACTCTATCAATTGAGCACACCTCAGCCATAAAGATAGTTTTATATAGCTTTAAACAAGTAGTTTTACATAGCTATTAAACAAGAATTTTTTTTAGGCCAGAGATCTTACATTTTTCTATAAAAATTCCAGAGATAATCAGAAAATAAACTAGATACACTAATGCTTTTAAATATGGTTTTATACAAATGAAAATAATTATGTTTCAAGGACATTATTTACTTGGGGTGGTATTTGAAATGTTTAATTCTCTTCTGAACTCGGGCAGTTACGTTAGAATTGCTAGTTTGCGTATATTAAATCAACTGTCTGATAGACCCACTCTTACTGTCCAATGCCGTCACTACCACTGCGGACACTTGGAGACAGCTGCTCACTGAGCTGTTCCAGACATCAAAACCGTATTAGCAAAAACCCGTATTTCCCCAAAGGTATCACTCTGAAATGAACTACATTTTCAGAGTGCTTAGAATTAAGTTTCTAGAGAGATTTCTGATAGAAATCTAAGGATCTAAAAATACATTCAGTTTTGAAAAGGGTGGTGAGAACCTTGATAAATGTATTAGCAAATAACTAATTTGCAACCCCTAACAGCAAAAAAGAAATGACACTCAGAAAACTGCTATTAAATGCAGCTTGCTTATTCATTTGTTTGTTTGTTTTGACAATGTAGCCAAGGCTGGCCCTGGACTTGCTATTTCCTGCCTGGGGTTACAAGCATGAGTGAGCATACCAAGCTGTGTCAAGTTATTTTTCTTTTGGTTAGGATAAAAATAAAAACATAAAAACAGATCAATGATCTTGGCAACCTCCCCTAGAGAGACAATATAGTTATTATCAAAAGATTCATTTAAAAAAAATTTCATTTGGATCCTTGACCATGGAAATCAAGATGAAATATATAAATCAACTCAATTACTCTAAGAGTGATATTAGAGACAACTCAATTACTCTAAGAGTGATATTTTCTTTTCATTCGTTCATTCGATTTACTCAATTTTACACGCATGAGTATTTGGACTGTATCTTAGTCAGTGTTCTATTGATGTGAAGGGACACCATGACCACAGCAACTCTTATAAAGAAAAACATTTACTGACTTACAGTTCAGAGGTTTAGTCCATTATCATCATGTCACTGTGCAGGCAGACCTGGTGCTGGAGAGGTAGCTGAAGGTTCTACACCTCGATTGGCAAGCAGCAGGAAGTGAGACTCTGGGCTGGCTGGAACATTTGAAACTCCAAAGCCAACCTCCAGTGACACATTTCCTCCAACAAGGCCACACCAATTAATTATCCCTGTCAAGCATTGCCACTCCCTCATGACCAAGCATTCAAATCTAAGAGCCTATGAGAGCCATTCTTTTCTTCTTTTTTCAGTTTTTTGAGACAGAGTTTCTTTGTGTAGCTTTGGAACCTATCCTGGAACTCACTCTGTAGCCCAGGCTTACAGAGACCCGCCTGCCTCTGCCTCCCGAGTGCTGGGATTAAAGGCGTGCACCACCACTGCCCGGCAGGAGCCATTCTTATTCAAACCACCACAGCCTACATGCACACATGTCTGCCTAGGGGTCAAATGAAGTTTTAGATGCCTTGGAGCTACAGTTACGGATGGTTGTGATACACCATGTGGGTGCTGGGAACTGAACCTGAGTCCTTAGCAAGAACAAGTACTCTGAACCACTAAAGCTGTCTCTCCAAGGCCCCGGAATGTTGTTTTCATAGCACAGAAACAGGGTAGCATCAAAAGCCCTCTAGGATAAAATTACACAACACAAAAACCGCACTTGTTGAAATCACCCATTCTAGAAAGTCTCCTCTGGTGAGGTTGAAGGACTCAGGAGACACTGATGAGCATAGCCACATTCCATGAGCCAAAATCCACAAGAACTGCACGGCACTGACCCACAAAGAATTAACAGACGGAGTAGAGACAAATACAGGTCACAAGACACAGAGGAGATAATACTGAAAGAACTGTAAGTCAGAGCAGAGATGGAGACTGGCACAGCCTGAAGAAGGAGCCCTAGAGGGAAGCCATTCTAAACCTTTAAAATCTTACACTGAAATTCACATCCTTATATTTACATTTTCAATGGCTCATACAGTAGTATAATATGAAAAAGGGATCAAAAGAGCCCAAAACTGGAGACAGAGCAACAACAATTAAAAGGTCACTACTTCTACAAAGCAAGGATACACCAAGACAGACAGGAGACACTAGACAACTGAAACAGACTAATTCTAAAGTCAGGGTCACCACAGTTCTGCTGACCTTTGCACAGGAAGCACTTCCTGCTGTCCTCCTAGCTGAGTTAGGATAACCTGCCCGGCTCCCAGGGCCCTGCCACACAGTCCTCGTTTTCTCATTTCTAACAGCCCTTTTCTAGCCACTTTCGTGAACTCTAAGAATACAAATCAGATCACGTTCCATTCCCTCACTGGAAACCTTTCAGTGGTTTCTAAATGTTCCAAAAATAAAACCCCAACTCTTGAGTGACCTCACGCTCTGGGTCCAGCTCCTGCTAGCTTCTCTCAGTCAACCTCACAGTCCAACTGTCCTTCTTTCTTTCTTACCCGTGACAAGCCTTTCAATCTTGGCCCTTTGTTCTTCTGCCCTTCACTGAGATCTCGGGTTAAATGCTCTATCTTTGGAGAGCTTTTCCTGAATGTTCTATGGCAACAAGGAGTCTGGCAGCCTTCCAAACAAGGAAAAAGTAACTGATTAAGAGCTGCAAATCTAAAATCTATCCCTTTATCTGCCCAGGCCACACTCACTGACTCCTCCTCACTGAGTGTCCTGCCAAATAACTGAGGGTAGCAAAGATAATAAATGGGAAATATGGGGTTTCTTACATGGCACCCTGGCCACCTTGTTCCAGCTGCCTTAGACTTCCCAATCCCTGCCCAATGTCCTTCACTCAGAACCAGACTTCCACCTCAGTCTGACAAGTCTGCCTTCTCTGCCACCCCCAAATTTTCCATACAAGTATTTCCCTTAACAAAACCCACACAAGGCACATCACACATTATCAACAAAGTGAAAAATGCAACTCATGCAATAGGCAGGGACTGTTCCAAATCTTATCTGACAAGGGACTAATTTCCAGGACAAGTAAAAATTACAATACAACAAATTCTGATTGTAAAATGGACAATCATCATGGCAGTTGTCTCTCTGTAAGCACAGGAGAACATGCTCAATGACATTGCAAAGGGAATGTCTTTAGGGTAGCAATTCCCCAAACCTAGAATAACGAACGTTAGCAAGGATGTGGAGAAACTGGAACATTTGTTGGTGGGACTGTAGAATGGCAGCCATGGAAAAGGGTATGGTGTTTCCTCAAGGATCAACCACAGAACTACCATATAATCTAGTAATTTCAGTTCTGGTAGAAATAGCCCAAGCATCTAGCAAATGACCAGATACACAACATGTTGACACAATGGAACAGCACCAAGCCTTAAAAGGGAAATCATGAAACATGCTACAATACGGATGACATTAAAGACCCAATGCTAAATCAAATGAGCCCAACACACAAGGACAAATACTTTGATTCCACTTACAGGAAGGACATAGACCAGCCAAATTCACACAAAGAGAGGAGAATGAGGGTGTGACAGGCAGGGGAAGGGAAGAATGGGAGTTTGTGTTTAGTGAGCAGTTTCAGCTGGAACAGATAAAGAGTTTCCAGAGAGGAAAGATGGCTATACAACAATGAAAATGTATTCACTGTCAAATCACATACTAGTATGGTTAAGATGAGCCACTTACAGTGATATGGTTGAGGCAGGAGGACTGTTTCATCCCAAGAGTTCAGGGGTTGCCTGGGCAACATAATGAGACATCCATCTTTTGGGGGAGATGAAGGAATGGGAGGGCAGGATGGGAGAAAACAAACTAGGCTAGGTATAGTGGCATACTTTATAATTCTAGCACTCAGACAGAGATAGGGAGATTACAAATTGGAGACCATCCTGGGCTACGAGGTGAGACTTTGTCTCAAAAAACAGAGGCTGGAGAGATGGCTCAGTGGTTAAGAGCACTGGCTGCTGCTCTTCCAGAGGACCTATGTTCAATTCCTAGTACCCATAGGGCAGCTAATGATTTTAAGTCCAGTCCCAGGAGAGCCAAACCCCTCTTCTGGTCTCCAAAGGCAATGCACACACATGGTGCAGATATACATATACAGGCAAAAACATTCATAAACATAAAATCAAAGGTTTACAAATGTTTTTAAATGGCAGGCAGTACTTTTACCACTTCTAAGCCAGCAGCCTCTTGCAGTGTACTCAATAAACCTGGAAAGAAAGACAGAAACAGAGAGAAAGTTTTATCTTTCCTTTTTATAGGAGAGAGACAGCCGGGCATGAGGGCACACACTTTTAATCCCAGCACACAAAGTGAGTTCCAGTTTGTTACACAAAGAAACCCTGTCTCAAAAGACCAAAAAAGGAGAGCGTTGACTGACACACAGTAGGTACTCAAATGACCTCTTTCTGCATTAATGAGAAAGGGAAAGGTATAAAAATAGTAGCTGAATTTCTGACGGGGCAACAGAGGGAATGGTGATGCCAATCACTAAGACAGCAAGAGAGTATCTCCAGGAGGAGAAAAGCTGTATTAGTCCATGAATCTAAAATATTTATCCATTGTGCTATATTCAATCTTGGAACTCTGCATCTATGGAATATATTTATCTTATAGTTGGGGTCCATCATACCATAAAACAGAAAAAGTAAGCATAAAAGAGAACTGTAGGGAACCAAGTGACTTACTCTCCTATCAAATAATTAAGCCATTAACCAAACCACACACTACTTTTTTCTTATCATTGTTTGTTTCTTGAGACATGGTCTTTCTATGTAGTCCTGGCTATCCTGAAACTATTATGTACACCAGGCTGCCCTCAAACACAAGAGAGATCAGCTTGCTTCTGCCTCCTGACTGCTGGGATTAAATAAAGGTACATGCCACCACACACACAGCCACATGCTACTTTGAAATTAACAGCAAATACTCTAAGGAAAATAGCCATGTCTTTAAAAAGTCTGTACAAAGATCACTTCCATTTCCTTTAAGATCTTAAGCTTCAAGTTTACACAGTAAATCTGAGGACTGGCTAGATCTTGCTTACGGGTCCATTTTGTATGTCCAACAAAATTTGAAAGGAAGAAAGAATGGAGAGAAGGAGGGGGCAAACAGTGATTAATAGTGAAATGCCTATGCTTTCTCATCAAAATCAGGAAGAGAAAGCGTATTCACTGCTATACAATATTGTTCTGGAAATATCAGTCATATCCTTCAAATGAGGACAAGCAAAAAATGAAAAACCATGCAACTTTATTTGCAGGAAACTAGATGAGAACAACTAGAAACAAGACAAGTCAGTTATGTATGTGTTTACCACAGTCAAACCCAAACCACTGACTGTCCTCTGTACAAACAACAGCTAGTTAGAAAACGTACAATAACAAACACCCACAGACACAGGTAAAATAACTATCAAACTACCAAAATTAGTAAGAGACACATAAAGCCGGGCGTGGTGGCGCACACCTTTAATACCAGCACTCAGGAGGCAGAGGAGGTGAATCTCTGAGTTCAAGGACAGCCTGGTCAAAGAGTGAGTTCCAGGACAAACAGAACTACACAGAGAAACACTGTCTCAAAAAACAAACCAACAAAGGAAAAAGAGACACAGAGCCTATATGACCTATGTCAACTATGCTGCTACACAAAACCTAATAGGGAATTCAATGTGATCCTGGGGTATACAACTGTTCACACACACACACACACACACACACACACACACACACACACACACACCTTCTCATTCCAGATAGGGAACCCTACAAAAGATCAAATTATGAACACCACCAAAGTCCACCTTGGTGAAGCAATGAGTTTTATTGGGGTTTCTTACAGGAATATAAGAGAGGGGTTCTTACAGGAGCAGAAATGACACAAGGACAGCTGTGTCACCAAGGCCACCCCACAAAGCTGGGAATCTGGAGCACACTGCACAGCCTCCAGGCAGCTAACAGGACGGAGACTGTCCTTTCCAAGAGACTCTGGTCTAAACCTCTTCCAGGCAGCTGGTCTTTGCAGCTTTTCTCCTCTAAGAATCTTCTTTGCCACTCAGGCTGTCTGAGGGACTCTCAGCTTCTACTGTTTACCCTGGCAGGGAGGGGCCTAGAGAATCCTGTCAGTTTCAGGGACTGCCTGAATAGATACTGAGTTGCTTACCTTCCTAAGGAGCTTCCCAGCAGGATGGAATGTTTCAATCTCAGAGGAAACTGTTGTACAATATACAGGCTGTAATCTCATTATTAGTACTAGCCCACAGCTTTTAAATTAATACTTTTTTAAAGATATGTTAACTATTAATGAGTAACCATTAAAATCTATTTCACAGAACCTAATATTATTAAAAGTACAATATTTTTTACTGTTAGGTTAGTTTAAAAAAAGGGTCAATAAGAACTAAAAAATAGGCCAGGTAATGATGCATGCCATTGATCCCAGCACTCGGGAGGCAGAGGTAGATCTCTGAGTTCGAGGTCAGCCTCATCTACAGAGCAAGTTCCAGGACAGCCAGAGCTACAGAAAAACCCTATCTCAAAAAACAAAAACAAAAACAAACAAAAAAGCCATAAACCTAAAAAATAAGGCTTGGCGATTTCACTCAGTGGTAGAGAGTTTACCCAGATTAAGGCCCTGGCTTCAGTTCCCAACACTGAGGGCAAAGAAAGTTCAGAAAACAACATGTAAGGAAACAATTTCCATACACCCTTCAAATAACTGTCTGCCAATGTCCAAAGCTTTAAACACAAAGTACACAGAGTTTTCTTTTATCTCACCCTCCGGCCCCTAACACTGAACTGCAAGCTGCCGCCAGGTTTCTTTGGTAACTGGGAGGCAGCAAGCAGAAGACTGCTCTATTTTAAAGTAACAGAAGCAAACGGACGGTAATTGTTATTTTATGTATTATTATTGTTGTTATTGTTTTTTGAATGCTGGGATTACAGGTATAAGCCACCATGCCCAGCTTAATGTTTTTATAATATATAGAAAGATGGCTCACTTCACATGCCTAGAATATATAACAGGTTTAATCTTATGTCTACAAGAAGTAAACATAGGATTAAACCACATTACTAAATAGGATCTCCAGTCAGCTCCTGTCTGTCTGTCTGTCTGTCTGTCTGTCTGTCTGTCTGTCTGTCTGTCTGTCTCTCTCTCTCTCTCTCTCTCTCTGTGTGTGTGTGTGTGTGTGTGTGTGTGTGTGTGTGTATACGTACTGGGGATTGAACCCAGGGCTTCAGGTATGCTCAGCAAGGACTCTTATCACTGAGCTAATGGTCTTAAGTCTTTATAGCTGCACATTTAACATCTTGAATGTAAAAAAAAAGTTCTTTATTAATAATATAAATGAATATGTATTGCCATTTTTGCTAAATAAAGATCTCAGGATATAAATAATTATACTTTGTTTGGTTTACACATACAATACTTTATGACAGGGTCTCAGTATGTAGCCTCAAACTCCCAATCCTACCTCAGATGACAGATGTGTGCCACCATTATCATTTACACAGTACTCTTCAAAGAGAACAAGCCAACTGAAGCAGTGTACACTTCCTTGTCAGAAGTGAGAACTATTGTTTGAAATAAGCAGTGTGAAGCAAAATTACAGTAAAGCAAAGTAAAAATGAAAATGTTTCTGTGCTCAGTCATTTAGATAATTACAAAGCCACCATGTGCTAGAGATGTGGGTTGGGCAAGATATTGTTTAAAAAAAAAAAAAAAGCTGGCAGTGGTGGTGCACGCCTTTAATCCCAGTACTCAGGAGGCAGAGGCAGGTGGATCTCTGTGAGTTCCATGCCAGTCTGGTCTACAGAATTGGTTCCAGGACAGCCACAGCTACACAGAGAAACCCCATCTTGAAGAAAAGAAGAGGAGGAAGAGGAGAAGAATCCTGTACTCTAAGAAGCTCACAATTTACTATCAAACAGAGTCTGACTTTAATGAGCCAAAATGCACACAAATCACACTCTGGAGGAACACAGAGGATGCAGCAAAGAGGGACTCTGGTACCAACTTCATGGGGCCATGATGTCCACGAGAAACCGAAGGAAGGATGAGAGGACAGGCAGAGGGTAGCGTGTCTAGCAGTGCAGAGAGGCAGGACCCCCTCCACTGCCGAGGGTTTCCTGGTTTTGTTTCTTCAGTGGGGGAATCATTATCAAAGAATGAGGGATCACTTAGGGAGACCTAACTAATAACCAAGGGAATGAAAGCTAGAAGGAAAGTCAGGACACTCTGGGAAAAGCTCAACAATGAACAGACAAAGAACAGTTTTAGCTATTTCCCTGGGTTAGCAGGCAAGAATGACTAATAATCTCTGCACCCACTTCGAGTCCAGGCTGCTAGAAAGAAAGGTGGGTTTCTGTATTTCTTAACAGTGTGTTCACTTTTATTCTGTATCTTTCACTTTGAGAAAAATCAAAAGCAAATTAAAAATAAGTTTCCAGTTTGGTTAAAGTGGGTACAAATCCTACAACTGAAGACAAACTAGCAAAGACTTAGGTATGGAATTTTTAAATGGCAAAAGATGGGAAAACACACACACACACACAGAATCTATATTTTTAAATTCATTGGGTCTTCCTTTAACTGTTATGACAAAGAAAAACTGCTATTCTAACCAAAACCTTTCTTAAAACTGTAGTTGCTACTTCAAATCAGGTTTTACAAAAGTGAATTCAACAATAAACTCTTCTAAAAACCAGTCCACTTACTTTCTGCATGTCTAACAGGAAATAGGCAGAATGTTCCAATTCCCATTAAATGGAACTGCAGCAACGAAAGAGATCCTACACCCCTCAACTGCCTTAACCCCAAGTCACTTCTAAGGAACTTCCATAATAAAAAGGGAAGGGGTGAGATGGGTGTAATGGTGCACACCTTTAATCCCAGCACTCAGGAGGCAGAGGTAGGTGGATCTCCGTGAGTTCCAGGACAGTATGACCTACAATAGTAAGACCCTGTCTCTTAAACATAGACAGATTAGATGGATGGATGGCTAGAAAGATGGATGGATGGATGGATGGACGGATAGATACAGATAAAGCTAGGCAATGGGCAATGGTGGCATGGGAGGCAGAGACATGCAAATCTATGAGTTCAATGCCAGCCTGGTTAACAGAATGAGTTCCAGGATGGCAGGGCTACACAGAGAAACTTTGCCTCAAAAAAAAATTGAAAAAAAAAAAAAAAATGGGGGGTGTTGGAGGGAGATGCCTAGAGATGGCTCAGGGGCTAAGAGCACTGACTGCTCTTCCAGAAGACCCAGGTTCAATTCCTAGCTACATCTGTCTGTAACTCCAGTTTCAGGCGGCCTGACAGCCATGGCAAAAACATCAATGCACATAAAAAATAAAATTTTTCTTATTTTTTTAAAAGGAAAGGGTTGGTAAAATGATTCAGTTGTGAGGGCACTTACTTCAACTCTGGCTTCAAGCTTGATCCTGGGAAAATGACTCCAAAGTTGCCCTCTGACCTCTACACATATATCTTGATGCATGTACCCTACACATACAAATCATATAGATACACAAATGAACATACACATCATCATCATTCTCAACATAATTAAAAGAAAGATGCCGGCGGTGGTGGTGCACGCCTTTAATTCCAGCACTCGGGAGGCAGAGCCAGGAGGATCTCTGAATTTGAGGCCAGCCTGGGCTACCAAGTGAGTCCCAGGAAAGGCGCAAAGCTACACAGAGAAACCCTGTCTCAAAAAACCAAAAAAAAAAAAAAAAAAAGGCTTTCTGGATCCTACAGGAAGCAGTGATAGAGAAACTGAGAGCTGAAAAGAGGAGAGGAGGGGGAAGGACACAGGAGATGGAGCTTCCATTATTTGGTAATGATGATTCTCTAGAAAATCTCATAACCACTTTATCGCTTGTCCAGGGCAGTTACCCTTGGTACCAAGACAAGATTATTTTAGAATAAGAACAAAACAGAAAAGTCTAACTTTTCCTTACCCATGACACAAGTATGCATTCCTTGTAGATTTCTGACAATTTTTACTTAAATTTTTATTCTCTCTCTCTCTCTCTCTCTCTCTCTCTCTCTCTCTCTCTCTCTCTCTCTGTGTGTGTGTGTGTGTGTGTGTGTGTGTGTGTGTGTGTGTGTGTGTGTGTAAGGACAACTTGCAGGAGTCAGTTCTTTCCTTCCATCATGCTGGATTCACAGGTCCACAGGCGTGGCAGCAAGTGCCTCTTTACCCAGAGACATCTTGCTGAGCCTCTAGCTCTGAAAACTAAAAATCTTACAGTGACTTAAAAGCTGCTTCCTAAACTGGAGCTACTGTGGTGTAGTGGTGCATGTCTTTATCCCCAACACTCAGGAGGCAGAGGCAGACAGATCTGAGTTTAAGCAGACTGTCTCAGAAAAAAAAAAAAAAAAAAAAGAAAAAGAAAAAAGAAAAAAGGAAAGGAGGGAGAAAGAAGGGAAGGGGGGAGAAGGAGAGGGGGACGGAACAAAGGAAAACAAAGAAAAGGTGACTTCTTGAACTCTGGAAGCTGCAGTAAAAAGAATGAGTTCAAAGCCAGCCTGGGCTACCCAGAGAGACCATGTCACAGAACAAACAAAAAGCTACTTCTTATACCTTAGTAAAAGAGCATCACACTGATGCTGCCCAGGACTATCATACAAATGCATGATGCTGAAACTCCTCCACTGCTCATGCAGATAACCAGATTCAAACTTCCTAGGCTCAGAACTGAGAAGCCAAGGAAAAAGAGCCGTTGAGGCCAGTATCCACACTGATTTATTTGTCCCCAACAAAATGGACAGAAATGCCTTAGGATATGACTGAGTAGGTGCTGGAGAGATGTTCTCTGGCTAAAAGCACTTGCTGTTCTTCTAGAGGAATCAAGTTCAGTTCCCAGCACCCATATTGGATGTCTCACAACCAGAGGATCTGAAACTCTATTCTGGCCTCTGAAGGTACCCACAAACACATCATTGCTCGTACATAAATGTACATTTGAAAAGAAGACAAAATAAAAATAATAATAAAAAAGACTGATCCTTGGGGCTAGGATCTGACTTAGTTGTAGCATGCTTACTGGATATGTATGAAGTCCCAGGTTCACACTCCTTTAATCCTTGTACTTGGGAGAGGTGGGAGGGTCAGAAGTTCAAGGTCATCTTTCCCTACATACTTAAGCTCAAAGCTAGCATGAACTACATGAAATTATTCTTTAAATTAAAGAATAAAAAAAATATTTTTGAGCCCATGTGAAAGAGTTCCCCAGGGCAAAGCTGGAACAATGTGGCAACCAGGCAAGTAATGCAGTGTTGGATTCTAACCCCCAGTAAAAGCAAACATCTGCGAGTCCATATTGATTTAAGCAAATCTTTCTTCCAGAAGGAAGCTAATTATTTCCATTCTCTCCCTTCCAGGAGTTAGACAACAGCCCCTCGCCCACCAGCCTCAAGTGGCCACGCGAGTAACGGCGGGGAGAAAGGCGGCAAATGCTTGCTCCTTTCTTGTTCAGTCAGTATCACTGATGGCCATATGGCTACTACGGAACGGCGCTAAGTGAACAGGGAGCTCCTCAGCTGAGTCATTCTTCTCTCAAACCCATAACCGTAACAAAACCATCCCACAAAATAAACTCAAGTACAATCTATTAAACACATGGCAGGTACTTAATACTGCCATAATCTGCAAGGAAAGACCTAGAGAAATTGTGAAACCAAGACTCCATTTAAATATCTGGAATGTAACTAGTAGAGATGTGGCAATGTCCTCTTTGTAGAGCCAGACATGAAACTGGTGGGAGATTAACAAGAAGTTGGAACTGGGTGAGGGAGATAAGGGAACTCTATACTAACTATCTTTGTTGTGAAAATGTAAAGTTATTACAAGGTCAATTTAAAAATAAAAAAGGAAAGGAGCATGGAGGTTATTATTCACAAAGTTAGGCTCTAGAAAAGGTAGGGGACAACTGGGTGACAGCAGTTTTCCCTGCCAATAGCTCAATAGTTTTACAAGAGGGAAGTAAGGCTCTAGAGCTGGGACCACCATGAGAACTCCTAAATTATCTGCCATTCCACTAAAATATTCTGCATAATCCATGGTACTGTTACAGGAAAATGATTGACTCATGTCACCTCAAATTATTACTGGGGAATTTGCAAATAAGTACTTTCTTGCTAACATTCTAAATAATGCATTAAAAATGGTTACTATACAGGGCACACATATGCTTAAGTGTGTTTACGTATGTTTTATCTAGCTTTTGTGACATGAAAAAATAAACATTATTTGTAAAACGGTAGTAACCTAGATAACTAAGTCACCAAGATAAAACATGAGAATTAAGTCATTTGCTCTTTTAAGTAGGGAGAGGGGAGAGAAAAAGAGACTGAGATTGAGAGATTGTTTTTTTAAATAGTCTCACTCTTGTAGGTAAAGATGGCCTGGGGCTATGTAGTCCAGGCTAGCCTTGACCTTGCAATCCTTTCTACCTTAGCTTCCTGGTATTAGGATCACAGGCTTGGGCCACTTCACCTGGCTCACAGTCATATTAAGTTTGGGCATATGGATGGGTCCTAGTATATATAATCTAATTAAGTGTTCTCTCAAGAGGAAATTCAGAAACACAGGTTATATGGGGGGGGGGGGGGGTTTGCACGGGGTGCAAACACATAAACAAAAAAGGCCATGCCATGTGAAGACAGCAAAAAGGTTGCTAACTGGAAACCAAAGAGAGAGGTCTCAGGAGAAACAGTCAACTGCTTGATCTTGAACCTCACCTATAGAACTCTAAGATAATAAATACCGTTTCAGCCAGGTGGTGGTGGTGGTGGTGGTGGTGGTGGTGGTGGTGGTGGTGGTGGTGGTGGTGGTGGTGGTGGTGGTGGTGGTGGTGGTGGTGGTGGTGGTGGTGGTGGTGGTGGTGGTGCACGCCTTTATTCCCAGCACTCAGAAGGCAGAGCCAGGCAAATCTCTGGGAGTTCAAGGCCAGCCTGGTCTACAGAGCAAGATCCAGGACAGGCACCAAACTACACAGAGAATCCCTGTCTTGGAAAATAATAAATAAATTAATTAATTAATTAATTAATTAAATAAACAAACAAACAAACAAACACACACAGTTCCACTGTTTAGGTCACTTTGGTTTTGTTTGTTTTTGAGACAGAGTTTCTCTGTATAACAGCCCTAGCTGTCCTGGAACTAGCTCTGTAGACCAGGTTGGCCTCAACTCTCAGAGATCCAACTGCCTCTGCCTCCCAAGTGCTAGAATTAAAGGCGTGTACCACCACCGCCCTAAGTCACTTTTTAACAAACTGTCTGAAAACCTTGAATGTGCTATAATTCTCTGTGTTTATAAATATAAGACAAGACAGGACTGTCCTTACTACATTCTAGCCCAGCAGACAGGGAGGCCTATTAGTAGGTAATTCAAAGTTAGCATGCAGGTGTTAAGGAAGACCCACACACTGAAACAAACAGCCCCTAGATATTGGTCTATTCCTTAACGTGAAGGTGGGTATACAAGGAAAAGCTTCCCACTGGAAAAAAAGAAAGTCAGCCCTGATGGCACATACTCGTAAATCCCAGCACTTAGGAGATTGCAGCCAGAGCATTGCCACAAATTCAAGGTCAGCCTAGGCAAGATGAGTTCAAAGTAGCAAGACAATGTCTCAAAAATGAGTGAAATGAGCACAGTAAAGAAACCAAAAACATAGCACTCGGGGAGGCAGAGGCAGGCGGATCTCTGTGAGTTCAAGGCCAGCCTGGTCTACAGAGTGAGTTCCAGGAAAGGCACCAAAACTACACAGAGAAACCCTGTCTCAAAAAACCAAAGAAGAAGAAGAAAGAGAGAAAGAAACCAAAAATAGTTGCTCTGTGGGTGAAAGAGAAAAAAAGTTTATTCCAAACTGCCAAGGCAGTCTCTTGGGAAAGCAGGGAGAAGCAACAGGGAAAATTTTCAGGGTTATAAGGGAACAGGGTACCTGGGAGAAAGGGAGCCTGTGCCTGGGATAGGGGCTTCTGAGGGAGCTTAGAGACTAGACTAGGCACTGCAGTCATGTTAATGGAGAACCACATGTCCCTTTGGTCAAAGACAAGGAGACTTTTTAGCAAGTAGGAATATCTTCAAGCCCCTGAGGGTACGCTGGCCTTTGTCTAATCGCCTGACCTTGGGAAAAGGAATTTCTTGGGAGATGTACCCTCCCAAAAAATAAAATAAAATAAAAGGAAGGGAAAAGGAGTGAAAGAGAAAACCCAAATGCCTACTTCCTGTGGACAGAAGTCCCTTCATGGTGAAATACATGCAAGAGTGAAAAAGAAAGCATTCTCTGACAAACAACTGACATTCTGCAAAGGTGTGACTCAGCTTCAAACAGCTACTGGTCCAGACTGCTTACTGAGGGGAAGGGAATTGAGATGGCTTCATCAGGTACTTTCTTTTTAAATGTATCTTTTTTTTTATTTCACATGGACTGGTGTTTTGTCTGCATATGTCTATGTGTGGGTGTCAGATCCCCTGGAACCAGAGTTGTGAGTTGCCATGTGGTACTGGGAATTGAACCCAGGTGCTCCAGAAGAGCCAGCTCTCCAGCCCTCCTAAGGAACTCTGCACCATTTGAAAGACCAGACAAAGACCTAAGACCAGCCCCAAGCTCCCTCTCCCTTTCACCACCCTCCAGCAGGAGGCAGGACCACAAGTTAAAGACAGAAGCAGAGCCCAGTCATCCTCTGACACCAAAGAAGTCTGAAAAAAAAATAAATAAAAAATAGCCTTTAATCCCTGCACTCGGTAGGCAGAGGCAGGAGGATCTTTGTGAGTTCGAGAAACCCTGTCTTGAAAAAACAAACAAACAAGCAAGCAGAACTTACCAAATTCTAAAGGTCTCTATAAATCACTACCATCTTGTCACTTACAAAAGGACAGAATAACATGAACACTGCTAGCATTTCCCTCATAGAACACACACACCCAAGGAGTGAGTATTCTTGTTACCTCCTATGGAGAACCCTCCCAAGTCACAGTGAGAGGCAGATGCTAGCTAGCACTAGGTTCAGACAGACACACTACTCCGAATGTTTCTCCTACTTCACTTTGGCAGCTCTGGTACCAAAGGGCCTCGAAAGTGATAGGCAGGCCTCTACCAGGATACATCTCGGTCTTTTTAGTTTTATTTTTTCATTTTCACACATATCTCCTAAGTTGCATGGACTATCCTCAAACTTATGATCCTCATGCCTCAAACTCCAGAGTAGCAGAAATCACTTACATTATACATGAAATAATAGTCCATTATTCTTCGAAGGCAGACAGACTGTGATAAAGTTTAAAAAAGGTATGAAATAAACCCAGGGTGATGGCAAATGGAAAATCAGCAAATAAGACAAATACAATTAAAATCAATCAGCAGCAGAGTTAAAATCCACTGTAACCAATGGAAAGCAGCAAGAGAAGGGGAGGAACCCTGTGCCAAACAGTGGGAACAAACAGGAAGCAAGCAGCTGACAGGCACTCTCAACAGCTCACACAGGCAAGGGTGACGGGTAACCTGACCTGTGCTGCAGGTCTAGCTGTCTAGCATGCCCAAAGCCCTGGCTCCATCCCCAGCAAAGAGAAACAGCAGAGAACCTAGAAGTACTTATCAATACCATCATATGATTCCATACAGAATGACAAGATAACAGGAATAATCTTTCCAACAAACAGTGGTAAAACAACTAGAGAACAATATGGGAAAAAATGAGTCTCAATATCTGCATCCCACCAAACACAAAATTTATCCTAACAGCTGGCACCATAAAAATTTCCACAAGAACAGGCAAATCAAGACAATCAAGGGGGGGAAAGGGGCACTGTTTCTTCTTTAACTGCTGGACTAGACAACACTGAAATCAAACCTTTGGTTCTTCAGAGAAAGAACAGAGAACATTACTAATGCATATGTAATTAATTCTAATCCACACACATACATAGAGAATGCATGAAAAACTCTTAACACCTCATGGTAACTAAAAAATGGGTAAAAGACCTAAAGAGACAATTCTCAAAAATAAATAAAAGACTGGTAAATACCTGAAAAATGCTCAGTATCTCTAAATTATCAGAAAAATAGAAATTAAAACTACAGTAAGCTCCCTCTATACAACCATAGGCTAAAAGTAAAAAGAGCCAACCACCAAGAAGTGGCATAATCAAATTTCACACTCTGAAGGAGCTCCTAATAGTTATACAGACATCTAATATACCATCCAGTAACTCCATGCCAAGGTCTGAAAACATGTACAAAAAAGTTTGCATATGGATGTTCACAGTTTTATTCAGTTAATTTTAGACAGAGCATGGATAAAACGAGATGCTGAGGTGCAGCAACACAGGTTCTGAACCTCAGCACCTCCACTGTGAGAAAGGAGACATACAATATCTGTGTGACTCCATCTAAAGAAACTTACAGAATGCATGGACTCAACCTAAGCACTTGAAACTACAGTTCTGGCCACTTGGGGCTAGGGTGTTAGAGTAATTCAGACTGGAGCAAACCCCTTGTGAAACCTCTCCTTTATTCACACTGCATATTCCAGGCAGACCGAGCTAAATACCAAGGAGATTGATTTGTGAAGAAACACTCCTCTGTTTCACTTTTTGGAATAACAGGCACTCTGTGATCTACTATCACTTACTGGTCAGTATAATGAAGAGACAAAGCTTTAAAAACAAAGATGAATTTCCCTGCAAGAAAGTTTAGAGGCAAATAAATATAAACAAATTTCCAACTGTGGTTAATGAAATGAACTTGTGTTCTTTTTGTGTGGTGGGTTGTTTATTTCAAAGTTCTGTTCTGCAGCCCAGGCTAGCCACAAATTTGCATTTTTCAGGCTTCAATTTTCTAATCCTGGTGGCATCACACCACCCCCAGCTAGAAACTGTAGTATGGGAAATAAAATGTACAGATGCCTGCAATTTGTTTTCTTTCTGTTCACTGTAGGGCTGGGGATTAAACTCAGGGCCTTGTATGTGCTAAGCAGGAGCTCTAGACTGACCTCAAGCCCAAGGCCTGTCAACTTAATTTTAATCAAATGTTAGCTGGACATAGCAATACATGCCTGTAATCCCAACACTCAAGGAGGCGGAAGCAGAAGGATTCCAAGTTTCAAGGACTACACAGGAAGATCTTGTCTCTAAATAATTAAATCAGGAGTTACTAAAAGGGACTGGAGAGACGGCTCAGTGGTTAAGAAAGAGGACTTGTTGTTTTTGCAGAGGACCTGGGTTCAATTCCTAGCACCCACACTGGCTGTTTACATTGATTCCAGTTCTGGGGGACCCAAGGTAAGAAGCACACACATAGTGCGGATACATACATACATACATACATACATACATACATACATACATACATGAAAGACAAACATAAAATAAATGAAGTTAATTTTTTTAGAAAAGAAGTGATTAAAAGGCTTGACTGATGGTTAGAGGAACAGATGACTAGAAATTTGAAGAAAAAAAACAGCAAATTAATTATAGACTTTGGGTGTTCACTGAACAACCAACTTATTTTCTATAGCATTTGCAATTGTTAATAAAACACTAGAAGGAAAATATGACACAGAGCACCACACTGCATTACCCAACAAAGATAACTAAGCATCAAGCAACAGACAGTGGCTGTCTGGGGATGGAGGCAGTCTGGGGATGGAGATGACTGAGAAAAAAGGAATACAAAGGAACGTTCCAGGGTGATAGGCTATTTTACCCAACTGGCAGCTCATTATATGGATGTATACATTTGCCAAACCTCACTGACCTTTAAGGTGTGTAACTGGTAGTCTTATCAGTTCAGCTGATTTTTAAAGCTCACTGTAAAGAAGCTAGCACATATAGAAAAGTACACAAAACTTAAGTTCCTCCCAGTTATCACACAAAGAGTCATCGAACCCTTGCTGGACAAAGGCCACGGCCATGAGAAATAAAAACACATCTGATTCCTTGGAAAGCAATATGAAAACAATGAATTCCCAAAAGTGAGGTTTCTGACTCGGTGACTCAAATGCTACTGACTTAAGCCCTGGAGCCCCACCACTGTGACACATCTCAGCAAGTTCTCTATCTAAAGTTCTTCATCTGAAAATGAAAGTATTTACCTCAGAAGACAGCTGTAAATATTAAAAAAAATATATGTACACGAGAGCTAAAACACTGCTATTTTTAAAGTCCAAACGCTTAGAATTTATCGAAGCAAGAGTCCAAACCCTTCTTTCCTCCAGTTCTTCCTTTCCTTTTGGGGGTAAGAGAAGAAATGGGAGTTCAGTTCTCTAGGTACACCTACCTGTGGTGATATATTGTGCACCCCAATAAAGCTTGCCTTGAGGATCAGAGGACAGAGCCAGCCACTCGATTAGACAAGCAGGCCAGACAGTGTTGGCACACATCCTTAATCCTATCACTGAGAAGGAGAGTTCAAAGACGGATCTCTGTGAGTTCAAGGCCACACTGGAAATATAGTCAGGCAGCGGTTCACACACCTTTAATCCCAGGAATCGATGGCAGGGTGGAGAAAGGTATACAAGGCAGAGGGAACAGGAACTCATTCTTTAGACTGAGGAATTCATAGAGCTAAGAACTTGTGACTGGCTTGTTTTACTTCTCTGATCTTTCAGCTTTCACCACAATATTTGGCTCTGGGTTTTTTGTTAAAAGACCTTTAAAGATTTGTGCTACACTGACCTCAAGCTAGTCTACCTCACTCAGGTGGTGAATCTCAAAACCCTCCTTAAGAAAAGGCAGCAGGGTCTAGCGGTACACACCTTTTTAGCATTTGGGAGGCAAAGGCAGGCATACCTCTGAGCTTGGGGCTAGCCTGGTCTACAGCAAGTTCCAGGACAGCTGGGACTACAACAGAGAAACACTATCCCAAAAAAACAAACAAACAAAAAAACATAAATAGAAAATTTACCATTAAAAAAAAAAAAAAACCCTAGCATGGTGGTGCACCCCTTTAATCCCAGCACTCATGAGGCAGAGGCAGGAGGATCTTTGTTCCAGGCCAGCCAGGGCTGTTAGGTGAGGGAAGCTTTGAGCTGGTAAAGCCCCAACAAGGTTGAAATAAATAAAAATAAAGCCAGAAAACTAATTAAAAAGCATGATGATGGTTTTGAGAATGCAGGATCCACACAGGGAATGGTGGTGCAGCCCAGTACTTGGGAGACAGAGGCAGGAAATCAACTGTGAGTTCAAGGCTAATCTGGTCTATGTAGTTCCAGGCAAGTTAGGGCTACATAGTGAGACCCTGTCTCAAAAGACAAACAACTCCCCTCTCCTCAATAATGTAGTATGTAATTTGGGGAGAAAAACTACTCCTTAAGCTCTGTTTATATAAAATTTGTTTGTGTTTTACATATATGGTTTAGGTCAGTCAAAATATGTAATCAAAATCAGAGAATATGTTCTAAAGAAAGAAAAATTCTAATAAAGAACTGGGGCTCGCTCTGACAGGAGAATACTGAAAACTGGACTGGAGAGAATACTACATTACACACAAAAAGAATTTAACTATCTGAATAATACAGTAATTTAAACTGTATAGATTGTACCTGCCATTCTGCTCAGTCATGGCCATAATGGCAATTCTGCCCTGTAGCTGGTCTTCCTTCTCATGTGTCTCTGAGGAGCATCTCGCTGTACTGTTAGATCCTAATGTTTCAAGTCATTGATTATCCTACATAGAATGGATCATAATCTATCTGGTGTTGGTGTGTTCCAACAATGAAGGAAAGCAGAGCTGGTGGGCTTTGAGGGCTGGTGCACTGGGGCTGGTTCAAAAGCCCAGGGTGAAGGTGCTCACTGAAAGCCAATGACCTGAGTTCTGTCCCGGGATCACATGGTGAAAGACTCAGTTCTCCAAAGTTATACTTTTCCCATGTGCTCTGTGATATGCTCATATCCACACTCACAGGAATCATATACACATACAGTAATAAGTAAGAAAATTTAAAAGGAAATGTAACTTCATAGAAAATGTCATCAACCGGGTGATGGTGGCGCATCGCCTTTAATCCCAGCACTCGGGAGGCAGAGCCAGGAGGATCTCTGAGTCTGAGGCCAGCCTGGTCTACAGAGTGAGATCCAAGAAAGGCGCAAAGCTACACAGAGAAACCCTGTCTCAAAAAACCAAAAAAAAAAAAAAAGAAAGAAAGAAAGAAAGAAAGAAAGAAAGAAAATGTCATCAAATACATGATAATAAGCATGTTTTACATTCTCTAATTAAATATTTTATACATGATTTCTCATTAAATAAACATTCTGTATTAAAGAATTTAGCTCTTAGATTTAGTTTTTGTAAAATCAATCTACTCTCTAAATGTAGAAAGTGTATTTGCTTACATATTTAAACATTTTACCACTAAGATTGGCAAAGAAAGCCGAGGATCATGTAATCTAACTTAATCACATTTATCAAAAGTTCATTTTGAGCTGCAATGGTGGGGCACACACATTTAATCCTAGCACTCAAAAAAAAAAAAAAAAGAGTTCCTTCTGTTTAAACAAAGTAAATGATTCACATATCTTCATTTCAAATACTCTTCAATCCTTTAACATTTCACAACAAAAAGCAAGAGATGGCAACTAAAGTCATCCAACTGACAGAAACTCTTATATTAGAGAGAGAATGTGGCTAAGAACTCTGTCCCCAGTCTACTTTCTTCCATGCCCACTCCACCCCCGACAAGAGGAGTTCCAGGAGGAACTGACTACTCCGGCATCTAGGCACCTGGAACGCTCACTCCCTCCCTCCCTCCCTTTATATCTGTGCTCAGCTGCTTCCTTATCCAAGAGACCTGCACTATCCACTTCAAATTCTAAAGAGTTATCACAATTTTAACCGGCTTGTGAAAAAGCAAACAAACAAAAACACAAACTTAGGGCCGGGCGTTGGTGGCGCACGCCTTTAATCCCAGCACTCGGGAGGCAGAGCCAGGCGGATCTCTGTGAGTTCGAGGCCAGCCTGGGCTACCAAGTGAGCTCCAGGAAAGGCGCAAAGCTACACAGAGAAACCCTGTCTCGAAAAACCAAAAAAAAAAAAAAAAAAAAAAAAAAACACAAACTTAACTTCAACCACTATTTTCTCTCTCTAGATCATTTCTATAACCATCTACAGATTTTATCTATTTTCCACCCCAAAGCTTAGGTAGAACACAGAGTTGGCATTCAATCAGTATTTGCTGAGTTCTATTTTAAATAACTGAAATTGCAATGAAAGTGGTATGGTTTGGTGGTGTTACACTTGCCTAGCATGTTGGAAAGAGGCCCAGGGGTTCCAAGCCCTGCCCCCACCCACCCACACATGAACTATACTAAGAAAAAAATAGATGAAGGAAGCACAGCCTCATTTACCGTAAGAAACCAAAAGACACAGCCAGGCGGTGGTGGTGCACGCCTTTAATCCCAGCACTCAGGAGGCAGAGCCAAGCAGATCTCTGTGAGTTCGAGGCCAGTCTGGTCTATAGAGTGAGATCCAGGACAGGCTCCAAAGCTACAGAGAAACCCTGTCTGGAAAAACCAAAAACAAAAGACAGAGCCCATAGGACAGCTCAGCAGGTAAAGTTGCTTGCTGCTGACCCTGGTGACCGAAGTTCAATCCTCAGGACCTACACGGGAGAAGAACTGACACCATGGTTCTCCTTCCTCCACACATATGCCATGTTGCATGTGTATGCACTGGCACACACACAAATAAATAAGTGTAGTAAAAAGTTTCTTTGTTTTTTCAAGACAGGGTTTCTCTGAGTAACAGCCCTGGCTGCCCTGGAACTCACTCTGTAGACCAGGCTGGCCTGTAACTCACAGAGATCCACCTGCCTCTGCCTCCCAAGTGCTGGGGTCAAAGGCGCGCCATCACTGCCTGGCCTAATAAAGAGATTTTAAAAGATGTTTACAACTGGTTAAATTCTCTGGAACAGCAGCAGCTCTCAGCTTTTTTTGCTTCTGAAGTTCTTCATACCCTAAGAATCCCAACTTTGATATATAGCTTTTATCTACTAATAACACACTTGAAACTACAACTGAGTATATTTGTAAAAGTAATAGTATTATACACTAAAAAAACTAACACTTATAAATGTTCCCAAAATAATGAGAAAGAAATGCTATGCATTTTTATGAATCTCTTAATGTATGGCTTCACAGCAGAAAGCCAGCTCCTATATCTGCTTTAGTTCTGAACCTATGATAGGTTGTGCTGGTTAAATTATAAGAAAATCCAGTTCCGGGCTGGAGAGATGGCTCAGTGGTTAAGAGCACCGACTGCTCTTCCAGAGGTCCTAAGTTCAATTCCCAGCAACCACATGGTGGCTCACAACCATCTGTAATGAAATCTGGTGCCCTCTTCTGGCCTGCAGGGACATATGCAGGCAGAATACTGTATACATAATAAATAGATAGATAGATAAATAAATAAATCTATCTTTAAAAAAAAATCCAGTTCCATATAAGTATTTTCTATAAAAAGGAAGTAGTATTTTAATAACTTTTCTCAGGTAAGTGTAGGGACAGGGTAGTTTAACAGAGGACAGCTGCAGTGTGGACTCTGAAACTGCAGCAGTCCAACTTTTCATATAACTGCACTTGAAAGTCTGTTGCTTGCCAAATGCTATGGCTTATGTTGGTAATACTAAGACCTGGAAGTCTAAGGGAGAAGGATCAGACTTAGCTACACAACAAGTTCTAGGCCAGCCTGGGCTACACAGAACATAGCTGAGACCCTGTCTCAAAAACAAACCCTCCTCCTCCGTCTTGAACTTCATACAAATCTTTCACCTATTAATGATTTTCTAATGTGATACATTGGCCATTTAAAACAATACTGAATAATGGCGCCCCTTGCAGAAGTGAATAGATTTTATTATATTTAACAGCACACAGGTAGGCACAGGAACACCCACTTGTAATCCCAGGGCTTCAGGAGCCTAAGGAAGGTAGGCAAACCTGAAGCCAGCCTGGGGGACTGAAAGGAAAAGGGCCAAGACAGCTCACCACCACTCACTGGGCCTCGTTCAGACATCAGCACTGCCCAGTCCTGCTGTGACTATCATGACCTCTCAGCAAAGTCCCGAGCAACTGCCAAGCTCATAAGGAAGGCTAAGTTTTCTAAGGTTAAAAGCTGAGTGAGCTGTTCAGTTGTTCTTGAAATGACACATTCATTTCATTTATTAATCATACACATTCTTTTCCTCCAGACAAGCGCCACATTTCAGTATGCAGAAGTGTGACCCAAC
Organism: Peromyscus maniculatus bairdii; assembly: GCF_049852395.1. NCBI lineage: Eukaryota > Metazoa > Chordata > Mammalia > Rodentia > Cricetidae > Peromyscus > Peromyscus maniculatus. Next base: position 68,064,115 of record NC_134858.1, read on the forward strand.
CTAACATCCTTCCTATTTCATCACAATAAGTGTTAAGGAACTTTTTTTTTTTTTGCTGTTGTTTTTTGTTTTTCATTTTTAAGGCACGAGTTTCATGTACACCACAATGACCTCAAACACTATGTAGTGATACCTTGAACTTCTGTTCTTATTACCTTTACTTCTCAAGAGGTTATGTTTCACCATGACAACTGGTGCTGGAATTGAACCCCAGGTTATCAGGCATCCCAGGCAATCACCCTATTAACTGAGCTTCATCCCCAGACTACTTTTTTTTGAGGTAGTTTTTCATTACAGCCCAGATATGACTAGAATCCCTTGTAGTCCAGGCTGGCCTGAACTCATAAGCACCCCGTCTCAGTCTCTTAAAAATTGGCATACACCACCATGCTCAGCGTCATCACATAGGATATTACACAATGAATGTATTCAAAGTAAATTTAACAAAATATTAATTCTGACTACTCACAAAGAATATAGATGGGGGCAGGGTTTTCAAGACCACCGGGTCTCACTATACAGCTCTGGCTGTCCTGGAACTCATCTGTTGACCAGGCTGACCTTGAACTGGCACAGATCCACCTGCCTCTGCCTATGTACTGGGATTAAAGGTGTGCATCACTACACCTACAGCGGGTAGAATATTAAGGTGCTAGAGAGATGGCTCAGTGGTTAAAGAACACTTCCTGCTCTTCTGAGGTACCTGGTTTCAATTCCTGCTACCCTCATAGCTGCTCACAGCCATTTGTAACTCCAATTCCAGAGGATCTGATGCCCTCTTTTGTGGGTACCAGGCAAACACATACTACACAGACACACATGCAGGCAAAGCACTCATACACATAAAATAAAAAATATCTTTAAAAAAATTCTAAATATTTTTAGCTGGGCAGTGGTTGCGCACGCCTTTAATCCCAGCACTCTTCCAGCACTCGGGAGGCAGAGGCAGGTGGATCTTTGTGAGTTCAGGGCCAGTCTGGGCTACAGAGTGAGTTCCAGGAAAGGCACAAAGCTATACAAAGAAACCCTGTCTCAAGAGAAAAAGAACAAACAAACAACAAAACTTTTAAGTGCAATAGCATTTTTACAGTGTATGTGCAGTCATTATGAGTACAATGATGGCTAGTGTGTTGTCCAATGCTGTCACTGTGAGTACAATGATGGCTAGGGCAGTTGCCCACCATCATGACTTATGCAGGTGCTCTTTTGTATGATCACTGCAAATATCAACTACTGATGACATTATTAATACAACAAATAAAAACTTATTACCACTGTGAAATAGCTTCAACCTGGCAGACATTTTGAAGTACACTCAACTCCACACACTTTGAGCTACTTTCTAGACACATAGACAACTGTAAGAGCAGGGCCAGGTATGATGGTGCAAGTCTTTAATCCCAATACGTAAGAGACAGAGGCAGGTGGGTCTCTAGAAGTTCAAGGACAACCTAGTCTACATAGTTAGTTCCAGGCTAGCCAGGGCTAGAGAGACCCTGTCTCAATATAAAAGAGAGAGAGAGAAATACTACAGACATATTTTCAAGTACTAGGATCATGGGGGCTGAAGGGATGAGACTCAATGGCAGAATACTTGCCTATATTCAATCCATAGCCAGCAGTTAGGAGGGGATAAGGCAAGAAATAGAAATGCATACACAAGAAAAGAATAGCTTTCCTTCTATTTCTTCACCTGTAGGGCTATGATTCAAACCCAGGCTGTGTTAGGAAAATGTTCTACCACTGAGCTCATCTGTAGCTTATTCTATGGATGGGGGTGTATGAGGTGTGTGTGAGTACACATATGCCTTGGCACCCGTGAAAAGGTCAAGACACAACTTTCAAGGACTGGCTCTCTCCTTCTATGGGTCCAAGGATGGACTTCAGGTGGTGAAGCTTGTACAGCAAGCACTTTCACCCGTGGACCCATCTCCCTGTCCCAGAAAGTTCACTGATAGACAGAAAGGGTTTTTTTTTTACACAGTGGAACTAAGACATTGGGGAGTGACTTGGGGCACTCTTTTTTTTTTTTTTTAAACTTTTAGGCTTTTGAGATTGATTTTTTAAAACCATGTTCAGATAGTAGTTGGTTCAAAACTAAATTCAAAATATTGCTTGGAAAAAACAGGTAAATCTTAAAAAACAAGGCTGGGCCTGGTGCCACAACCTTTAATCCCAGCACTGAGAGGCAGAAGTAGTTCTCTATAAGTTCAAAGCCAGCCTGATCTACATAGTGAATGACGAGCCACCCGAGCTACATAGTAAGACCTTATCTCAAAACAAAACAAACCAAAAATTAAGAATAAAAAATATACCCACGGACAGTTGGTAGAACGGCTGTGAAATATACCAAGAGGTTACAGAAACTGCCTATAATGTGGACACTCCCTAGTAAGACCCATGCGGGGGTGGGGGGTGGGGGTGGGGTAGAGAAGACAGGTGGAATCCCTGAAGCTCTTTTAACAGCCAGTCTAACCTATTGAATGATAAGCCAAGGACAGACTGACCCTGTTCCCTACCTCTACCTCCACCCCAACCCCAGAAAAACTAAGGTGGATAGCAAAATTTACAGCTATTCTTGGTTGTCAACTTGACTATATCTGTAAAACCCAACTGTCTGGGTACACCTGTGAGAGATTTCCCTTAAATTAAATCATTTGAAGTGGGAAGGCCTACCTTTAATCCAGATCTTTTGAGTTGTGAAGATCCACCTTTAATCTGGGTCACACCTTCCGGTGGCAGCCTATATAAGGTCATGGAAAAAGGAAGCTTTTGTTCCTTGCCTGCTTGACCTCATTCTTGCTGGCAAGTTTATTCCTTCACTGGCATAAGAGCCTACTTCTAAAAAAGGAGCCTACTTCTTCTGGATTCCAGCATATACTGAAGACATCCAGTATACTGATGTCTTCGTACATCAGTATGGTCTGAGACATCCAGCTCATGGACTGAACAACTGTCTGATTCTTGGACTTTCCATTGGTAGGCATCCATTGTTCGACTAGCTGGACCACAACCTGTAAGCCACTCTAACACATCCCCTTTCTATACTAAATAGATCCTTCAATAAGTTCTGTTCCTCTTGAGAACCCTGAGTAATACAGTATGGTGATATTTTATTTGTCCTAAAATGTGGTTTTATTTGTATGTTAATAAATAAAAGTGCCTGGGGGTCAGAGCTAATAGCAAGCCATTTAGCAGAAGTCTGGCAGTGGTAGCACACACCCTTAATCCTGATCACATGACAGGCAGATCTGTGTGTTCAAGGATACAGCCAGCGTGGAGACAAACACCTTTAATCTTAATACCAACCATAGAGACCTAGAGGTCTGTATAGACAGGCAGTGAAGAGGAGGTCATTTGGTTGGGTTTAGAACCAATGAGAAGGCAGAACAGAAAGGCAATAAAAAGACAGGACACAGGAAGAAGGTTTCTCTCTGAGGGGAAGGGCAGCAGCCAGTGGTAAGATAAGGTGATCTTAGCTCTTGGCTACTGCTCTGATCTCTGGGTTTTTAACTCTGCATTTGGCTCTGTGTTTCTTCTTTAATAAAACCGTTTAGAATTACATCTACAATACTGTATCTGAGGACCAACACTCAAGGTTGTCCTCTAGCCTCCATATACACCTGTACAGATACAAGACAGGTAAGAATTCTACTACTCAACTACCCATGTCAGCCCCCTTTTTCTCAGTGCAACTCAGGGCCTTGAAAAGTTTAGGCAAACACTCGACCCGTAAGCTAAATCTCCATCCCTTTTCTCACTTATTCTTCAGTCTCTACCTCTAAATAAAATCTATGGACATGATCCTACATAAGTAAACATAATAGCTTTATCTCACCTGAGATTTTCTCTAAAAAGTGGTTTCGCCACCTTTTGACTCACACAAGAACCCCAATGCCATTCATAGTCTCCAAATGGTGTTATTTTCTTCAAGGCACTCCCCACTACCTATCCTAGTTATGAGTGCCACTCAACAGAACGTCTTACTTCATGAAGGCAGTGCCTTCATCCTTGCAGACCAGTCAGGGACAGTGCTACAGCATGGGACAGTCAATACACACTTGTTGAGAAAATCGTAATGTACAGCCTCAGTGTAAAATACCAGCTCTGCTAAGTGTTTCTATCCTTTGTAACTCGATTTTCATCTGATGGCAATTTCTGAGTACCTGCAGAAACCTGGGCAGCAACCTGGGAGATACAAGAAAGAGAGAGAATAAAGTACAAGACAGTCAAATAGAATTCTGAACTTTGCTGAACAATAATCACACATTTCTGAAAGAAAAGTAAGTTACCTGGGATTTTGTTTGTTTTTATTAAAAGCATGCACCACCACCCAGCTTGTCTTTTGTTTTGTTTTGTCTCCCCTCACTCCCTTTTTTAAGAAAAGGTCTCTCTAGATAATCCCAGCTGTCCTAGAATCCACTATGAAGAAGACCACATTGGCCTCAAACTCACCTGCCTATGCCTCCTGAGTGCTGGGATTAAAGGCATGCACCACCATGCCAGGTTCTCAGAACTGTTTTTAAAATGACATTAAGCGAGGTGTGATGGCATATGCCTTTAATCTCAGCACACTCCAGGCAGAGGCAGGTGGATCTCTAATGAGTTCAAAGTCTGGTCTACCCTAGCAAGTTCCAGGCTAGCCAAGGCTACATAGTTAAGAACCTGTCTTAAAAAACAAAAATAACCAAAAAGAAAAAAGAAAAAGATGTTATCAGAAGTAATTAAAAGTCCCATTTTTTGCCTGCTGGGTGGTGGCACATGCCTTTAATCCCAGCTCTCGGGAGGCAGAGCCAGGTGGATCTCTGTGAGTTCGAGGCCAACCTGGTCTACAGAGTGAGTTCCAGGAAAGGCGCAAAACTACGCAGAGAAACCCTGTCTCGAAAAACCAAAAAAAACAAAAAACAACCACAACAACACCAAAAAAAAAAAGGTCCCATTTTTATAAACAATGTAGTAGCTCACAATACTCAACACCTGGAAGGTAGAAGCAAGAGAATTAGAAATTAAGTGAATAGCTGGGCGATGGAGGTGCACATCTTTTATCCCAGCATTAAGGAAGAAGAGGCAGGCAGATTTACCAGTTCAAGGATAGCCTGGTCTACAGGGTGAGTTCCAGGACAGCCAGGGCTACACAAAGAAACCCTGTCTTGAAAAAACAAAGACAGAAAGACAGACTCTTTGACTTTACAGTGAGTTCAAGGTCAGCCTGAGATACCTGAGATCCTGGTCAAAAAACAAAACAAAACAAAACAAAACAAAACAAAACAAAAAAACAAACAAACAAAAAAAAAAACAGGGAGCATTCCTATTAGAACTTCCTGAAAATTGTAAAAGATAGGTAAAGCTGGACATAGCAACTCATACTTGTAATCTCCATCACTTTGGAGACTGAAGCAGGAGTTCACCATAACTCAAGGATATATGAGAACCAGGTTATAGTAGGCCCCAATCTTAGGAAAAAACAAAACACTTGGGTAATTTAGCCAATGAACAGCACTATCTACTATCTGGAACAAATATGGCTTCATCATGGGTTAATACACATGTATGTGTTTCATTTGCATGCATGCAACATGACAGCATTATATTCTCCATAGAGCATTTCTTCTCAATATCTGTGAAATCCAACAGTGTATACCGAAAGAACTAAAAATAGAAGCTACACACACACACACACACACACACAGACACACACACACACACACACACAGAGAGAGGCCAGAAATGAACAACATTTATCACTCTTAAGACTCATTTTACTAACTCAGAAAGCTGTAAGCCCAGGAAAGGTTAACAATACACTCACAGATCCAATGTATAACAACTATGCTATACCTAAAACCCATATCTACTGTCTCTAGATCTGGATTTTTTTTTTAACGATACTGTCACTCTCAGAATGTTAATGTCAAGTTCTAACAAATCTTAATTACTATTTTTTTTTGTACTGTCAATCATATTTCCCAGTATTAAAGTCCCAGACTGCCAGGTCAGGGTCAAAGCAGAGGCACATATAACTAAGTCATCACTAAAGCATAATACCAAAGCCCTTCTTACCACGGCATATGTAAAACAAACACTTAATGCTCTAAATGTTTTCATGCAATGAGTTTTTATTCCATAATTTCAACTTGAAAGAAAAAAATACATATACAGGTGTACCTGCTAAATAACTTATTGTTCCTTTGCTTCATACAAGTAAACTGCTGTTCTTTTGGAAAACCAGTAGAAGCATGTCTCAATTTCTCACAAACATGGAGCTCCAAAGTGAAACTTGCTGAACATAATCTCAGCTAGCATACATTGCTCATTAAAAGAAATTATTTATTTTTAGCCAAGCAGTGGTGGTTCAAACCTTTAATCCCAGCAATGGGAAGGCAGAGCCAGGTGCATCTCTGTGAGTTCGAGGCCAGCCTGGTCTACAGAGCAAGATCCAGGACAGGCACCAAAACGACAGAGAAACCTTGTCTCGAAAAACGAAAAAAAAAAAAATTATTTTTACTATAGCTTTCATGAAACACAAACTCTAGACCCAAGTCCAGTGGTAGAAACCTGCAGTCCCAGCTCCTCCAGAGGCCGAAGCAGGAAGGTCCCTGAGTCTAGGAGCTGAAGGCCAGCTAGTTCTAGTGAAACATCTGATACAAGTGACCAACAGACAGAGACCAATGGGGAGAGACGACAAAAGAAACCATGTACATGTGAGGCCCAGCCCTGACTACCAAGAAAAGACTCTTCTTGCTAATAATATTCTCCAATTCACAAATATCCTCACTAAGTTTTTCAAATACTACTGAGAATCCCAGGTGACAAGCAAGCAGAACACAATGAACTATTTTGTCCATGTTTGTTAAACCCCTAAGCAATACATATGTTCGGGGCAGGTGTTTAAGACAGCGTCTTTCTACATAGCTGGGGCTGTCCTAGAACTCACTATGTACACCAGGCTAGCCTTGAACTCACAGAGACACCCCTCCCCCCCTCCCCAGGGCTTGCTTGGGCCATCACGCCAAGCACTCTTGTCACAAAGGTAAAGCTAAATAATTTGTTTCTCTTTAGAGTAGAAGAGCTTCCTGTGACCTGTGCCACAATGTAACAAAATACTACAGCTACTCGTTTCTAAATAAACATTGTTACTAAAAGAAAGAGCAAAAACAAAACCACACAGTAACAAACTATCAAAGTATAGATCCCGAGCTGATAGACAGAAATGGTTTGGAGTCAAGAGCACTTACTATTCTTGCAGAGGACCCAACATGGTGGTCCCAGCACCTCCACAGGGCAGTGCAAAACCTCCCTTAACTCCAGCTCCAGAATACTAGGTCATTCTGGCCTCCTCAGGCACCTGCACTCACACGCAGACCCACACACTGACATACACCCATAGGAATCTTTTTTTTTTAATGTACATCCCTATCCTAATAAAGCTAAGTAAAATCAGAATTACGGGAAGAACGTCTACGTAAACTCAAAATCACATGATAGCTTTTCCAAACACAAATAGGCAAGGAGATGGAACATCGGTCCATCCCCGCCCCCCCCCTCTGTTCTTTTTGATTAAAGAGGTACCAAAAACAAGAAAATTAGATTAAACTGCCAAATGGAACGAAGTTTGGTTCAAGAGCTATCAGAACTCTTACAATAAAGTCTCTGTCAGCGGGCTAGACACTCCTCAGGAGTTCTAAACTCACTCTGTACATAAATCAAGGAGGAGGAAAGCTCTCAACAATACAATGGAGTCACCCCACACTACAGACAAGAGCAAATTAAATGAAGGCGCTATAACTTCCTGGGTTTGGGGGGTTTTGTTTTTGTTTTGGGGTTTTTTGTTTTGTTTTGTTTTGCTTTTTTGATGCTAAAACTCGCATTTGCTTTAAGACATTGTCTATAAAGCCCTATAATCTAGGAAGTGTGGTGACAAACCTCGACTTCTCAGTACAAAAACCGATGCATCCACCGCACGACTGCTGACTCCGATCAATTATCTAGGCAGGATAAAGAAAACATCTTTTTTTAATGACTAACCAGCCAACTCCACACACTATCAGACGGGTCTGTCTCCTGCTCCACGGACGGCGGGGTGCTCGCCCGCCCCGGGCGGCTCCCGGCTTCGGCCCCGGTTACCTTCTTCACTCCATTGTCACCCCCACGCCTCGGCCTTCAGCCCCCGTCCTGCCGGCGAGCAGCGGCGACAGGGCGCGATCCCCTCACCCACTCCCCCGCGGGAGGCTGTGGGTGTGTCCGCGGACGGACTCTCGCCGGGACACAATGAGCCGCTCCGCGCCGCCCGGGACCCGCGGTCATCCCCCTGCCGCCGACCCCAGCCGCCGGCCGCGGCCCTTCCTCTTTCTCCCCACAGCTCGGCCCCTCCCCCGCCGCGCGCAAGCGCCGCCGCCGCGCCGCTCCCCTCCCCCGCACCCCCCTTCCGCCGGCGCCCTCACCCGAGTCCGCAGCCCCCGTGCGGCCAGGTCCGGGGCTCGCTGGCGCGGGCCGGCAAATAGCACCCGACCAGGCGAGGCGAGGCTGAGGCGGGCCGGGTGGCTCTCCTGAAGAGGGCGTCTGTCAACGCCGCGGCCGAGCGTGCGACTCAGCCCGGCTCGACCCAACCCGGCTCGGAACGCCCGATCGCGGCCCACGCGCGCTGGCGACCCTGAACGGCCGGCGTGTCTACGCCGCGCAGTCCCGGCACCCCGCCACCATCGCCGCCGCCGCAGCCTGGCCCGGCCCTCCCCGACTGCGCGAGCGCGACACCGGGGGCCTTTTACGACAGTTCGGAAAGCGAGCGCGCCGGACCTTCACGCCCTCTCACGTCGGTAGGTCTGCGCCTGCGCGGACCTGCGGCTACCGGGTCCGCCCCCCTGCGTCCCAGCCTTTCCCCTTTGCGCTGGCTTTCACGGACTGTTGGCCCTGTTGAGCGACGATAAAAATAAGCTCGTTGGGTTCGTTTCCTTCGGTGATTTCGGACTCAATTCTGCCTCCACCCTGCTTACTTTTTCTCTACTAAAAACTACAACTGCCCGGCCTACTGACTGCACTTGCAGTGCTCTTAAAGCAAAAACGTGGGGGTCTTTCCCAGCAAATGATACCCAAACCAGAGATCGCATCTCGCTGTTCAAGGGAATTGTTTCCAGAATCAGTTCAAGCGTGGTATTTAGCTAGCCAGGGAGCTCTGGCTATATAATCTCAGAAGCCTTCCTAATGACCTCACAAAACAAAAAGATTGAAATGTTTCATTGTGTGCCCTAGGAGGACAAGATGTAAAGACAGTGTGGGTCTGCGGTCAATCAGACAGACTTCCTGTCAGAAAGCTGATTTATTAACACCTTTATAAATCTCAGTTTCTGCCAAGCGGTGGTGGCGAACGCCTTTAATCCCAGCACTCGGGAGGCAGAGGCAGGCGGATCTCTGTGAGTTCGAGGCCAGCCTGATCTACAGAGCGAGATTCCAGGACAGGCACCAAAACTACACAGAGAAACCCTGTCTCAAAAAATACCAAGAAAAAAAAAAAAGAAGAACTCGGTTTCTTTTTTCATAAGCCAGGATAACCTCATATGCTTTAAAAACGATCTTTGTGAGGTCAAATATGACGATTTATATAAAGTTCCATATATTACCAATTAAGTGTTCAGCATTAATTCCCTCCTTATACACTGGCTCACCAATAATTTTATTCACTCGTGTTTTCCATATTCAGTGAAGAAGATGTTTTTAAATTACAAACGAGGGAAAATGAAAGAGCATTGGATCTGGATTTCCTCAGTCCCCCTAATTGCTTCTCTCTGAAAGTAGAGTAGCACCTGGATGACTGAGCCCATGACTTGTTGACTCATGATATCTCAAGCCTCTATTTCTAACCCCCTCCTTTTTTATTTCCTAAAGCTTTTGACCTGTATTCTTTAATAGGATACAGATACTTGCCACAGCTCTTGGACACTTAAAATAAAGCACTTTGAGTTTGTATTAGCTACATCAACTTTCAGTGCTACAGTTTCAAAATGTGAAAAGCCCAATACTTTTTACTAGTGATTGTATGTTAAAGTTTTTATTTCGTTGGCCTAAATTAATGAATACCGAGATGGTCTGTGGTGTTTTTCACAACAAATGATTCCCAAATCATACATGATATTGAATAAAAATAAGAACTGCTCAATACTCAGGTGAATTGATTCTGAAATCAAGTCCAACATACTATTAAATAGCCAGGGAATTCTGGCTATCCATCACAGAAATACACACATGCCAAGATGCAGATGGGATGATTCCTTCCCACTTGCCAATAACATCTGGAGATACTTTGCATCCTAACACAAAGGGGGTGGCCATCTATTAAACAGAAAGGAGGGCACGGCCAATACTACCTATCTGCACAGGACAGCCTTCAAAAATACTCTGTACCAAAACTGTTGCTTTGTTTATTTGCTTGTTTTCTTTTTGTGATGCTTGGGATCAAACTGAGGGCCTCATGCATGCTACCACTGAACCACATCCCCAGCCTGGGCCTAATGTGTTGTCACAATGGAGAAACTCTAGGTGTGGTGGTTTGAAAGAAAATGCCCCCCCACAAAGGGAGTGACACTAATGGGAGGTGTGATCTTGTTAGAGGAAGTGTGTCACTGTGGAGGCGGGCTTTGAGGTCTCATATATGCTCAAGCCACGCCTAGTAAGACAGACCACTTCCTGTTGCCTTCAAGTCAAGGTTATGGGACTTTCAGCTACCTCTCTAGCATCATGTCTACCTGAACACTACCATGTCACACCAAGATGATAATGGACTAAACCTCTGAAAATGTAAACCACCCAAATTAAATGTTTTTCCTTTATAAGAGTTGTTGTGGTCATGGTGCCTCTTCACAACAAAAGAAACCCTAAGATATTGGGTTAAAGAAAATACACTATTAGCCAGGTGGTGGTGGTGCACACCTTTAATTCCAGGACTTGGAGGCACAGGCAGGTAGATCTCTGATTTTGAGGCCAGCCTGGTGTATGGAGTGAGTTCTACTACACTAAGAAGCCCTGTCTCAGGAAAAAAATGAAAAAAAAAAAAAAGGAAAAGAAAGAAAATAAAATACACTATTAAATTTTATTCACCTGCTTCAAAAAAACAAACAAACCTCTTTACTATCACTTCCAGTAACTCAAAAGGTAAATTTTGTCTCACAATTATATTTTTTGGACACAGGCATCTCATAGACATCGTATCCCAAATGAGTGAATATACATATTTATTGTATCTGCTCTCCGACTATCTCATCCTCTCCTGTCTGTCAATAGCACCAAATAGAAACCTGAAGTTCATTTTTGGCTGCTATCTGTCTTCCTTACTTCCTACCTTTAATTGAGTGAATGACAGATTCTTCCAGTTCTGCCTCTGACACATTTCCAACCCATCCTTCCCCTCTGCATCTTTCTCACATGTCTAAACTTCTAGTATCTCTGACGTTTGTTTAATGGACATGGACCCAGCATTGCCAGGTGCTGCAAGTACTAAATACATCACCGCTCCCCTACTTGCAGCGTTTCATGGGATCCAGGAAGGAAGGCCATGATTGATGCTTAATGTGGAAGTGCTTAGAGAGCACTACAGTGCTGTGAAAACAAGAAGAGAGGACATGACAGAGAAACCTGGAGGAAGTAAGGTCTAAACCCCGTTTGACAGCATGAGAAAGGATGGCTAAATGAAGCAAATAGAGAGCTCTGGGCAGAGAGAGTCACGTGCACTAAGACAGAGAATTCTGTGCCTGGAACAGCACCAAGCCAGCTTCCTCCCAGGATCTACTGACTTGCTGGGGAGTAACCGAAAGGTGAGGGGGAAGAACGGAGAGAAGTGGAGTGAGGACATTTGAACTTTTTTTTTTTTTAACTAATGTGTTTAAAATAGTTTTTACTTAAAATGATGGAAAGGCATTAAGGAAAATTAATAAAAAGTACAATCTGAGCACTGCTCATCAGGATTGAGTACTAGAGAGAACATTCCACTGCAGAGTGGAGGGTGGGCTGGGAAGAGGGCAAGAGTAATGTGCTAAGGATGAGGATGGTAGACGTGAGAATGAGGATCCCCTCTCGGCTCTATCCCTGCCCACACCTCCACGTCTTTGACTGGAGGCCAGGCTGGATCTAGGGACCTGAGATCATTGCCTAGCCCAATTGTCATTAGAGAGGCTTCACCCAGCAACTGATGGAAACAAATGCAGAGACACACAGCCAAACATAGGCAGATCTCAGGAAATACTGTGGAACTGGGGGAGAAAGGATTATGGGAGCCAGAGGGACCAAGGACACCATACGAAAACATACAGAGTCAACTGACCTGGGCTCATGGGGGCTCATGGGGGCTCACGGGGGCTCACGAAGACTGAACCGCCAACCAGAGAACTTGCATGGGACTGACCTGAGCCCTTTGCACACATGTTGCAGTTGTATGGCTTGGTCTTCCTGTAGGACTCCTGGCAGAGGGAGCAGGGGCTGTCTCTGGCTCTGCTGCCTGCTCTTGGGACCCTTTCCTCCTACTGGGTTGCCTAGTTCAGCCTCAATAGGAGAGGAGGTGCCTAGTCTTGCTGCAACTTGATATGCTGTGGCTGACTCATATACGTGTGAGGCCTGCACTTTTCTGAAGGAAAGGGAGAGGGAGTGGATGGGGTAGGGGGATAGACTGGAAGGAAAGAACAGAGGAAGGGGAAACAGTGACCAGGCTGGGAAAAAAATTAATTAAGTAATCATACAAAAGTCCAAGTCTGCAGCCTTAAAGTAGAGTGTTTTTTTGTTGTTTTGTATTTTTCTCATTAGTGTATTTTATTTTATTTTATTTATTTATTTTTAAATTACACTCATGATATTAATCACATTTGTGGTATTCATAGATTACATTCGCAGTATTCATTCAAGTAGAGTGTTTTAATTGCACGATTCACACTATTTTACAAAAGGTGAATTCTCTGACAAAAGTTTGTATTTTTATGAATAATGATATAAATAGGATCTGCAACCTAAAAAATAAATAAATAAGAATGAGAAAAAAGATGGTGGCCAATGGTATGTAGGAATAAAGAAGTCTCTGATTCTTCTGGGTTTACGGTGATTGAATGAATGCTCATGCCATGCAAGAAAGATATGTTTACAAAACTCAGCTTCTTGGGTTGAGGACTTTAAGTTAGAGGCAGGACTTATCTGTTCTGGTCCAGTAGGGTTTGGAAGTGTCTAACATTTACCCAAAGGGTTGATTCCATTTGGTCGATGGGTGTATAGGTCTGAAATTCAGGAGACTGCTGAGCTAATGATGGAGCTTTGGATTCGTTAGCATCTGTATCTGACCGTTGAAGCAATAATTTTGGTGAGGTTGACCAGAGTAGAAGTTAGAGGAAACAGTCACCTGGAATGCTGGAATGTCTGTTATTTAAAGAGCTGAGGAATGAAAAGAAATTCCAGAAGGAGATGACTGTGTTGGGGGGGGGGGAACTCAAGATCTGCAGGCAATAAAGTCAAAAGGAATTTGGACAATCAAGTGTGTCATCTGGGATTCATGAAATGCCTGTTGGTTCGACGATAAAGAGATCTGTAAACACGACCAGTTTCATAAATTATCTTGATTTTAGAATGGAGCTTCTTGATCCAAGTGGTTCTGACACTTAGGTATTATTTCACAAAATTGGGTGATGGTTTTGGTTGTCACAACTGGGGAAGAGCTACTGATATCTAGTAAGATGTGCTAAGCACCGAACAGTGGACAGGGTACTATCCACAGCAAAGAGTCATCTGGACTAAGATGTCAGCATCTCAGCTGAGAATTCCTAGTGCACAAAGTATTGAACACTAGTTACACCAGAATTGGTACTGTTTCATTAAATTAATAGTGAATGTAAAAGAGACAAATTTAGCAGGATAGAGAGTAAAAAAAAGTAAGAATTTAAATCCTTTTGGTATGTTGAAGGAGAAAGGCAGGAAAAAAAGAGGTAAATGAAAGTGGCCCCAATAATCCCTGGAGAATAGCGGGCGCTCAGATGCATAACATTAGTCATTCTGCTGAAATAGATGAGAAGAAGTGATGGGTTAAATGAAATTGTTTGTTTGCTTATGGGGGTAAATAAAGTCTGCCCATTGAATGACCTTGATTTCTCTATGAAACACAAGGTAGTGCCATTTGCCAAGGCAGAAAGTTTGGAAGTGGCTGGGGGGCGGGGGTGATTAGAACACAGAGATTAAAAACATCAGAGTAAACTGGGCGGTGTTACACACCCCTCAATCCCAGCACTCAGAGGCAGAGACAGGTGGATCTCTGAGTTCAGGCCAGCCTGGTCTACAAAGTGAGTTCCCAGACAGCCATGGCTGTTATATAGATAAACCCTGTCTCAAAAAACAAAAACAAAACAAACAAAATTCCATCCGAATAGCCAGAGGATGGTGCCGCATGCCTTTAATCCTAGCACTTGAGAGGCCGACCAACCTGGTCTACAGAGTGAGTTCCAGGACATCCAGAGCTACATAGAGGGAAACCCTGTTTCAAAAAACAAAACAAACAAAAACCCCACACATCAGAATAGCCTCTGACATAGTGGCCAGTGGCCCGGATGATGCTGGCAACCCACAGCAGGAGGCCCAGATCAGAAAAGGGTTGAGACTGGGAGGTCAGGCGCTGCAGCCTGTATCTGCAGTAAAGGGGATGATAAGGTAGGCAAGAGCTCACACCTGAACTCCAATAGCTGCCCTCTGGTTTTCTGGGTGTTCCTTTAACTCCCATCCTACCATCCGTTCTACACTAAATAACTGTCGGGGTATAGCAAAAACTGAGACAATAAACTGACTAAAATCCTTTAATAACCCTTCATCACCTCCAGGTCTTGTCTAGACTCACCGGTGTCTTTTCATGTCGGATCTCACCATCCTGCCTCCATCTGGTTCAGATTTCAGTGCTCTTCTTAAACTTGTAACTCTTTCAAGACGAAACAAGCAAACAAAATCTACATGGCAGCATTCCAGGACCAGCCTTGGGTTTGCTCCTTGAAATTAACAA
Organism: Peromyscus maniculatus bairdii; assembly: GCF_049852395.1. Classification (NCBI taxonomy): domain Eukaryota; kingdom Metazoa; phylum Chordata; class Mammalia; order Rodentia; family Cricetidae; genus Peromyscus; species Peromyscus maniculatus. The sequence goes on from NC_134858.1 coordinate 68,079,119, forward strand.
CCTTCTGTTTGTACAGTCTCTCGAGCTTGCCTGTTGGAGTGGAAGGAGCATCCCTTCTCCTACCCAAGGCTGATTCCTGTGACCTTTAACCATTTGCCTCCACAGAAACTCTTCCCCGGGGGGTTTTTTGCCTCTCTTTTTCAACTGGGTCTTTCCTTCAACAAACCAAGAGGACTCAAGCTGTGCCCTTCCCTGACTCCAGCCCTGCTGGATGTGCACCTTTATGTCCCCTCACCGTACCTTTGCACCCACCGTTTCTTGGTCTGGAAGTACCCTTCCCTCTCCTCCATTCTCCCACCAGGCGTCATCTGCCTCCGTCATCTGCCAAGCCCTCCTCCCTGAAGCGCCCCCTCACCTCTCTGAATACCCAGCAGCAACCATTCCTTCCTTCCCTTGTAGTCTCGTCCCTCTACGTCCATACTGTACTCATTATACTTTTTTTTAAAGATTTATTTATTTATTTATTATGTACATAGAAGAGGTTGCCAGATCTCATTACAGATGGTTGTGAGCCACCATGGAGGTGCTGGGAATTGAACTCAGGACCTCTTGAAGAGCAGTCGGTGCTCTTAACCTCTGAGCCATCTCTGCAGCCCCCTCATTATACTTTTTATATATACACTTGCATACCTTCCAAAACACTAAATGCAAAGAAAATGTCTTTCTTTGGCAGAAAGACAGCACTCAGTAAGTATTTATTGAACTGTAATAAGAAATGAGCTTTGGATTATAGTGTCAGTTTTACCACTAATTTTGACCAAATCATTTGGAATCTCTGACAATTAATTGAAGTTATCACCTGTGGAAGGGTCAGGACCATCCCTATACACTCTGGGCCAAATCCAATTGCTTTATGCTTTACTTACTTACTTGTTTGTTTGTTTGTTTGTTTGTGTGCATAGGTGTTTGGCCTGCTTGTATGTCTATGCAGCATGTGTGTGCTGTGTCTGCCGAGTTCAGATCCCCAGGAACTAGAGTTATAGGCAGTTGTGAGCTGCCATGTGGGTGCTAGAAATTGAACCAGGATCCTCTGGAAGAGCAGCCAGTGCTCTTAACCACCGAGCCATCTCTCCAGCCCCCTTAATCTGCATTCTTGAAACTGCAGCAAAATAAAGCTTAACACATTAGCCTGAGTTCATGGGCCAGAAGTATCTAATTCTGTGTCTAATTTCAGGAAGGAGTTTCAGGAGCTTTGTCTAAACATAGAAATACTGGGGCGGGTGAGATGGCGCAGTGTGTGTGTGGGCCCAGGGTTTGCCACTGAGCCTGGTAATGAGAGTTTCATCCCTGGAGCCCACATGGAGGGGGGCTACTGCTCTCTGAGGGTTGTTCTCTGACCTCCATGTTGCTGGAGGGCTTCTCTCCAGGTTCCCCAAGCCCCGCAGTCCCACAATCCACTTATAAAATAATCACTCAGACGCTTATATCACTTATAAACTGTATGGCCGTGGCAGGCTTCTTGCTAACTGTTCTTTTATCTTAAATTAACCCATTTTTATAAATCTATACCTTGCCACATGGCTGGTGGCTTACCAGAGTCTTTACATGCTGCTTGTCCTGGCGGTGGCTGCAGTGTCTCTCTCCTCAGCCTTCCGCTTCCCAGAATTCTCCTCTCTCCTTGTCCCACCTACTTCCTGCCTGGCAACCTACTTCCTGCCTGGTCACTGGCCATCAGTGTTTTATTTATATAGAGCAATATCCACAGCACCTCCACATGTGAATGTCTCCCCAGAATAACTGTAAAAATCATAATTAAAAATTATTAATAAAGCTGGGCAGTGGTGGCGCACACCTTTAACCCCAGCACTTGGGAGGCAGAGCCAGGCAGATCTCTCTGAGTTCAAGGCCAGCCTGGTCTATAGAGAGAGATCTAGGACCCACACCCAAACTACACAGAGAAACCCTGTCTTGAAAAACAAAACAAAAAAAAATTATTAATAAAAATATGGAGCTAAGACGGGTGATGGTGGTGCATGCTTTTAATCCCAACATCCAGGAGGCAGAGACAGGCAGATCTCTGTGAGTTTGAGGCCAGCCTGGGCTACAGAGCGAGGTCCAGGACAGCTAGGACTGTTAACACAGAGAAACCCTGTCCCAAGAAACTAAATAAAAGAAAGGAAGGGAGGAAGGAAGGAAGGAGGGAGGGAGGGAGGGAGGGAGGGAAGGAGGGAAGGAAGGAAGAAAGAAAAAACAAACAAAACACATGGAGCTAGAGAGATGGCTCAGTGTTTAAGAGTACTTGCTATTCTCCAGTGGACCTGGGTTCAAATCCCAGCACCAACATGGTAGCTCACAACCATCGGTAACTCCAGTTCCATAGGATCTGATGCTCTCTTCTGGCCTCTGTGGGCAGCAGGTACACACATGGTACACAGACATACATGTGGCAAAACACCCATACACATACAAATAATTACCAAATTTCAATGTAAAAACAAAAATAAACATGGAAATACTGAGTCACTTGAAATAAAGGAAAGAATAGTTTCTACAAATGATCAAAAACCAGATATAGATAGATAGATAGATAGATAGATAGATAGATAGATAGATAGACAGACAGACAGACAGGGGTATCCACTGTCCACTACATACTTCACAACTGAAAAAACTTTACAACCAAGGTTAACCAAAGACATGGTCAGATTTGTAATGAAGACGGTGACGCAAAACTTAGTGACTCAAGGCAATGCTCTGGGAAGATCTTGGGAGATTGTCAAGAGTATTTGCAGAGCTACTCTCCCCGTGACATCTTTGGACAGGATGGGAAGGATCTCAAAAGGGCTTCTGAGAACACTCAATGAGTCACAACAAATTCCTTATGGGAAATTGAAGCTGAGAACATTATGGACCCCATAACTGCAAGTTTAGCTAATGTGGTCCAGTTCCTCTGTGTGTACATATGCATGTGGATGCATATGTATTGGTGAAATTATTAAGGCCACTCCACGTAGTTAAAGGGGAGGTTTATTTTGTGGGGTAACTTACAAGTGAAGGGATAGTTTACAGGGTCTGGGAAAGGTATGGCGCAGTCCAGCGGTGTTCTCTGGAGAACTCTGCTCGGTCTACCTCCAGCATCCAGGGTCCAGGACCCAAGAGAGCAGGCGCATCCGGATCTCCGGTCTTCAGCATCCTCTCTCGGCCCCGCCTTGTAGGCATGACAATTACCGAAGCCCCAATGGGGGTTGGAACTTCTAGGTCAAACCTGGAATGGCTACCCACTACACATATGCATGTGTGTGGGGGCATGTGTATGTAGGTGCTCACGGTGGCCAGAGCTCAACCTTGGAGGAGCCATCCTTGTTTTTATGAATCAGGTCTCTCATTGATCCTGGGCTTCACCAGTTAGGCTAGGCTGGCTGGTGAGTGAATCTCGGGATCTCCTTGTCTCTGTCTTCCCTCTACTGGGATCACAGCAAAACCACCACACCACAGGCTTTTTACATGGATGCTGGGGGATTGAACTCAGGACCTCATATTTGCATGGCAAGCACTTTACTGACTGAGCTCTCTACCTGGGCCCTAAAAGTTTGTTTATATAGAAATGAGATTTTCTTTAGGTTACTTTTGCAGAGACTATGTACGTCATGTAGAACTACATGGTCTTTATTGTAACTACGAAGGGACAGAGGCAAAGGTAGTCAATAGACACAGCTTTGATTTTCTACTAGTAAACTGTATTAAGAAGCTACTTGATGTAATGATAACTTCAAAAGAGAAGTTTTGTTTTTCGAGACAGGGTCTACTACTAGCTCTGACTGTCCCAGGACTCAGTCTGTAGACCAAGCTGGCCTCGAACACTCAGAGAATTCACCTGCTTCTGCCTCCCAAGTACAGGGGTTAAAGATATGTGTCACCACAGTCGGTTCAAAACAGAATTTTCAAGAATATTTACTATAGGGCTGAAGAGATGGCTCAGAGGTTAAGAGCACTGGCTGTTCTTCCAGAGGTCCTGAGTTCAATTCCCAGCAACCACATGATGGCTCACAACTATCTTTAATGGTGCCCTCTTCCAGCCTACAGGGATGCAGGCAGAATACTGTATGCATAATAAATAAATAAATATTTTTTAAAAAGAATACTTACTATAGTTTAGGTTTCTCTAGTTGCATTGACTATGTATGGCCTTCAAGATATTTTGAATCATTAGTAACTAATACTGTGTGGCTTGGCATCTGAAAAACTAACGTCACAAACTGATCTAATGAAGTGATACAGAATACCGGGAATTTTAGTTGCACATGGTGACACACATTTGTGACCCCAGCAGTCAAGATATAGGAGCAAGAAGATCCTGATCAAGGCCAGCCTGGACTGCACAGAGAGACCCTGTCTCACCCACCCATCCCACCCATGCTTCAGACAAAAAGCCTGGCTGGAACTTTGAAGACAAGCACTTGAAAGTCCATGCCGCCTCAGACATTTCTGGTTTTTAAGACAAGTTCTATGCACAAATGAGGCCAGCTGGTTCCAGGAAAGTATTTTTAAGGAAAGCTGTGGAAAGATAAAAGAGATAGCCAGCACCCCATGACTGGTAACTGCCTAGAATTGACTGAAGAGCCTTAGCTGACTGAACATTTTCAGAGGTGGTTTAGTCTGTCCACCCCTGTGCCTTACCTACAGTCAGTCAAAGGCAACCCGGGCTTTCCTCTGACCTTTGACTTTAGGCTGCTTTATGTGCTTTTCCATGCTCTGCAATGCTGTTTCGGAAATCCATAATTTCTGAAGTGTTCACCTCTGCTTGCTAGAAGAAAGGTTCTGATTACTGAAAAATAAGGCCCTCGGAGTTCTAACAGTTCATGTTTACTAGTCAGGTTTATATGTTCCCTGTGATGATTATAATTTCACAGGTGATTTACATACTGGTTAATTTTTTTAAAATTCAGGACAAGAAGTAAAGATGCCTCTATGCATTTTCTTGTTATTATTCATAGATAAGGTAAAGTTTTCCAAAAACATTAAAAGTTACAGCATTAGTATTGATTTAATTATATAAAGTACATCTTGACTGACTTGGGGCAATAGGACAAAGGAGAAAGAAGAGTGAAATGTAATGTCTATGTACTAAAAGGGGATTTTTTCAAAAAGGATTTCTGTGTGTGCAGTGCTCATGGAAGCCAGAGGCATCAAATGTCCCCAGAGCTGGAATAACAACAGGTGGTTATGAACCACCCCACATGGGTGCTGGATACTGCATTCAGATTCGCTGCAAGACTAGTATACACTCTGAACTATTGAGTCAGCTCCCCAAGACCCCTCAAAAGGGGTTTAAGAACTACTTAACAGCAGTGCAGAGGTGGTGCATGCCTTTAATCCCAGCACTCGGGAGGTAGAGGCAGGCAAATCTCTGTGAGTTTGAGGCCAGTCTGGTCTACAGAGTGAGTTCCAGGACAGCCAGGACTATTACATAGAGAAACCCTGTCTCAAAACCCCCAACAACAACAACAACAACAACAACAACAACAAAAACTACTTAACCGCTTGCATCTGAATGCCTCCAGCACTGAGTGCTGCTGGTAATATGTTTTGAGGGGCTGGAGATCCAACACAGGTGCCCCAGGATCTTCATGCAGGCTTGGGGAGTATGTTCTGTCAGTGAACAGCCAGCCCACAGAGCACAAGTCACCATTATGCTAATGCTTCAGAAACTTGAAACGATTTAGAGATTTTAATTGATTTGAGATCTTAGTTAAGGTTTAGTCAATTGATTAATGTTGATAATGTCAAACTCTGAAACCTATTCATTTCAATTATACAGGTTAGTACAGCTCATGGTCTCCAATGTGGGAGAGTGTTGAACTGGGAAATGGTGCCATCTACTGAAGCAGCGTTCCGGAAGCATCCTAACAACCAGTTCATTTTGAAGAATGTGAGGTATTGATTTTTCTCAAAAATGTGCACCTCAGGGCCTGTGAGATGACTCACAGGTGTTCAATTCCCAAACTGATGACCTGAATTCAAGCCCCTGAACCCATATGGTGGAAGGCAAGAACCAATTCCTAAACGTTGTCCTCTGACTTCCTTCACATGCATGGTATGGTTTCCCCTGTGAACATTTTAAAAATGTACATCTTCATGCAGCAAATACTCTTTGATTTAACTTAATCTCTCCTTTCAGTCAAAGACAGAAGACTGTCCACATGTGTTTATCATACCCAACGTCACCCTGACGAAGGAATTAAAAAGGTACCAACCTAACACAAGAAAATGGGACCAGGCCATTAGCCATGTGGTCCTCTCCAATGTCTGGAAGGGCAGTCAGAGAACTGGTGAGTCCTGTGGCACAGTGGAGAGGCAACAGCACAGCACAGACTCCTGCCAGAGAGGGCTGGGAGCTATATGCCTTGCTGGATCTGAGAGGACAGGGACTCGGGCCAAGAGCAAGACCACAGCCCAAAGCACAAGACAGGAATGGTAGCGGAAGAGAGCAACTGTGAGTCTTTCCGTGGCAAGGCCAGACCTCTCCACTTGTCTCTTGACCACACGTGAAGAATAGGGCACCTGGGCCTTTAAATAAGGGGCAGGGAGTTGAGCAGAGAAACGGGTGGAGAACCAGAGCAGCTGGTATGACAAGCTGTGACAAATACTTCACATTCTAATGGTCAGGGGCCCCACCTGCCTAGCAGCAGGTGGCATCCATCTATGCAGACTTCAGGTGTGGTTTTTAAACTACAACATTTGTAAATATTTATTGACCACTAAGAAATGCCAGTTTTTGTTTTTTGTTTTGTTTTTCGTTTGATTTTTTTTTTTTTTTTGAGACAGGGTTTCTCTGTGTAGTTTTGGTGCCTGTCCTGGATCTCACTCTGTAGACCAGGCTGGCCTCAAACTCACAGAGATCTGCCTGCCTCTGCCTCCTGAGTGTTGGGACTAAAGGCATGTGCCACCACTGCCCGGCGAAATGCCAGTTTTATGAGAAGGTTGTAACATGAAAGAGAAACAGGTAAATATTTTTGAATGACTAAGAGGGTGGAGGTATGTCAACAAATATTAGGAAAATATTTTAAATTCTCTAATATACTCAAACATTTAAAATGCAGCAGTCTTTAAATTTTTTTGAAGCTTTAAAAAATTGTATGCGCATTAGTATTTTGCCTGCGTGTACGTCTGTGCACCACATGTGTGCAGTGTCCACAGAGGCCAGAAAAGGGGTGTTGGATCCTCTGGAACTGGAGTTACAGCCAGTTGTGAGCCATCGTGTTGGTGCTGGGAATTGAACCTGGATCCTCCAGAAGAGCAATCAGAGCTCTTAGCAGCTGAGTCATCTCTTGGCCCAACACTGCAGTCTTAGAAGAGGAACAAAAAGTCATGGAAAAAATCAAGGTGAAGCATTTAAGAATTGAAATTATGATTTCAGAGATTAAAATTCAGTACAAGGACTGAAAGATAAAAACAAGAAACTCAAGATGTTAAGAAAAAGAAAGAAAGAAAATTAACAGGAAAGAAAAGGTGCAGCCTAGAGACGAAATATCTCTAATAGGGGTTTCTTAAAGAAAGAAAGGGAAGGAAGAAATGATGAGAAAAATACTTAAAGTCCCGAAATACAGAAGAGTTCAAAATTTTAACATACTCAGTTACCTGCTAAGAGATCTTTTGTCCACTACAAATAATGCTGCTGTAAGCATTTATGGACAGGTCTGTTTGGATCCTTGCTCCAGGTCCTTCAGTGTATATACCTAGGAGGGGCATTTGCTGGGTCAAATGGTCACTCTGTGATTAGCTTTGTGAAGAATTGTCAAACTGTGTTTCATGGCAGCCACACAATTTTACATTCCCAAGCAACAATATTAAGAGTGCTACAGTTGCTGGGCGGTGGTGGCCCACGCCTTTAATCCCAGCACTCAGGAGGCAGAGGCAGGCGGATCTCTGTGAGTTCGAGGACAGCCTGGGCTACCAAGTGAGTTCCAGGAAAAGGCACAAAGCTACACAGAGAAACCCTGTCTCGAAAAAAACAAAAAAAAAAAAACAAAAACAAAAAAAAAAGAGTGCTACAGTATCTTCCACACCAACACTTGTTACTGTTTTGGTTTGTTTTTAGACACAGGCTCTCTGTTTTCCAATCTGGCCTTGAGCATGTGGGCTCACATGGTCCTGTGTCAGCCTCCCAACCAGCTGAGTTCACGGCTCATCTGTTTGATAATAGTCATAAGTGGGGAGGTGATAGTGTCTATCATGGTCACACTGATTTTTTTTTGGGGGGGGGGGTTGTTTTCGGGTTTTTAGTGAGTACCTTAGAAATGATCATAATTCTTTTTTAAAAAATCAAAACCTGTGCTGGAGAGATGGCTCAGAGGTTAAGAGCACTGACTGCTCTTCCAGAGGTCCTGAGTTCAATTCCCAGCAACCACGTGGTGGCTCACAACCATCTGTAATGAGATATGGTGCCCTCTTCTGGCCTGTAGACATGCATACAGGCGGAACATTATATACATAATAAATAAATAAATAAATTTTTTAAAAAAAAACCAAAAGCTGCTGGGTGGTTGGTGGTGCTCGCCTTTTTTCCCAACACTCAGGAGGCAGAGGCAGGTGGATCTCTGAGTTGAAGACCAGCCTGATCTACAGAGCAAGTTCCAAATTCTAGGACAGCCAGGACTACAGGGAGAAATCCTGTCTCGGTGGTGGTGGTAGTGGGGGGGGGGCGTTAAAACCTGATAATGTGGGGTTGGGAAGAAGGTTTCAGCAGTTCAGACCCAGGTTCAATTCCCAACACCCACATCTGAGGCCCTTTTCTGGCATCCTTGGACACTGCATGCATGTGGTGTACATACATAAACACACACAGGTATAAACACTCCTACATGTAAAATAAAATAAATCTAAAAAATAAAAATAATAACCCTGATATTGTTATCTTTAGATTCCTGGACAAAAATCTATAAGTGACTTACCAGCATTTACTACATATATACACCCAACATTCTCAGTTTTATCATCTGCTATAATTCTATAACTTTTAGCTCTTGGGCTGGAGAAATGGCTCAGAGGTTAAGAACACTGACTTCTCTTCCAGAGGTCTTGAGTTCAATTCCCAGCAACCACATGGTGGCTCACAACCACCTGTAATGAGATCTGGTGCCCTCTTCTGGCCTGCAGACATACATGCAGAGAGAACATTGTATGCATAATAAATAAATAAATCTTTTTTTAAAAAAACTTTTAGCTCTCAAGAGTATACTGCTTTGCATAATCCTATTTTCATAATCAATATGATTTCATAATTAATAATCTAGGCCGGGTGGTGGTGGCGGTGGCGGCGGCGGCGGCAGCAGCAGCAGCAGCAGCAGCAGCAGCAGCAGCAGCAGCAGCGGCGCATGCCTTTAATCCCAGCACTCCGGAGGCAGAGCCAGGCAGATCTCTGTGAGTTCGAGGCCAGCCTGGGCTACCAAGTGAGTTTCAGGAAAGGCGCAAAGCTACACAGAGAAACCCTGTCTCGAAAAAAAAAAAAAAAAAAAAAAAAAGCTTGAATTCTTGAGTTCTAGAATTTTTTGTGTGGCAAATATGCTGTATTGTTGTTTTAAAAACATATTCCATTTCTTCTTGCTAAAGTTTTCAGCCTTTTTTGTTCCCTAAACACAGTAATCATCTTGTTTTTCCAAGTCTGTGTCTGGGAATTCCAGGTTCTGGAGTCTCCTGTCACTTCTTTTTCCTGATGGTTCGGACTCGTGACTTCTCCTCTCTGTGTGTCTCTTTTCCTGAGTCCAGGCTGTTGAGCTTGAAGTGATTTTTACAGACACCACCAGATGCTAACTTCCTCCTCAAAGGATTCTGGTCGTATCTGCCAAGTGCTCAAGGTAGTCAACAGTGCAGGACAGAGGTGTGTGGTTCCCATCATCGCCTGGCCTGGAGGACTGTGGTCCACACCCTCCCTCTCAGAATACAGCTCTCTATACCTTTATACAAAACCTGGTGTGGATCACCATCCTTGGAGTGCTACTTGTATTCTAGCCTTCATTCCTGCAGCCCAGGAAGGCTTCTATAAGCAATTTAGTGACTCATTTATCTCTACAGGGTCTGTGCAGAATACAGGAAAAACCTGCTTCCAAATGGCTCACTCTGGGCCCCAGTTCTAACTCATGTCTTGCTTCTAATTCCTACAAAATTACAAGATGTTTCATGATTTTTAAATCTCTTCAGTAATCTGCAGTGGGATGGCAAGTGCCAATTATCTAGCCCAGATGTTCTGCCGGTATGGACTTTTCCTTAGGAATTATGTATGCAGCTTTACACGTGTGCTGATATCTCAGTTTTATATCTTTGTCTTCATCTTTCTTTGAACACCAGATGTATCTGTTCAACTACCTATTCTATATCTCCACCCTATTATTTCATGGGAACTCCAAGCCCAAAGAGACAAACAATCAGATTTCTATCTATGTGTCATTCAATTCTTAGGTCCAAAGTTTCAGCTTATGCTTTAGTTTTTAGATTTATTTATTTATCTTTCATATGTACCTGGTGCCCACGGAGATCAAAAGAGGGTTTTAGATCCCATGGAACTAGAATGACAGATGATTGTGATCTGCCATGAGGTGCTAGGAAACAAACCCGGGACCACGGTAAGAGCAGCCAGTGCTCTTCTTAACTGTTGAGCGGTTTCGCCAGGTTTTATTACTGTTGTTATCATTATTTTAGGCAGGATCTCACCTGGTATCCTTGGCTGGCCTGAAACTCTCTATAAAGACCAGGCTGGCCTTGAATTCACAGATAGGCCTGCCTCTGCCTCTCAAATGCTGAGATTAAAGGCATGTGCCCCCATACCTAGCAGAACAACAAAATTTAAATTAGAAATATACAAATAAGTACCATTAGTGACTTAAGCTCGGCTACCAATAATTGACAAAATAATTGAACCCATACAGTTGTGCTCGCTTTGGCAGCACGTCTATTAAAATTGGAACCAGGGGTTGGGGGTTTAGCTCAGTGGTAGAGTGCTTGCCTAGCAAGTGCAAGGCCCTGGGTTCGGTCCTCAGCTCTGAAAAAAAAAATTGGAACAATATGGAGAAGATTAGCATGGCCCTGTGAAAGGGTGACACAAAAGTTCAGGAAGCATTCCATATTCAACAACAAAAAACAGGCCAGGTAGTGGTGGCGCACACCTTTAATCTCAGCACTTGGAAGGCAGAAGCATGCAGATCTCTGTGAGTTCCAAGCCAGCCTGGTTTACAAATCGAGTTCCTGGACGGACAGTCAGGACTAAAAAGAAAAACCCTGTTTGAAAAACAACAACAATCCACAACAAGAACAAATAAACAAAACAAAACAAAACAGAAAAAGTTGACAGTACTAATCAACCTGACTTAAATCCAGTAACAACACATTTTCACCAAGGCAGCATTGTACATTTACCAGATTATATTATACTCTGACCCATAAAGCAAATGCTTATAAATCTAAGAACAAATGAAATCATGGGGAAAAAGAATTAAATTAGATAACAGAAAAGTATTTGAAAACTCCCCTACAAATACCTGGAAGCTAATAAAAACAACACTTTCAAATACCTGGGCCAAGGAAGATCAGAAAAAAATATTTTGAACTGAATAAAGATAAAACCACAACTATTAAAAATTTGGGAATGCCATTAAAGCAGTGTTCTCAGAGAAAATTATAGCATTAAATATTTTTTGCATTAAATATTTATATTGGAAAAAAAAGGAGGCTTTAAAGTAAGTGACCTTTGCTTCCATTAAACAGAAAGCGAGCAGGGGAAAACCAGAGAACCTAAGTGGCTCCTGGGCACCAGGCTCCTGGGCTGTGGGCTGCTGGGCAGCCAGCGGGCTCCTGACAGGCTGTGCACTCCAGCGGGGCCGAATCGGGGATGCCCTGGTGAAACACGTACTTGTCCAGAGGATTCAGGAGATGAATCAGTCAGTAAAATGCTTGCCATACAAGCATGAGGACCTGAATTTGGGTCCCCAGTGCCCCCTGAGAAGCTGGCCAGTGCATATCTGTAATCTCAGCACTGGCAGGATCCCTGTGGCTCCCTGGCTAGCCAGTCTGGCCAATCAGTGAGCTCCAACTTCAGTGAGAAAGCCTGTCAGAAAAATAAGGTGGAGAGAGACTGAAGAAGACACCTGAGCATTGATCTTTAGCCTGTAATTGACCACCCCCACCCCACCCCACCCAACCCCACCCCATCCCACCCCACCCCACCCCACATATATACATAGAAAAAGAAAAAAGAATTGATTCAAGAAAATTATCTATCCCATCAATGACACTTAGGGTTACTATTGCTGTGATGAAACACCATGACCAAAGTAACTTGGGGAGGAGAGGGTTTATTTGGCTTACACTTCCAAAGCACTGTTCATCAGCAAAGGAGGTCAGGACAGGAACTCAAAGAAGGCAGGAACCTGGAAGCAGGAGCTGATGCAGAAGCTGTGGAGAGATGCTGCTTACTGGCTTGTTCCCCCTGGCTTGCTCAGCTTTCTTTCTTTTTTTATTTTGATTTTTCGAGACAGGGTTTCTCTGTGTAGCTTTGCGCCTTTCCTGGAACTCACTTGGTAGCCCAGGCTGGCCTCGAACTCACAGAGATCCGCCTGGCTCTGCCTCCCGAGTGCTGGGATTAAAGGCGTGCATCACCAACCGCCTGGCATCAGCTTGCTTTCTTATAGAACCCAGGACCACCAGCCCAGAGGTGGCCCCACCCCGCTTCATGGCAAGCTCTTTTACCCACTGAACCATAGGCCAGTTATGGACAGTTTTAAGGAATCCCAGTAAGAAAACAAACAAACAAAACCTTTGGGTGTGAAGGTCTTTCCATGGGATCTTAATATATTTAGGTACTGGGATTTGGACCACTGCCTTGTGTATAATGGACGAGCTCTCTGCCTCTGAGCTATATCTATCATAAGCCGCTAAGTTGGAATGTCAAGTGAAAAATTTCCAAGGAGACGGAGGAAAGACCACTTATTGCAGAACTCTCAAGTCTTCTCTGTGGAGTCCCGACAGGTTGCTGTATGCCTCTGGAGTGAGGCAGGAAAGCTATGGCCCACTGGTATAACTCTTCAAGGTCTCTCTGACTTCAGTCCCCTGAATGTTCAGTGAGGACACAGAGGGCATCTTACAACAGAGCTGTCTGATAGTAAAGGCACAGAATGTCTTTCTGTTCTCCATGGTTCTGGGGACCAATCCCAGCACCTCCTACATGCTAGTCAAGCACTCTACCATTGGACTACATCCTCAGCCCAAGACATTTTTCGTCTAAGTTTTTTTTGTTACATCTACTGATTTCCTGGGGACAAAAGGCGTGGCACAGTGAGCTTGCAGAGGTCAGGGGGCAACTGGCAGGAGTTGACCGTCTCCTGCCAGTGAGGGTCTGTGGGATCGAACTTAGACTGTCAGGTTTGGTGGCAGTCACCTTTACCTGCTGAGCCATCTCACAGGCCTTTAAAATTTTTTATTTTGAGGCGAGGTCTCACTATGTAGCCATTGCCTGACCTGGAACTCACTATGTAGACCAGAGCAGCCTCAAACTCACAGAATCCACCTGCCTCTCTCTACCTCCCAAGTGCTAGGGTTACTTATTTATTTATTTGAGACTGGGTCTCCTGTCTCCCAGGCTAGCCTCACCCCATCTATGTCCCCAAAGACCTTGAACTTCTGATCTTCCTGCCTCCGTTTCTCGAGTGCTGAGATGACTGGTATGAACTACTCTGATAGCGTCGGGGATAGAACCTAGGTTTTCATGCGTACTAGGCAAGCAGTCTAGTAACTGAACTATACCCCGTACTCAACCCAGCCAAAGGCATCTTTTCATGTTCCGGTAGATCCTGAGAAATATGCCACTAGTTGCTACAACAAACAAAGTCAGTTCTAGCTGAACTAGTAAGGTAAGATTACTGCCAGTTGCTGATGGCAGGCAGCCCCTCGCTCCCATCCCTCCCCCAGTAGAAAGACTTTATTATATATAGTGTGGCTCTGCAAAGCCTGAGTCTCCAGACATCCGTTGCCACATCAAGGTCTGGCTGTCTCGGTTCGTCTCGAGACACTGAAGAAGCAAACAATAGAACACTAAAAACAGAGAAAGAATTGGGAAGTTTGAGCCCAGTGTAGCCCAAAGCACGGCAGGAACCTTTCCCTGAGTTAACACAGCATGAAGAAGTGAAAGAGGAAAGCACAGGACATAGGGACAGCGACACTTGTAGGATCTGCCTTCGGATGGAGCGACTGGCCAGGATCTGGTTGATGATCATGCCTGTTTTAGGATTTGAATATGAACTGGCAGAGAAGGGGAAATGGAGACGGCGAATAGCAACAGGGTTAACTTCTGACCAAAGTTAGGGAGTAAGGGAGTTAGCAAGGCATCTGTTCTGGTCTCACAAACTCTTTGTGGGGGGTAAACTGAGGCAGAGCAGCAGCTCTCTTTGGAATCTGTACTGTGTGTGTTTATGTACTACTTATACATAACATGAGATCTTGGAAAACAAAAAATAAAATTTTAATATTTTGGGTAGGGAATAAATAAGAGTAGAAGTCAATGGAATGGCAACAGAAACAATAAAGAAACCCTGAACCAGACCTGACTCTGCCGGATCAACTGAACAGCTGGACACTGGCTGTGCTGGTTACGAACTTAAGGAAAGAAGACACAAATCTCTGGTGTCGGGAAGAAGACACCAGTGCATATCAATTCATGTTTGTTTGTTTGTTTTAAACTTTAGGTCCAGCTGGGCGGTGGTGGCACAAGCCTTTAACATCAGCACTCAGGAGGCAGAGGCAGGCGGGTCTCTGTGAGTTCAAGGCCAGCCTGGTCTACAAAGCCAGTTCCAGGAAAGGCGCAAAGCTACACAGAGACACCCTGTCTTGAAAAAACCAAAAGGAAAAAAAAAAAAGATAAACTTTAGGTCCCAAAAGCTTTGCCAATAAAATTTTATAAATCATAAATGTTTTACACTAATTCTATATAAACTCTTTCTAGGAAATAGATGAGCGACTGCCTCAACTTGTATGTCCTGCAGCAGCCTAGAACCAAAACCAAACATAAGAAAACAAAATTGTAGAGCAACACTCCTCATGGAGATACAAAAATCCTTAAGATTTTTAGTGGTAGTACTGGAGAGAACTCACGGTCTGGAGTACACACTTCCTAGAAGAGCTTAGGAATCTGGCCAGTCCATTGCCACATCAAAGTCTGTATCAGTCAGTCACAAGGCACCAAATGAGCGATACTAAATACAGAGAAAAAATTTGAAAGTTTGAGCCCAGTGTGGACCAAAGTTCAGTTCCTATCACCAGTGTCAGATGGCTCACAGCAATCTATAATTCCAGCTCCAGGGGATCCAATATCTACTTTTTGACTTCACAGGCACCTGAACTCAACATGTACAAATCCTCACACAGATGCACATAAACACATAATTTTTTTTTAAAAAAAAGTTTTAAAAAGGTTTTAACAAATGAAAACCAGTGATATATAAATAGATCATGTATCATTACCAAATGTGCGTATCACAGAGTACATGCTTCATTAAAAAATGGTCCATTTAAACCACTATATTCTCATGTTGAAAAGTTTTATAATTTTTTAATAGCTTAAAAATATCATTTGACAAAAATTCAACAGTCACTCATGATAACTCACAGCCAAGTGAAGGGCTAGAGAGATATCCCAGTGATGAAAGATACTTGCTGCTCTTGCAGAGGACCTGAGTTCAGATCCCAGCACCCACATGGTGGCTCACAACTATCTATAACTCTAGTTCTAGGGGATCTGATGCCCTCTCTGGCTTCCAGAGGTACCAGGCACACACAAGGTGCACAGACATGCACTGGGCAAAACAACTACATACATACAATCTTAAAGTTTTTCTTAAGATTTAAAAAAGTCCTCATGGTGATCTGTGAACTGCTGATTTCTGAACATGACATGGCAGTTGCACACACAGACCCACACCATCTGTGGTTACCTGCATAAGACCCACACAAGATCAAGACAGTAAACATTCCAGCATGGGTGGGGAGGGGCTCACAGGTCCCCACTTGCAGCTGAGGAATTGTTGGCAGTTAATGGCTGCTGAGAAAGGGAGAATCATTTTCTTTGTGGGGTGTGGCCATTTGTAGATTGCCAACGCTCCAGTGGGTGGCCTCACACTTGAGAAGGAATTTGGACTCCGTATGTTGCCTTGAAAGAGGAGGAGGAGAAGGAGACATGGAGTTGGGAAAGGTCTAAGCAGAGTGGAGGAAAATATATTGGACACAAGTATGAAATCCTCAAAGAATAAATAAGATATTCTAAAAGGTCTTCAGAGTCTGGAGAGATGGTGCAGCAGTTTATTTAAGAACACTTGCTGCTTTTCCAGAGGATCCAGGTTCGGTTCCCAGCACCCAAGTGGTGGCTCACAACCATCGGTAATTCCAGTCTCAATGGATCTGGTGCCTTCTTCTGACCTCAGCCAGCACCAGGCATGCATGTGATCCATATACACAGAGACCGGCAAAACACCCATACACACAAAAATTAATATGTTTAAGTGTGAAGATCTTCAAGTAAGAAAAGGTGTCTACAAATAATATCCATTACACTTTACAGTGAAAGTCTGAAGCTTTTTCCTCTAAGACTAGGAACAGAGAGAGCAGGTCATAGCTCCGGCTGTTAGACCCGTTTCTTGTAGGCAGATTTTTCTTTGGACTGCCAGCTCTCTCTCTCTCTCTCTCTCTCTCTCTCTCTCTCTCTCTCTCTCTCTCTCTCTCTCTCTCTCTCTCACACACACACACACACACACACACACACACAAGCACAGAGACTTATTGTTAATTATGAAAGCTCTGCCTACAGCTTAAGTTTGTTTATAACTAGCTCTTATTACTTAAGTGAACCCATTTCTGTTCATCTGCCACGTGGCTCGAGGCTTTGACCTCCCCTTCTGCATGTCTTGCTCTCTCTGCATTCCTTTCTTCCTTTCCAAATCCTCTCTGTCCCCAGAAATCCTGCCCAACCTCTTCCTGCCTAGATATTGACCATTCAGCTCTTTACTGAACCAGTCACAGTGACACATCTTCACACAGCGTAAAGGAATATTCCTTAATTATACCACATTTTATCCCATCAGTCCACTTTACCCTTCTTCTTCTCCTTCTCCTTCTCCTTCTTCTCCTTCTCCTTCTCCTTCTTCTTCTTCTTCTTTTTCTTCTTCTTCTTCTTCCTCCTCCTCCTCCTCCTCCTCTTCTTCTTCTTTTTGTTTTTTTTTTTTGTTTTTGTTTTTGTTTTTTGAGACAGGGTTCCTCCATGTAGTTTTGGTGCCTGTCCTGGATCTCGCTCTGTAAACCAAGCTGGCCTCAAACTCACAGAGATCAGCCTGGCTCTACCTCCCAAGTGCTGGGATTAAAGGCGTGCGCCACCACCTGGCCACTTTACCCTTCTATTTCCTACCCGATCCTGATCTTCTTAAGGATGAGTCTGTATTTATTACTTCTTGCATAAGTATTGGTTGATAACTCATTAAGAGATTATGAATTAATTACCAGGGATATAAGGTAACTGAGCCATCTTTCCAGCCCACCTGCACTGTTCTTGTTCAGTATATGACTTGAAGTCTTAGTGAAGCAGTAAGTCAAGGGAAAGAAATAAAAGTGATACAAATAGGAAAGAAAACTTTGAATTAGGTCTGATAAACTCATCCAGAAAACTGCAGAATATAAAATCAAAATATAGAAAATAGTAGCTTTTCTTGCTACCAATAACAGTTATTGAGCAAGAAATCAAGAAAAAAATCCCATTCATAATAACTTAAAAAACAAAGACAAAACAAACAAAACCACTCTTGGATTAACCTAACAAAGGAAGTGAAAGACCTCCACTATAAAACTTTAGACACTGATCTGGGCATGGTAGCACATAGTTGCAGTACCAACACATGGCTGGGCTGAGGCTAGATGAAGAAATCCAGGGTCATCCATGGCTATAGAGTGAGCTAAAGGCTAGCCTTGATTACGTATCTGTCTCTAATGAAATATGAAGAAAGAAATCGAAGAAGACACTAGAAGATGAACATGGTTGATAGAATTAAAATTGTAAAGTGGTTATAATACCCAAAACCATCAAAAGATTCCAAACACTTATAAAATTCCAGTGACTACCTTCACAGAATTTGAAAAAAAAAATTATAAATTTCATGTGGAAACCCAGCAAAATGCTAAATATACACCTATCCTGTGCTTAGTAATTCTACCAATAGATATGTAGCTTCCAAAACTGAGGGCATATATTTACAAAAGACATATGCAAGCCTTTCTCATTCTCAGGCCATGTTGGCTGTTGCCCTAGGTTGGGAGTCATCTTTCACTTAAAGCAGAAAGCTGGTGACCACAAAGATGATGAAAAAGTCTTTGGCTTTAATCAACTATAGCTACGACCTTTTATGAAAAGCTGACAGTATGTGCTAGTGTGCAAGCTGACTCTGAAGATGATCAGATAGGGCAGAGTGCGACCGGTTATTCTTGCCAACAGCCTTGCTTAGAGAAAATCTGAAATAGAATACTACGTCACGTTGGCCAGAACTGGTGTCCTTCAGTACAGAGACAATAACACTGAGCTGGGCACAGCATGTGGAAAATCCTACACAGTGTGCACATTGGCTGTCACTGATCCATTCATTCTGACAGTGTTTGGAGCATGCCAGAACATACTGAAGAAAAGTGAGCCAGGAAAGCATTTCCTTAACAAAGCTTGTCCACAAAACAAAACAACAACAACAACAAAAGACAGATACAAGAACTTTCGTAGCCTTATTCTTCAGCTTTTTTTACATTAGCCACAAACCATGAATGACCTAAATGTCTATGAGAGGAAAAGGAATCTTTAACTGGTAAATTCAGACAATGTAACATCACACAGCAGATTATAAGAATGAGTTATTGGCACATATACCAACATCGTTTTACACACTGTGGTATGTAAGAAAGACCCCCCCCCAAAGAGTAAATAGTATCTAAATCCATCATAAATGTTAAAAATCACATACAGAATTAATTGACTATAACATAACTCAGAAGAGTGGTTATCTGGGAGGAGGTGGATACTGATTGGAAAGCTATGTAATGGATTCTTCCTGGCTGCTAAAAATGTTCTCTGTCTTGAGTTGGATATATTTGAACACACATAAAGCAATATTCAACAGGGGATCATGTGTACAACGGTTGTTTCATAAGATTTGATCATCTAGGGCTGGAGAGATGGCTCAGTGGCTAATAATGGCTATTCTTGTAGAGGACCCAAGTTTGGTTTCCAGCACTCACATGGCAGGTCACACAATGAGTAACTCTGGTTCCAAGGGATCCAATGGCCTCCAAGGACACTGTACACACATAGTGCACAGACATACATGACAGCAAATTGTCATACTCATAAAAATAAATACTGTAAAAAATTCTATTGCCTAGTGATTTTATAGCCATATTAGTTTTTGTATAGTCTATGATGTTCACATGTTGGAAAATTAACAGCACATTTCTTCAAATCTGTCCCTATAAATAAGCAACAGATGAAAAATATGCATATATACATATTTGTTGTTGTTGTTTGTATTACAGAAGAATGTGTCATGAACATTTCCTTTGTTTGTGAATGTTTTCTATCCTAAATTTTTCTACAGACATCCAGATTTTCCCATAGGCAGCTGATCTGTTCCTGCCGTGAACTGTGTATTCGTTATGGCAAACACAATCTGCTGCGGCTGACAGACCCCCATTAGTGCTGCAAAAATTTAATTCTCAGCCGAGCATTGGTGGTGCACACCTTTTGTCCCAGCACTGGGGAGGCAGAGGCAGGAGGATCACTGTGAGTTTGAGGCCAGCCTGGTCTACAGAGCTAGTTCCGGGACAGCCAGGGCTACATAAAGAAACTCTGCCTTGAAAACAAACACAATTATTTCTCAATGCAGGGCCAGCTCTTGTTGACGTGAATCTCTGACAGCTTGCACCTGTACTACCTGGATTATGAAGTCTCCTAGGCCATGGTAAAAATGAGGCTGGAGGATCGCCCATGCAGCTTTTAAGGACCAGACATGGAAATCGCTTACATCAGTTCCACCCACATCCCATTAGCCAAACTGCTAGGGAGGTTCCAGCCTAACTGCCTCAGCACCAGGGAGAAGAACACACATAGTTCCCTGCAGCTAGCTTCACTTTCCCTGCAGCTCTCCATAGGCTGTGGAGGTGTAGCTCAGTATGTCTGGCAGAAGTAAGGCCCTGGACTCGGTCTCCAGCACCACCAAAAGGTAAAAAACAAATGAATGTAAGGTTAGTGATGGACAGCAGAGAAGCGTCCCCCATCCCTAATATGTGGCAGATACAGGAAAAAAGAAAAACGTGGATGGAAGGAGAGGCCTCCTCAAATTCCCACACAGAGATAATTCATCATGTCCAGACACCTATCCCGAGAAGAAACATGGCCACCCTCCTCTCCTTCAATGCAGTAGTAATACATACGTATTGTAAACTAGGCTCACACCCGTAGCAGGGGCACTTACAGTGGGACAGCTGCTACCCAGTGTGACCGACTTCTGCCTGGGTGAGGACCATGAATCAGATGGATTTATGATGAACCTGTTTTTCCAGTTGTAAATGTTACTCTAATTATGTGGTTTAATTATCTATTACTCAAGTCTAAGAAATATAAGTTCCAAAATTCAAAGAAAAGTCTTCACCCCTTTGAAGAGCCACAGCTAGGCCTGCTTCACGGAAACGTCAGGCAGGCCCACTGAAGCCTTGGGAACAGAACAGCTGTGGAAGTATGGCCGTGGAAGGGCCGGCTCACCCTGCAGCTGTGCCTGCCTCACCTTGCCCCACTCCAGCTTTGAAGTAAAATCAAAGGCAACGGCTGCCCTGCCATCCTGGTGCTCTTGGCCTGGAGAGTATTCATTTCCTTGGACAACTTGATTCCTGACCACCATGAAGAGTAAAGGTAGGCCTTGAGGGACCGTAGTTACTCCTACTGTTGTGTGTACACACACACACACACACACACACACACACACACACACACACAGAGAGAGAGAGAGAGAGAGAGAGAGAGAGAGAGAGAGAGAGAGAGAGAGAGAGAGAGAGAGAGCGCTTTACAGCTTCTTCTTATAGGTTTAATAACAGCGGATTGCTTGTGTGGTCACTCAGTGTTTGAACCTAGACAGGCCTTTTGGTCAAGACTGGTTCACTATACATTAAAAGATTAGTCAACATCTTTACATTTGAAATGTAAATGTTCAAAGATGTGTCATCAGTGAAACAGAGTCAAAGTGGAGGTAGTCACCACCCCTCCCCACAAAAGGGGAATAAAAATCTTAGCTGAAATGTGTTGATGTGCAGCTTCCCACACAGGTGGCAGTCATTAAGAACGGCCATCGGGTCCTGATGTCCGGCAGAATCTTCTATCGATCTCACACTCCAGCAGGAATCTTCAGCAGTAATTATTGTCCAGTCATATTTTCCAACCCAGACACTTCTGCCTTCATGAGACAATGAATCTCTGCCTCCATTGCTAGAGGACTGAGTTTACATGGAAAGGTTTAGAACAAATTTAGAGATAGGTAAATATCAGACAGAGAAGACCAATTTGCATTTTGTCTAGAAACAACTCCTGCACATTTATTCTTTAAAGTGTTTGTCATACTTTAAAAAAAAAAACTTAGTTATTTCAAATGGGAAGTTATAAGAAAACGTGCACATTTTAAATTGCTTGGAGATAAGAGTCTAAGCGGAGGATCTAGAAGGCAGGAGGACACATGGATCCTAACCGAGAGGGTGGAGATATGGTCTTTTACTTTTTTTTTTGTTTTTTTTTGTTTTTTTTGTTTTTTTGTTTTTTGGGACAGGGTTTCTCTGTGTCGCCCTGACTGTCTTGGAACTTGCTCTGTAGACCAGGCTGGCTTCAAACTCACAGAGATCCACATGTATCTGCTCTTGAGTAATGGAATTAAAGGCCTGCACCACCACTGCCTGGCCCTAGATGTGGGTTTTCTAACTCCAAGTGGATAGTGATTGGTGATTAAAGTCCAGATGGTGGTTAAGGTCCCCCTCTACCATAATGAAAAGGTGGGGGGTTTATCTAAGAGCACAAACTTCTGTAAGTGTGAACTTTAATTTGACTAAGAACATACACATACTTTATTTAGTTATGCAGTAAGAAAGCTGGATGTAAGCAGTGCACTGTGGGCATGGATGAATGATGCCAGCAAGCAAGCACCATCTTTCTCCTACACCATCTTCATGTCACCCTCAGTCTTGAAAGATCACAAGTAACCTTCCAATTCTGTATGTATGCTCTGGTAATACAAGGGCAGAATGATGACATTCAAGTCTTCCCTTTGCCAGATGCCTGCCTCCCTTCCTTATTTATTTATTTATTTATTTATTTATTTATTTATTTATTTATTTATTATTTATGCTGAGTATTGAGCTGAGGCCATTTACATGCTGGGCAAGCACTCTACCACTGAGCCACATTCCCAGCCCTGTCAGGTACTCTTAATGGGAAAAGAAAACTTCTCAAGTTTCTGTCTACATATAGTTCATGGTCCTAAACTGTGGCACATGGCTCTTCCCTAACGTCAGAGAAAAGAATTGGGTGTTTGATCTTCCCATAGAGAAGAAAACTAGAGAAAGAGGGATTAAATAGGCGTGTATTGACTTGGCCTCTAGTACCTCCTCCAGTATAATAACCCTGAGTACTAGAATGTTTGAATGAAGGTCACAGGAAGGTGGTAGCTTAGAAGAGAGTCTACAGATGAAGCAGGATGTTACAGTGCTGAGTAGAAAACTGGAGGATGGCAATATTGCTGAATTTGAGGGGAAGGAGTTTTAAACAGGAATTATCATCAGAAACTGAGTGGGTGGTTGCCACTTTAAATACTTAAAAGCTTATGTTATATTTTAGTGCTCAGCAGGTGACAGGAGAATTTAGAAAGAGCAAATGCAATGCAGCAGTAGGGACAGAAGCCATGTCAAAAGGAGTTCAGCGGAAATGGAAACGTGAGGAAGAAACAGTGAATGTAGACAGCTCTTTTGGAATGCTCACTGTAAAAGGAAAGACAGGAACAAAAAATCTGATTTAAAAACATCACTATGGCCGGGCGGTGGTGGCGCACGCCTTTAATCCCAGCACTTGGGAGGCAGAGGCAGGCGGATCTCTGTGAGTTTGAGGCCAGCCTGATCTACAAAGCAAGTTCCAGGAAAGGCGCAAAGCTACACAGAGAAGCCCTGTCTCAAAAAAAAAAAACAAACAAACAAAAAACCAAAAATCACTATGTAGACAAGGATGACCTTTAATCCTAAGTGCTGGGATTACAGGCATGCCCCTCCATGCCCAGTTTTACAAAGAACTTGAGATGCAACCCGGGCTTCATTCATGTTAGACAAGCATTCTACCAACCAAGCTACATCCTCAGCCAAAAACAAACTAAAATCTGAATTTCCCTCCTTCTCACCTCTTTCCTCTTCCTTCTCTTTTTTCTTCCTCTGCTCTTTCTCCTCTTTCTTCTAGTGCTGGGGGTAGAATCCAGCTGTACCAGCTGGGCAATGGTGGCACACGCCTTTGATCCCAGCACTGAGGAGGCAGAGGCAGGTGGATCTCTGTGAGTTCGAGGCCATCCTGGTCTACAGGGTGAGTTCCAGGACAGCCAGAGTTATACAGAGAAACCCTGTCTCAAAAAACAAAAGAAAACAAAACAACAACAACAAAAGAATCTCTGTCCTTCTCCTACTCTGTGCTGTTTCTTCTGTTCCTCCTTCCTCCCCTCTTTCTCCTCCGTCAGCCTGCGGGTGGAATCCAGGCCTCTTTCAAACCAAGCAAGGCCTCTGTTCTTACCATATTCAGGATCCTTGTGGCTCCTAACTTTAAACTCAACTCTGATAGCGTTTTTTAAAAAACGAATTTCCTTTACCTGACTTTAGCATCTCAGTTAATGGGATGATCCCCCATCGACCTAATGACTAAGGCCTGTGGACTGTCCGTCTGTCCATCCCTTCGTACTCCACCTCACTCTTTACACACTAAGAGCTCCCTAACTGGTCTTGCTGCCTCCTTTCTCAACACAGCATGCATGAGAATCCCCCTGCTGCCTCCCCAGACATGTCTCATCATCTCTCCCTTGCAACACCCATGCAGTCTCCTGACTGCGATACTCTTTCAAGTCTCCCGTTTCCCTACACGCTGATTCTGCAGCTTCACCTCATCACCACGTCTTTTTAAAACTCAGCTTTAGAGGTGCAGCATGCTCCTGAGACTGTTAAAAAAACATGTCTGAAACTGTTTGATGTCCTGAAGCTTCTGCTTTTTGATGGGTAGTTATGAGAAACTGTTTCATGTTCAGAAGCTCCTGCTTTTGATGGGTAGTTATGAGAAACCTCCTGTTAAGGCCACATCAAACTCAGAGTTACAGATGTTAGCAAATTGGAATTGGCTGGGTGAATATGGTAGCCCTGGCTGACCTGGACCTCAATATGTAGAGCATGAAGGCCTAGAACTCACAGAAATCAGCCTGCTACAGCCTCCCCAGTACAGGGATTAAAGGCCTACTCCTCCACACCTGACCTTGGTTTTGTTGTTGTTTGTACAGGGTTTCTCTGTGTAGCCCTGGCTGTCCTGGAACTCACTCCTTAGACCAAACTGGCTTCGAACTCAGAGATCTGCCTGCTGGGATTAAAGGGATACACCACCATGCCTGGGTTATTTGTTATATTTTTAAACAGAATTAGTTGCTTTAAAAAATCACCAATATGATATTGTTTCAGCCTTCTGAGTAGGAAGCCATAGATCCTCTCTCTATGACTGGGATGATCCAAGTGTTATGTGTATTTGCATTACATTATTTTATCAACTAAGTATCAGTCAAAAGAAACAGCTTAGTCTTCCAACCGAGCTTTCAAAGCTGTTACTGTGTTGCTACTGTTTGTTACAAAGACACTTTGCCTGTATTAAAAGGGATAACAGTAAGTGCTTTTTGTTGTTGATATCAAATGTTTACAAAGTTGGCAGTCAATAGCAACATTTGTCAAAGACTCTTTCTAAAATTATGCTTGTGATTTTTTTTTTAATCTAAAAGGGGGGTTTGGGGGGTTAGACAGACATCTCAGCAGTTAAGAGCACTTGCTGCTCCAGGAGGATTGGGGCTTAATTCCCAGCATTCACGCTCCGGGTGGCTCACAACTGTTTGTAACCCCAGTTCCAGGAGATTTAACACTTTCTTCTGGCCCCTGTACACACCAAACACGCACATAGTACACAGACATGCATGCATGCAAAACATCCATTTACATAAAATAAAAATATAAAAAATGAAACCTCACCCTAGATTATACCTATCATTAGCAATGTTATTTTAGAACTCTTCATTCCCACCCACCCACCCGCTCTTTCTCTCTCAGGCTCACGTAACCCAGACTAACCTCAAACATGCTATGTAGCTGAGGATGAACTTGAATTTCTGATCCTCCACTCTACCAAATGAATGTCTCCAGCTCCCCACAGCTCTATCTACCTCTGTCACAATTCCGTATTTATATTTTGTCAAGTTACTTTACTTTTTCTTTTTATTTCTGGGTGTGAGTCCAAAGATTTCCATACTTTAGGTATGTGCTCTACCAGTGAACTACACCCTTCATGTGGCAATCATATTTCTGCTATCCTTTATAAACTTATCTCTGAATGTTATCTCAAAAATAGACTTTAGTTTGTCCTTTTTTCAACCATATAAGTGAAATATCATAATCTATGATCTTTTCTATTTGTTTTTTTAATTAAAAAAACATTCATTTACCATTTATTTGCACATGTATGTGTCTATGTGGTGTGTGTCTATGCACATTCACCTGTGTGTGGGCACACGAGGAAACAACAGGTTAAAGTTAGGTATCTTTTTATATTCCAAGCCATCTCCCCAGTCCCTGTACTTGGTTTCTTCCAACATCATTTTGGTTAGATGTAACCATATTGCTGTAGGAAACTATAATTGCTTCATACTGAGTACTACTAGAGAATATTATTGCATGACTGTACCACAATCTGTTTATCCACTTTCCTGTTAATTGACATTTGGGTGGCTTCTGAGGTGTGGCTTGCAAATACTGCTGCTATGTGCACAGTCATGTGTTGCTTAACAACAGAGATATCATCTGAGAACATGAGTGATTTTGACATTATGTGACCATCAAAGAGAGTACTCATACAAACCAGATGGCTATGGTGTCACTGGGTAATACAACCTTTTTTTTTTTTTAAACAGCTTAAAAAAAGATTTTATTTTTTAAATCATGTGCATGCTTGTGTGTCTGTGTGTGTGCAAACAAGTACAGGTGCTCATGGGGGTCAAAAGAGGGTGTCAGATCCTTGGGAACGAGAGTTACAAACAGTTGTGGGCAGCCTAAGGTAAGTGCAGGAAACTGAACCGGGTCCTCTGGCAGCGTGGAAATATTCTTCCCCCCTTGGCCACCTCTCCAGCCCTGGTCAGTACACTCTTATAGACCACCAAAGACTAAAATAGTATGTGACACATGACTGTACTTGTTTTTCAATAGAGCGTGTATTTAGAAGTAAATCTCTGGGTCAAAGAAACAAGTAGTTCTATCATTTTCTTCAATAATCCTAGGTGCTTGCTAGGATTCACCTAGATTTTCTCTCAGCACTAATGAGTTCCATCCATACCATTATTTATCCTCTCTGATGTAGATATTACACTGGGACCTAAAGGCAATGCATCAGTTTGAATATGCTAACTATGATTTTCATATACATTTAAATTATATTTAAATATATTGTTATATTATACTTATGTCAATATGAACTTTGAATTTTCATTTTGGTAAAGTGCTTTTTTAAGTCTTGATCATTTTTTACTGAAATTTAAAAGAAATTATCATTATTAACTATTATCATTATTGAGACCAGTGTCTCATCATGTTAGCCCAGGCTGGCCTCAAAAGAATATGTAGTTTCAAATGATCTTGAATTTTTGATCCTTTTGTTTGTTTGGGTTTTTTTTGAGACAGGGTTTCTCTGTGTAGCTTTGCGCCTTTCCTGAAACTCACTTGGTAGCCCAGGCTGGCCTCAAACTCACAGAGATCCGCCTGGCTCTGCCTCCCAAGTGCTGAGATTAAATGCGTGCGCCACCACCGCCGGGCGAATTTTTGATCCTTTTCCCTCTGCTGAGCCTTCTGTCTCTGCTTTCTGGGTGCTGGGGCTACTGGTGTGCAACACCACACCCAGTTTTATGCAGTCCTGGGGATGGAACTCAGGCTTAGAGCACATTAGACAAGCCCCCTGCCAACGGAGTTGCCTCCCCTAAGGGCAGACATTGTTTTTTGTTTTGTTTTGTTTTGTTTTCAAGACAGGGTTTCTCTGTGTAACAGTCCTGGCTGTCCTGGAACTCACAGAGATCTGCCTGCCTCTGCCTCCCAAGTGCTGGGATCAAAGGCATGCGCCACCATAGCCCCACATGGGTAGACATTCTTAATCACACTGCAGTCATCTCTGTAAGTCCTTCCCTTTGTTGTTGGTGCTTTGGTGGGTATTTATAAGGCTTTTCCTAACACAAAATCCTGACCACACACTTCCAAAATGGCTTTGAGGAGAAACATCTGTGAACGAGTAATGTACTCCTCCCTCAGCAACTCAGTTCAATGGAAAAGGATCCTTTGAAAAAAATTTCCTGGGTCAGACACCCAACCTGGATCAGGCTACAGAAAAGCCTGATCATTATCCCTATTTGTCCTAGAATAATATATAGAACATAATAATGTTTCATTGTTGTGGAATATTTGTTTAACTATGCAAAGATATATTGCCACCACTGCCCAGCTAAGCCTCCATGTCCTTATTTGGACATGAGCTGGTTGGTGGCTCAAAGAAATTCCCACTACATCCCATCCATCTCCAGGTTACCTGTCATAGATCACTACACACACTCTGATGACACTTCGTGTGTCTTTTCACTCACATTTCTCTAGTATATCTGCACACTGAAACTGGTAGTATGTGTGTCCCTATATTCTTTGCATGGTAATCTTTATTTTTTATTATTATTATAATTATTATTAATTGAAACAGGGTCTCACTATGTAGCCCTGGCTAGCTTAGAACTCTTTATGGTGACCAGGCTGGCCTTTAGTGTGTGCCACCACACACACCTGGCTTAAAAAAAATCATTATTTTGAGCCAAGTGTTGGAGGTACCCGCTTTTAATCCCAGCACTCAGGAGGCAGAGCCAGGAGGATCTCTATGAGTTTGAAGCCAGCCTGGTCTACAGAGTGAGATCCAGGACAGGCACCAAAACTATACAGAGAAACCCTGTTTCGAAAAAAAAAATTAATTATTTTGATTCATATTTAGATCTATGATCTACATGAAATTGAGTTGTGTTTTGTGTAAGGTAGCAATCACAATGGAATTTTGTTTTGTGTTTTGAGACATGGTGTCACACTGAGGCCACCCTGGCTTGGAATTCATTATGTGGCCCAGATGAGCCTTGATTCATGATAACTATTTTGTCTCCATGTAATTCATTAATAAGAAAAAAATATCTATCTTTCTACCAATGCTTTATGGCATCAACTTGGTAAAAGAAAAAAAAATAAGTTCATGGCACTGGAGAGATGGCTCAGGGGTTGAGAGCTCTGGTTGTTCTTGCAGAGGACCTGGGTTTGGTCCCCAGCATCCACAATGGGGCTCACAACCTTCTGTAACTCCAGTTACAGGTGGATCGGCCATACTTTTTTTGGCCTCTAAGAAAAGTGCTTGCATGTGCTTACATACAAATAAGCCAAACACTCATATGCATAAAATAAAAATAAGTCTTTAAAAAACATCAAGTTCATGGACCTGTTTTGGTTTTCTCTATTTTGTCCCATTGGTCCATTTTCAGTATCTGTTAGTACCACACTCTACAATAATACTGATATACCAATATTTATATGTATAATTCAGCTATTATTTGGCTTAAACGGGCTTATTGGGAAATGTTATCATTTTTCCTATTTTCTACAGAGAAAATATTTTCCAGTTTCAAATAACCCTGGATTTTTGAATTATAAACTGTTTTTATGTTAAAAAAAAAACACAATAATACCGATACACATCGCTCAAGTGCTGATTGTCATTTTTTTCTTTAAACAGTTTTGGTAGCATGAGTGAGGCCTGAATTTGATCAAGAGCAAGAGAGAGCGACAGCAAGAGTGAGAGACTGATTATTCTTAGACTTTGCGTCCCATATAAAATCCAAATGAATTCCTCTAATCATACTACAAATAAAGAGGTTAGTGTTTTGATTGTAATTATATCGAGTAAGTAAGTTTGGAATGAACTGATACCTTTACAGTATTGATTGTTTTACATCTATGAACTGGATGTCTCTCCCTTTATTTAGGTCTTTAATTCTCCTGATACTGTTTCAGTTTCCCATGTAGTGACTCCCACAGGTTAGTCTGTTTCAAGACACTCGGCATTCTTTATGATATTGTGAATGAATGTGTGTGTGTGTGTGTGTGTGTGTGTGTGTGTGTGTGTGTTTAGAGACCTGGAACCAGATTTTGTGACTGGATATTGGTAATTTTAAATAGTAAGTTTGGGTTTCGTTTTGTCTTGCTATGTAGCCCAAGCTGGCCTGAAACTCCTTATCACTCCTGCTTGGCTTTCTGAGTTTTGGAGTGCAGGAATGCACTGCTACACCCAGTGTTACTGTTTTTGTTTCTCCCCAGATTTTATTTTGTTCAAAGATGGTGCAATGAAATGTCATTGGTTATTCTATATTGATACTGTGTCCAGAAACTTGACAAATCATCCCCAAATCCCAACAACCTTTACTGATAACATCTAGATAGAGGCTTGTGAATCTATTGTTATGGCCCCACCCTCCCCCCACCCTGCCCAGTGGCTGCTTTGCTATGAAGTCACTATGGTGGTATGTCTCACCTGGAGGCACAGGCCTATCAGCCCTCTCCGTATATCTCTCCTTCCGGTGTCTTTTGCTTTTTATAAGGCTTTATTTTTCTTTCTTTCTTTCTTTCTTTCTTTCTTTCTTTCTTTCTTTCTTTCTTTCTTTCTTTCTTTCTTTCTTTCTTTCTTCCTTCCTTCCTTCCTTCCTTCCTTCCTTCCTTCCTTCCTTCCTTTCTTTCTTTCTAAATAACTGGTTAACTAATTTTGGTTTTTCAAGACAGTGTTTCTGTACATACACTGGCTGTCCTAGAACTTGCTCTGTCGACCAGGCTGGCCTCGAACTCACAGTGATCCACCTGCCTCTTCTGGGATTAAAGGTGGACACTACCGTGCCCAGCTTCCTTCTTGTATCGTAAGCTCATTCCTTCTCTGCCTGTCAGGCAAGATTTTAACCCAGATGAACTACATATGTAATTTCATATATCCCACCCTAGTTGCAAAGAATTCCTTTCTTAAGCCTTTCTTAAGTTATTCGAGTTTGCAATCCCTGTCCTGCCATCCAGAATACTGATTGATATTCCTCCATCCTCTCCCCCCTTTCCTCGACATCGTCCCCACCAGTGTGCTTTGCTGTTGCTTGATCTGTACACGGAGGATCAAACCATGGGCCTCTCATGTGCTAGGCAAACACTACCACTGAGCTACACCCCATCCCTCCTGTGGTCTGTTCTTCTTGCCACCCACCCAGGAATGGAGATTGAGCCTAGGGCCTCATGTATGATAAACAGTGCCTTACTACTGAGCCTTTTTTCATTTTGAGAAGAGGTCTCACTGAGTTATCCAGCCTGGCCTTGAACTCTCAAGTTGGTAGGATTACAGGTCTGGGCCAGTTCACCATTCATTCATTCTTTTTCATTTATTCTTACTCACAATTCAGATCCCAGATAACCAGACCTCTTCATTTGTATTTTTCTACTGAAAAACATGCTCGCCAATTTCCTAGTTTTATTTATATCATTGTCTGGTTATAGAATTTCTTTTTTTTTTTCTTTTCTTTTTTTTTTTTTTTTCGAGACAGGGTTTCTCTGTGTAGCTTTGCGCCTTTCCTGGAACTCGCTTTGTAGACCAGGCTGGCCTCGAACTCACAGAGATCCTCCTGGCTCTGCCTCCCGAGTGCTGGGATTAAAGGCGTGCACCACCACTGCCCAGCCAGAATTTCTTATTATGTAGATCAAGCTGCCCTTAAACTCACAGAGATCTGCTGGGAATGGATTAAAGGCATGGACCACCACATCCAGCCTTCTGTGACTTTTTTCCCTTTTTTTTTTTTTTTTTTTTTTTTTTGGTTTTTCGAGACAGGTTTTCTCTGTGTAGTTTTGGTGCCTGTCCTGGATCTTGCTCTGTAAACTAGGCTGGCCTCAAACTCACAGAGATCTACCTGGCTCTGGCTCTGGAGTGCTGGCTGTCGCCGCCGCCGCCCAGCCTTTCTGTGGCTTTTGAAGTTTTGGTTACCTGCATCTTCACTATCTGGCCATTCTATGTGCAGAGCCAATGGTCTCTTCTGCTGTTGTCATTTAATCTACTTTCTAGTCATTGCCTCTTGCCTCCTGTGATCATGACTGGATGCTAGGCCTTACGGGTTTTAGTATTCATAGAAATATTTGTGAACAAAGGTAAAGTTTTATATCTAAATACAAAGATAATTTATATTTGCTCTACCCAAGTAGTGGTGGCACTAATACTACAAAGGACATGGGTACTGGGGACACGGTGCTGTTTTCAACGTGGTATGATTCATAGATGCAGTCTGTCACCACGTGAAGGGTCCCCATGACCACGGCAACTCTTATAAAGGAAAGCGTTGAACTGGGGCTGGCTCACAGCTTCAGAGGTTCAGTCCATTATCATCACGGTGGGGAGCGTGGCAGCATGCAGACAGACAGGTGCTGGAGAGGAAGCTGAGAGTCCTACATCTTGCAGGCAACAGGAAGTTGACTGAGACACTGGGTGGTATCCTGAGCATAGGAAACCTCAAAGCCTGCTTGCACAGTGACACACTTCCTTCAGCAAGGCCATACTCATTCCATCAAAGCCACACCTGCTAACAGTAACATGAGATTATTGGGGCCAATTACATTCAAACTACCACACAGTCCTTGCAAGATTTCTTTGGTTCAGGTTCATCTTTGGTTCCAGAATGCAACACATCACATCTCAAAACAAAACTTAGGGTGACCTCTTTCCCAGGACAGCCTTTACAGTCTTTTCCCTTCACTTTACATCCTTAAAAACCACTTTGGAATGATGTTCAGTATCTTAACAGCTTTTCAGCATTAACAAATACCTCTTTTTCTTTTTCCACCTCAAATGGTGGGTTCATCTCCTTAGATTTTAGTCTCAGTCTCTGTGTGTCCTCCCCACTTCTCTCTCTGGTGCAGGGAATCAAGTACTAGGCCACAGCTCATGCTAGGTAAGTCCACTACCTACCACTCAACTGCATCTTTGGGCCTCTAAATATAGCTGAGTAAGCGTTTTGTGTATCATCTGCCTCCTCTGTCATTACCAGAAGTTCCACACTTTTCATTCGGACGATACAATAATGCATTTCCTGCCAACAGGAAATAGCCAGAACAAGTAAAGACATTTCAATACAAGGAAGACTTGCAAGCCTGTCTTTGGGTAGGTGTCAGGAGCAATGATGTACAGGAAGGTGAGAAGAAGTCTCAGACGTGCACAGCATAAATTGGACCTTAGCATTTTTTTTTTTTTTGGTTTTTTCGAGACAGGGTTTCTCTGCGTAGTTTTGCGCCTTTCCTGGAGCTCACTTGGTAGCCCAGGCTGGCCTCGAACTCACAGCGATCCGCCTGCCTCTGCCTCCCGAGTGCTGGGATTAAAGGCGTGCGCCACCACCGCCCGGCAGGACCTTAGCATTTTTAAAAGGCAATGGATTTGGAATCACTCAGGATCTTCAATTTAGTCTATGTTCTTGAGTTAGTTATTGACTTCCCTCTTTTCTGAGACGAGAGCTCCCTAATGTAGGCTGACCCTGAACTTTCAACCATCTACAGGTGTGCGCTACTACGCCTGACTTACTGGCACACTTAACCTTTCTCTCCCATAAAATAATCATTCAACCCACTTCTAAGGGTTATTTTTTAAAAATATTATAGGCTTTCAGGGCACTATGTTCTACTTCATTTCATGGGCCACAGTCAAAATTGTACGTGTCTTTTTCTGACCTATTGATGTTTTGGTTTGATATAAGAATGTAAGTTTCATGTGGGCAGACCAGTTGCTGTTTAAGTCTTCAGTATTCATGAGATCCCATGTTAAGAGCCCATACCATATAAGCAAGGCAGATATGGTAACATTGTCTTCTTGGAGTCAGGTCTGCCATTAAGATACCAAATACTTCTGAACATAGATTTGTTGACTGATGAGCTTTTATGAAAATATAAGTGTTAAAAGCTTAATAAACAACAAGTGGCCTTATATAAAAATATATTGTCATATCATTTTCCTATTATTATTATTATTATGATGATGATGATGATGATGATGATGCGTGTGTATGATGTGTGAATGTGGGCATTTTGTGCTATGGTACATGCCTAGTGGATAGCTGTGGAGTTGATTCTTTCCTGACAACTTGACATGAGTTCTGGGGATGGAGGGATCAGAGTTCTGGGGATGGAGGGATCAGAGTTCTGGGGATGGAGGGATCAGAGTTCTGGGGATGGAGGGATCAGAGTTCTGGGGATGGAGGGATCACAGTTCTGGGGATGGAGGCATCAGAGTTCTGGGGATGGAGACTTCAGAGTTCTGGGGATGGAGGCATCAGAGTTCTGGGGATGGAGGCATCAGAGTTCTGGGGATAGAGGGATCAGAGTTCTGGGGATGGAGGCTTCAGAGTTCTGGGGATGGAGGCTTCAGAGTTGGTGGCTTAAGCACAGTTACTTGGCAAGACATTTTGCTGATCCTCGATTGTCATTCCTTTTTTTTTTTTTTTTTTTTTTAAGACAGGGTCTCACTGTGTGGCCCTGACTCATCTGAAACTTTATGTAGACCAGGCTGGCTTGCACTCACAGAAATCCACCTGCATCTGCCTCCTGAGTGCTGGGGTTAAAGGTGTGTGCCATCATGCCTGGCTGATTCATTCCTTTTTGAACAGTATTCTTCCTTCCTTCCTTCCTTCCTTCCTTCCTTCCTTCCTTCCTTCCTTCCTTCCTTCCTTCCTTCCTTCCTTCCTTCCTCCCTCCCTCCCTCCCTCCCTCCCTCCCTCCCTCCCTCCCTCTCTTTTTGGGAGGGGGGTGTTTTGAGACAGGGTTTCTCTGTGTAGCCCTGGCTATCCTGGAACTTGCTCTGTAGACCAGGCTGGCCTCAAACTCAGAGATCTGCCTGCTTCTGCCTCCCAAATGCTGGGATAAAATGCATGTGCCACCACTGCTCAGCTTGAATAGTATTCTTAAAAAAATATTAGGGCCTGGCATGGTGGTATATACCTTTAACCCCAGCTCTCAGGAGGCAGAAGCAGGCCTATTTCTATGAGTTCTAAGTCTACCTGGTCTACATAGAGTTCCAGGCCAGCTAGGGCTACATACATAGTGAGTTACTATGTAAACAAATTGTATTTATTATTATTGTGTGTGTCTTGAGTGCATGGGGGTGCCGGAGCCATGGAGCACTTGTGGAGGTCAATTTTTTGGAGTCTCTTCTTTACCTCCACCTTTACAAGAGTTTTCAGGCCACCAGGTTACTTAGCAAGTGCCATCTTTTTGGCCCTCAACTTACTATTTTTTTTTTTTTTTTTTTGAGACAGGGTCTCTGTGTAGCTTTGGAACCTGTCCTGGAACTTGCTCTGTAGAGCAGGTTGGCCTCAAACTCACAGATCCACCTGCCTCTGCCTCCTGAGTGCTGGGATTAAAGGCATGCTCCACCATCACCTGGCCCTGAAACTTATTTATTTTTTTTAAACTTGAACAGTATATAATGAATAACTTTACACGCTTGGCTTCACTGGGGATCAAGCCTGGGGCTTCGGGTATGTTTGGCAAGCACTCTACCAGTGAGCACCATCTCCAGTCAGCACAGTCCTTTGCTCTTCATCTGACTAAAGAACACTTTACCAAACTTGTTTCCCTAACTGTTAACATCTTACTACATTTTTGTGATTGCCAGCATAATGTCATTTTTGTCTTTCTCCAATTATTTACAAATAAGTTGCAGGCACGATGACATCATCTACTTCCACTAGGGGCTCTCCACAAAATCCTATTCTGTTCCGCACGTTTAACCTTGATGGGATGACAAAATCTAATCAGTTGGCTCCAACTGTCCCTTTACTATTGCCCCTTTCTTTGAGCCACGACTCAAATAATAAACATACAGTATGTTTGTCGTGTCTCTGGTCATTTTTATCGCATTGCTTTTATTTTCACCACGGTGGTCTTTCGAATAGGGAAGAGCAGATAACTTCCTGAGAGCTGAAGATAATCTGTTATTTACTCCTTACCAGATTCATGGTAAGCACTCTCTGTATTTTGGAAAGTGAAATCTTTCTCAAGGGTATCAGCTGAGAATACACAGATTTCCAAGATTACTCCATTATTAGAGGTCTTTTTTCCCCTTAGACGGAAACAGCTGGATAAAAATTCATTCCCTTTGAATATATCATTAATGTGAAGTTAGTAATTAGATCCCTGGTTAAAAGTATCCACAGGCCGGGCGGTGGTGGCTCACGCCTTTAATCCCAGCACTTGGGAGGCAGAGGCAGGCGGATCTCTGTGAGTTTGAGGCCAGCCTGGGCTACCAAGTGAGTTCCAGGAAAGGCGCAAAGCTACATAGAGAAACCCTGTCTTGAAAAACCAAAAAAAAGAAAAAAAAAAAAAAAGTATCCACAGAAGATGATCCGGAAGAGGGAGAACAATGACAGAATAAAACCTAAGGCTTACTGCAAACATGGACAATAGGTGTTGGCCCTTAAGCAAAACTCAACATCTCAATTTACTGTGAAGGGATGGAGTGAGGTGCAATTGGTCTGGAAGATTAAGAACCTTTGAATTCTAAAATCCTGTGAGTGTGAAACCCATTTGTAGATTAAGACAGTTGAACCCGGGATCAGGAGGTTCGGATACTAGCACAGCTCTGCCACACACAAGCCACGGGAACTTTTGTAAGTCACTTCATCTCTTCAAGCATCTGGGAGATTTACCTCACAGAGTTGGGAGGGACTATGGGGGTTGTTATATCCGAGAGTTCCTTAAAAGCTATAAAGAAAGAAGGGCAACAGGAGTGCACGCTTATAATCCCAGCAGCACTCAGGAGGCAGGAGGCAGGGGGATCTCTGTTGAGTTCCAGGCCAACCAGGGCTTACACAGTGAGTTCCAGGACAACCAGGTCTACACGGAGAAACCCTGAATCCGGAATAAATAAATAAATAAATAAATAAATAAATAAATAAATAAATACATAAGAAAGAAAGAAAAAGAAAGCCACAAAGAAATACCGAACTGTCAGGTAAGCTTTTATAACGTCGGTTTTCCTCCATTTGAGCTAATTGCATCAGAAAAGGCAACCCAAAGTCAGTCACACCTCATCAATTTAAGTTTTAAAACCAGGAAATTGGAGAAAGGGGTAAAAATAAGGACGCAAACAAACAAAACCCACCACCAGTAAGCGTTAGTCCAGTTCTGGTGTATCCTACTTAACTTCATCGAACTTTCAGTTTATTCCATAAATGCTTATGTTGTGATGATTCATAATCCTGACTAAAATTACGAAGAGACACTCACTAGTACAGGCTGGTTCTCCATAAAGAGGCCCCTGTCCTTGACATTCTAAATGCTGAGGGCGCAAGACAGCACACACGGCACAGGATCAGGGAAACAAGTACTTAAGAACTAATCTCTTTTTGTGAACAATTTCATTGAGCCGTCACGTCCACCAGGGTGGATGGGCAAACAGGCCAACACGGAGAGGACGTTTTTCTGGTGGTTTTCAGGGGCAGCCCTAGAACGAACTAAGCTTCAGGATGTCGCAGCGTGACACGGTCCCCTGGGAGAGCCAGTGGGCAGTGTCCTATAGGTCCCCGGGGCTCGCAGTCTCAGGAGGTTTCTCTGGGCGTTCGGGGGCGGAACCCGGCGACCCAGGTTCCCCGGTGTACCCCGACCACCTTTCCGCGATGACTCCGTGCTTCTTCCGGGGAGGCTTGGCGTGCGTACACGCCCCCCTTCGCTACGGTGGCGAGACGCGCCTCCTCTCTGTACTCTGGGGTGCCTCTCACGTGGCGGTGGCTCCAGATGCGGGACGCGAAGAGAAGATGGTTAATGGAGAGGTGGGGACCGCGGTGCAAAGGACAGCTGTGCGGTCGGACGCGCTGGATGGTCCCGGGGCCCACGCCAGGGGCAGCGCCGCTAGTCGTTCAGAGCTCCGCCCCCGCCATGCTTGCTCAGTGCGCACGCGCACCCGTCATCCGGGTGCCGCTGCTGCAGGTTGCGCTGGGGCTGCGGGCCGGGGGGGGCGTGGTCCCCGCGGGGGGGCGTGGTCAGCGGCTCATTGTGCGCAGCGTAGCGCGGCGCCGCTGGCCGCCCGGCCCCGGGTTGGAAGTTGGTGCTGCCGCGGCCACCGCCTCCACCGCCGCTGCCTCCTCCTCCGCCGCCGCCGCCCTGCAGCCCACTCGCTGCCTCGGCAGCGCGCTGCTTTCCCAAAATGGCTGCCGCTGCCGCTGCCGGGGCCGTGGCAGCCTCGGCCGCCTCAGGGCAGGCGGAAGGGAAGAAGATCACCGAGCTGCGGGTCATCGACCTCAGGTCGGAGCTGAAGCGCCGCAACTTGGACATCAACGGGGTCAAGACGGTGCTGGTCTCCCGGCTGAAGCAGGTGAGGCCCCGGCGCTGCGCGCAGGGCAGCGTAGGCCGCGCCGCTGGGTTGCTGCGCTTCCGCGGTCGCGGCGGACCGGGCGGCGCCTGTGCGTGCCGGGCGCGCGAGGCCGGAGCCTCCGCGACAAGCCTGGCCTTCCAGCGGCCTCGCGAGCCGCCGCTGGTCGCGCCCCCCGCGTCTCCCCCGGGACGTCCTCTCGGTCGGCGCCGCGGCCTGCCGAGGGCGGTGCTGCAGACCCGGGGCGGCGCTGGGTACCCCGGCCTGCGGTCGGTGCGCAGCGCGTGCATCGCTCGGGCTCCGAGGCGATGGTTAGTTTGCTGACTTGGTCGAAGTTACCGTTTAATTGTGCCCAACCGTTTCTTCACCCCTGTTCGGAGAAATCGGTAGTGGGAGTTGATGGGTGGATGAGAAGGAAGGTTTGTCTTCTTCCCCTGGGCTTTTAGTTGATATATTTTTTTAATTTTTAGTTTCTGATTGCATCAGCATAATCATCTTACGTTCTCAGCCCTGCTAAGCTTTCAGGTTTATTCACGTGAAGCCTTGGAATCGGAGAGGGGGAACAAGTGTACGCAATACACGTTAGGAAAACTCTTCGTTATTTAAGTGGCTATAAACTTTTCTGTAATAGAACATTAGATTCTTGTTCAGTATATATGTGACATATAACTATCGACTCGTTGAAATTTCAAGTTCCAAGACATTTTGATACTTAATGACCCCCCCACCCCCACCCCCGTGTAGCGTAATAACTCGTTTGTGAAGTCGGTTTGTAGAATAACTGGCAATTCTAATGTCTTGAGACTTGAGGTTTGCTAATATATTTTCATTAAATTTTTATAAAATAAGTTTAGATAGTTTGTGTAGCATATTAACTTCTCTTTCTAATGTAGGCTATTGAAGAGGAAGGAGGCGATCCAGATAATATTGAATTAACTGTTTCAACTGATACTCCAAACAAGAAACCAACCAAAGGCAAAGGTTGTTACGAGTTCTGAACATATTTTCAAATATACTTTCGGTTATATAACTTGGCTCTGCTCTTGTACCACTTGCCCTGTTTATATGGTGCTACTCTTTGCTGTCTCCCTCTGGCACTCTGCCTTCTTGGGTCAAGGAAGAAAAGTTGGCTGTTACCAGGCTCCGAGTAACTTGTAGCCTTTTAGATTCGGCTGAAGTTGACTAGAAAGTGAGAAAGTTCTTTATTGATTCTGGAGAAAAGCACAAAGTTATGTTGCATACCGCTCCTTCATAGTAGGACGTGCTAAAGAATCAAATAACACTTTGATCTGTGTCTACCTTGCCCCACAATTGGCAGAGTTTTGATGAAATTCCTAACACACCTTTCCTTGGCTCTTGGCTGTTCTTTCTAGTGTATTAAAAGTTCTGTAACCTTTATGTTTAGTATTTTATTTGACAGACTGGTTATTTCGCATTTGTTCCATTATGCAGTCTAATAATTTTCAGTGAAATTCAAAAGACATCATCAGTCATACTAATAAAGGCAAAAAAAAAAAAAAAAGCCACAAATAATTAGCTCTTTTTTTTTTTTTTTTCCCCGAGACAGGGTTTCTCTGTGTTGTTTTGGTGCCTGTCCTGGATCTCCCTCTGTAGACCAGGCTGGCCTTGAACTCACAGAGATCCACCTGGCTCTGCCTCATGAGTGATGGGATTAAAGGCATGTGGCACCACCACCCGGTAATAATTAGCTCTTCAAGAAGTTTTAAGCTTCTTTTGTATGGGGATACTAAAGGTTTTTAATATCATAACTTTTAAATTCGATTTAGGTGTATTTCCAAGGGAAGAATGATTGCTGTGAATAGCTAAAAGTCATTTTCAAATGCACATTTTTATAATAAATGGGAATTAGGTACTGTTGAAAACATCCAACTAGTGTAATCTTATTTTAATAATTGCAAATTCCCCCAGCCCCTCCCTGCTTTTGAAGGCCTATGGCAGAGGGTAGACAACTAGCTGTCTGATGACTGGTCTCTACAGTTTCTAGACAGAATAAGTCACGGACTTCTGGGCATTTTGTTATTGTAACATAACTTTGCTGCTGGACCCGGTTTATACAGGAATGTAATGGGAGTAAGATGATTGAATAGGCCAGGCAGTGGCAGTAGTGCACACCTTTAATCCCAGCACTGAGGAGGTAGAGGCAGGTGGGTCTGGGTTCGAGGCCAGCCTGGGCTACAGAGCAAGTTCCAGGACAGCCAAAGCTACACAGAGAAACCCTGTCTGGAAAAACCAACCAACCAACCAACCAACCAACCCACCACAGATGATTGACTAGATTAATCTAAATAGAAGGGAACCTTCAATTTTGACCTTAAGCACTGTGTCTTAGGACCTGGCCAGCTTACTATTTGAGATTTCTTGATTCAGGAGTTCCCTGGGTGTGCTGATAGAAATTAAAAAAGGAGAAGCATTTCCTGGGTCAGTAGTTATGGCAACATGGAGATAGAATTTAGAAGATTAGCAAAATTATCTTGAAAATCTGTGGCTTTTAAACTTGAGCGATACATTGTATCACCTTGGAAACTGCCAGTGAAGCAGTTGTTTCATAATGGGAAAGAAATATGACAGGAATGAACATGTTTTGTATAGGTTTCTGATTCACATCATTTATTTGGTGTATTGTGATAGCTTATAAGCCATGTATTAATCATAGTCTCAAGTTAACTTAATGATTTTAGCATTGATATGCCACCTGATTTATTCAGTTAACACATGCTTTTCTTGTTTGATTTTGACATATTTTTCTTTGTATTTGTAGTTCTGTGCATATACATACATACATACATACATTCATCAATCTATCTTAAAAGGATGTATGTTCCGTCTGGAGGTAAAGCTCACTGGGTCAGCCTTTGGGTTCAATCCCTGTCACACTCCTCTCCCCACCTAAAATATGTTAAATGATTATGCTCAGGGAAGAGGAAAAGGAGTCTATAATCTTATATATAGAATTTTTAAAAGGCATAGTTTTCAAGGACAAAAGTCTGTGGTATTGATCATGTTGTAGTGGGTTCTGGTATTTGTAATAACATGTAGCTAATATCAAAACAGTTTGCCTTCTGGATTAGTTCTCAGTTCTTTACAGTCTCTTTCCTGGGAACTTTTTAATAAGTAACCTAGATGAAAGCTTCTCCCATTGCGAGTTACTATCGTATTACTTGGGTGTGTGTTAAGAAAGCTGTTAAACAGGTAGAGCCAATGCCTCCCTGCCTTGTTTCAGATACTGTATCTGATTTCTTCTAGATTTTCAACATTCAAAATCACCTCTAAACTTCAGCAAATTATGTGTTAGCAAATCAATGCAGCAGTCAGAATTAAGTATCATTAATTGGTGTTGAAACTAATTTTCAGTGCATATAGGCTAAAACAAAACAAAACAGATGTAGGATTTCCACCTATAGGAGTAAGTATAATTTGTAATTTTGGTTTGGTCAAGCATCTGATATCTAATATTTTTGTGAGAAAATAATACATATTATGTGTTTATTTTGTAAAACTTTAAAAAATTATCATAGCTGGGCGGTGGTGGCGCACGCCTTTAATCCCAACACTTGGGAGGCAGAGGCAGGAGGATCTCTGTGAGTTTGAGGCCAGCCTGGTCTACAGAGCGAGATCTAGGACAGGCACCAAAACTACACAGGGAAACTGTCTCAAAAATTCAAATATGTATGTGTGTGTGTATACACACACTATCAACTAAGATAATGTAATTAGTAGCCTTAGAGCACATTTTGAGTAGTTCAGTCCCAGTGAATGGTTGTTCTGCTCTGCTACCTGCTTTAAATTTTAGTATGTTGAATGTTAGTCACTAACAAAACTGTGGTGAAAGGTGGACTTTGAGCCCAGGATTGTCACAGGTGTTTCTTATGTGCCTGCTAGACTGAAAGATCCAGTGTAAGGATCAGTGAAGTCTCAGGATGTAGTCCTTACACCTCTAACAGCCTGGGGCAAGTATTTTGTGCTCAGATGTTGGTTGAATAAATTCTGAAGGTTGTTGGAGAAGTGTTATTTCCTAAAGTACTACTTGCTGCCTGTCTCGATTGTACATTTGTAGGAAGCATTTACACCAGGCATTTTTCCTCAGGAGCACAGTGGTTTCTCCTGATACACTCACTATGTCAAGTGTACTTTGAGAATGCACAGCTCACTGCATTGTTCTTGTATTTGTTACCACGCTGTAGCTGCATTGGAAAGCCTCCTGAC
The DNA here is from genome assembly GCF_049852395.1 of Peromyscus maniculatus bairdii. NCBI lineage: Eukaryota > Metazoa > Chordata > Mammalia > Rodentia > Cricetidae > Peromyscus > Peromyscus maniculatus. The sequence continues at coordinate 68,121,078 of NC_134858.1, forward strand.
CCTTGCTGGAATAGCATCTAGTGTCAGGGATCGTATGTTGTTTTTATTTCAGAACGCTCATTTGTCTCAGCCGTTAAAACAGTGTTTGTCATTAAGGTACTCCTGCCCATTTTTCAGCTATGATATCAAGTATGGAATATAGCTAGTCGATGCCTGTATAGTACTTTCCTGCCAGCGCAGTCATCTTAGGTGTTCAGAGGCTGAGGAACTCATGTAAACTAAACTGTTGATCGTGCATGAAGTGCAGAAAAAAAGTCATTATTAGTGTTGATGGCCTGAGATTTTAATGAAAAGATTGAATGGTGGCTTAGAGGGCATGTGGATTATTGATTTATTTAATCAGTCATTCTTCTGAAAGAATGAAAGGACCTCAGTGTTTTACAGCTTCTGGAGTTAACTGTGCAAATCCTAAGCTGCATAACACGAGTCGCCTGTGTGGCAGCCCTTCTCCTCTGGAATAGTAGTTTAGTGTTTTCCTGGTCATAAAGGTGAAGTGTTTTTCTTTTTTAAATTAGATAATCCAGAATAATACAAAAAAACCAAAAACAAAAATAGCTCTTAACCCTCCCACCTTGAATTTGTCATTGTGTTTAAGTATTTTTTTTTTTTACTTAAATTTTTTCTTTGGATTTTAAAAATTGTATTAATTTTATCAGCCAGGCGGTGGTGGCCACGCCTTTAATCCCAGCACCTGGAGGCAGAGGCCAGCGGATCTCTGAGTTCGAGGCCAGCCTTGTCTATAGAGTGAGTTCCAGGCAAGGGCTACACAGGGAAACCCTGTCTCGAAAAACTATTTTATCTATAGGAGTTTTTGCTTGCATGTCTTTATGTACATCACATGCATACTTGAGGAAGTGAGAAGATGTTGGATCTCTTGGGGCTCAGAATCTGGAGTTATAGATGGTTGTGAACACTGTGTGGGTGCTGGGAACCCAGGTCAGGTCCTCTAGAAGAGCAACAAGTGCTCCCAGCAGCTGAGCCATCACTCCAGGCCCATTTCCCCCTTTTCAACACTTTCAATACGTCCACATCATGTACTTGGTGCTTTGTTAAAGGTAGGTAGAAAGCCACTTTGCTCAGTGTGGAGAATCTGAAAACAGTCCCTTTCCTCCCAGATTTTTCTCACCCTGGCCTCTTTAGTCACTCCCATCATTTAAATGGTATTCTATACTCTGCATTAAAGTCACTCAAAATCAGATACCAGTTTCCCACTTCTTTGTGGCTCAGTTTCTGTGCTCTGTCAGGCCACCAGTCTTCTCTGGAAGCTTCCAGATGGTTCTCATGTGCAGCTGAGGCTAGTCTGCCTTTTCTGGGTGACTCTGCTCATCAATTTTATAGTTCCAAAAGCCTTTTACACTGCTTTTGTTTGATTCTCCCAGATGTGTTGAGATGTAAGCAGGACTTAAAATAAATAAATAATATATGTATATATATATATATATATGTATTAATAGTTTTAACATTTTTTAGATTTATTCATTTTATGTGTGTTTTGCCTCTATGTATGTCTGTGTACTACCTGTATGCCTGGTGCCCTCGGAGGCCAGAAGAGGCATCAGATCCCCTGGAACTGGAGTTATGGATAGGTGTGAGTCACTCCTGGGTCCTCTACAAAGGTAGCCAGTGCTCTTAATCACTGAGCCGTCTCTCCAGCCCTACAACTATATTTAGTTGATAGCTATTAACAGCCTGACAGGAACTCAAATAAGTTTTAATACTTTTCATTTTTACATACTTGTTTTATTATTATTTTCTCAGTGCTAGGGTGTCAGCCCAGATTTGGGGCCTCACACATGCTAGGCAGGTGCTCAGCTACTAAACTATATGTACCCGGGCCCTTTCACTATCTTTAAAAATCTCATGTTTATTCTAATTATCATTAGATGACATATTTAAGGGACTTTAAAGATATATACTTTGGGTATTGATTCATTATGATGAATATGAATCACCTTTCCTGCCCCGCCCCCCCCCCCCCCCACAACAGGGTTTCTCTGTGTAGCCTTGGCTGACCTAGAACTCACTCTGTAGACCAGGCTTGGCTTCGAACTTCTGCCTCTGCCTCTCAAGTGCTGGGATTAAAGACGTTCACCACCACTGCCCGGCTGAATCGCCTTTTTATACACACACACACACACACACAATCACACAATCTATATACATAAATATATATGTGTATATATTTCTTTTTCCTTGGTTTCCCCTGAAGTAGATTAAAAAAAAAATCAAACTCATTTATTCAGTGACTGCTCTATTTAAGACAGGGTGCAAGGACTTTCAGAAATTTTGTTCTGTTAGTAAAATGTTAGTTAATAGAAGCTAAATACAGCTGGGTGTGATGGTATACACCTGTAATCCTAGTACTTGGGAGAGGGACAGGAGTTTTTATTTTGGGGCCAGCCTGAGCTATATAGAGAAACTTTATCTCAAGAATAAAGTAAAATAAAGCAACAGTAGCTAAAATAGATGCCAGCAATTACCACAGGAATGATTTTTGGTTAAAATATTCTAGGCCGGGGCTGGCAAGATGGCTTAGTGATAAAAGGTGCCTGCCACTGCACAGCTTGAGTTCGGTCCCTGAGGACCCCAATGGTGGAAGGAGAAAACTGACTTCTGCAGGCTGTCCTCCGAACATGCACCAGTGAGTGTGCCCGGACCAGACACAACAAGAGCAAATAATGAAGAGGAGGTTTTGGCTGGAAATGTCAGTGGTCAGTTGGAAATCATATCCCTTTCCAACAGACGTTTTGTAACTAAGCCTCCTCCCCTCCCTGAGACTGAGGACCACCCTAGGACTCACGTCTGCTAGGCAGGATCTGCTCTGGCGCTGTGCTCTACAGCTTAGCTCTTCTTACCTGTATTTCAGAGTGATGTCTCGTGTTCAAAGGTAAAGTTACTTGGAAAAATCACTTCAGAATCTACTTACTAAGTGGATTGCAATTTTTTTTATTTATTTATTTATTTTTATTTATTTTTTTTTCTGAGACAGGGTTTCTTTGTGTAGCTTTGGAGTCTGTCCTGGATCTCACTCTGTAGCTCAGGTTGATCTGGAACTCACAGAGATCCACCTGGCTCTACCTTCCCAGTGCTGGGATTAAAGGCGTGCACCACCACCATCACCACCACCACCGTCTGGTGAAGATTGCAAATCTTTAAAGGACCAATTTACCTTTGGAGAAGAAAAATCAATTTGTAACCTAAAACTTTTTATATATATTTCTGAAATGTGTAAGTTCTGAAAGCTTTAAAAAAAAGTTTTGTGGTAAAAATGAGCTATTCTTGTTTGATGTAACCATTCATATATTTCAGCAAATAAATATTTCCTTCCTTTTTTTTTGTTTTTGTTTTTTGAGAAAGTTTCTCTGCTAGCCTTGAACTCAGGTGTCTGCCTGTCTCTGCCTCCTGAGTGCCACCATATCCCGTAGGTAAAAAACACTTCTAATGATTGTGAAGGAGTTTAACTTAATAAGTGGAACATAGAGTGCCCATTCTTGCAAAGCCTGGAAGATTGCAGTTCTTAGACATGACTGGCCTCAAGGTTTCATTAAGAATTTGTTGACCTACACACTGTCATTCACAAACATGTTTCTAACTTTGTCAACTTCGGTTTAAGTGATTTTTGCCTAAAAAGTGAATTTTATACATTTCAAAATAGTTAACCTCTTCTGCTGTAGCTTAAGATGTGATATGTTAATTTTGCTTTCATTTTCTATTCTTTTTTTCAGACAGTGTTTACTGGCCAACTTATTTTCTAGTTTTGTTTCACAAAGCATTAAAAATAATGTGCAAAATTCATTACTTTGAGTTAGCCTTCATCCTGGTCATGCTGCTCTCCTTTGGGCCAGTTTGCCTTTCTGTGGTACATGCCAGATTCCTGAAGGACAAAGGAGGGGAAGTTGTCTGTAGGACTTTTGCCTAGCACAGGGTTAAGAGGAACAGACAGAAATGGCTACCAGCTGAATAAAGTGTGCTAAACATAAGTGTTATTGGAATGTGGTCCTTCTTGAAGACCTTGAACATCTGTGACTGCACGAAAAGCTAGAGACCTGCCGATACAACTTACAGCATCAGTTAAAGTTACTCCAGCCTTTTTGACAGGATGAGGTTGCATATGACTCTTTGACTGACGTGTCACCTCTTACCTTTGTCCCAGTTGGGCTTAATCGAAGTCTAGACCTGGGCCTCCTAGTGTCTACTACTCTTCGTCTGTTAGGACCAGCCAGGAGGTTCCGGACAGTGAACACCTGCTGGCTCTAGTGCCGGACTGGCTTCTCTGCCGTATGGGCCCCATGGTGGCTCATGCAGGCTAGTTATATTTGTAGGGAGAGGTAATGATTGTTTTCACAGAGGAAGCATTTGCAATATAGTTTCAAATTCAGCATTAGTTAAATAAACCAGAGTTTCAGATCATCAAAATCTGATGACTAGATCAAAAGCAGCAAGTGTGAGTTTTCGGTTTTCTCAAATGCTGTGTACTGCAGTCTTATCTCTGTGTTGCCCAATCTTGTCCTTGTGGTTTTAAAGTTCATAAGGAGAGAGTCGAGTCACTGTGTAGTGCTTTCATGTAACATGGCATCTGGCAACAGTGCAGAGCAACAGTAAGACATTGCTATGTGCCCTCTTCGGCCTCTTCTTGTCTGTCTGTCCTGGGGCAAGTTTCTTAACTGTTGTGAATTCCACAGTTTACAATTTGGGGGATGGGGGTGGTTTTGAGACAGGGTTTCTCTGTGTAGCCCTGGCTGTTCTGGAACTCATTGTGTAGACCAGGCTGGTCTCTAACTCAGAGATCTGCCTGCCTCTGTCTCCCAAGTGCAGAGATTAAAGGTGTGTGTCACCACAGTTGACATTTTAAAGATGGGGCCTTGGAGCCTTTATTTACAGCAGGAGAAATAGCAGCTGAGCATCTGCCCCATTTTCACTCCTCAGGGATCTCCTGCCTTCCAGGTGTGGGATTGGGCTTGATTGAAATATTGCTATCTTCGTGATCTTTTCAGCCTTGGTTTCTAGTTTGTGGAATGAGTGCTTCCGAGTAGCCGGAGGGTGAAATGCACAGGTCTGTGACTGTAGAAAGCATCCCTTGTGGACTCTGGACAGCAGGAAGAGAGTGAGCAGCAGCGGCGGTGGCTGCTGGGAGTTTGTGTTGAAGTGCAATTTGAGCTTCCTCTTAGTAAATTAAAGCAAGTGGGCTTCCCCGTGGAGTGTGCCTGGTGCGTGGCTTGTTACCATGCTGTGAGTGTCTGTAAATTGTGTGCATTAACCACTTCCTAGAATGAGGCCTTGTTAGTCAGAAAAGTCTCCCCCTGGAATTGAGAGGTGAGCAAATGACTTTGCTGGTTTTTTTTGCTGGTTTGGGGCATGCTACTTGGCCTCTGAGCTCCTTACATCTTTGTAAAATTGTGGAAACCTGTCCTGTGTACCCAAGCATGCCTGTAAAATAAGTTGTATTTATAAAAAGTGCTTTGCAAATTGTAAGATAGATTTTAATTACAAAGACAAACTTAGCATTTTGAAGCAACTAACTGAGTTCACCCTAAGCTTTGCCCTCTAGGCAACTTGGGTATGTATTTGTAGAGGGAAGGCCTTGAGGTTTTTAAAACCTTTTCCACCAAAATGTAGCATCCTTAAATTAAAAAAAAAAAAAGTTTATTATTTTATGTGTCTGAGTGTTTGCCTGCACATATATAAGTGGACCAGTGTCTGTTACCCGTGCAGACCAGAAGAGGGCATCAGATCCCTTGGAATTGGAGTTACAGATGGTTGTGAGCTGCTACATGGGTGCTGAGAATAGAACCTGGGTCCTATGCAAAAGCCTGTAAGTGCTAGTAACCCCTGAGCCATCTCCCTAGACCTTAAATATTTTTGTTATGAGATGTCCTTCTATAATGTAATAGCCAAGTTAATGAGATCATGTGTGTTCAGTTTTCAGAAAAGCGACACCTTTGTTGTTATTTTTCTTCAACACACTTATGTTGTTCTAATGAACAAGGGCTATGAAGTGGTCGCCCTTGAAGTCATTTCTATATTTAGATCTTAGGCTTCCCTTATTTTGATTGTTGTGTAAAATACTATTTATGATAAAAAGAATGATAGTAATTGTAAATTCTTAAGTACATTATACATTTATGTTTTCCTTAAACTTTCGGCACCGGTGGTCTAACTAGGAAGCTGAAGCCGGCAGCTGCAGTTGATGCATTGTAATCCAGCACTGGAAGGCTGCAGTGCAGGGCCAGCCTGAGCTACATAGTGAGTTCCGGGCTATCTGGGGCTAGGAAGTGAGACCTGTCTCATCTCCTTCCCCTTTGAAAGCAAGTTTTTAAAGACTCTGTATTCTCAAGGCATGCCCTGCTCCTTGAGTAAATGGGAAGCATAGTCTCCCAGGCTTGCTTCTTCCACTTGCCGGACGGACCAGTGTTTGGTTTCCTGTTACCACTCACTCACTCACTCACTCACTCACTCACTCACTCACTCACTCACTCACTCACAGAGGGGGTTTTGAATTGAGAACATGTGAAGATAGGGTGACTGGATAGTGATAGGAAAGAACTTACTTTTTAACATTTCCCTTAGTAGTTAGACTCAGGAGTTGCTGAATCTTCAGCCTTGGCCGTAGAATGGTCAGTACCTGTTTCAGGCAAAAGGAAAAGGCAGGTTAGTTTGCCTCAGAAGGAAATAGTTGTTTACATTTCAAAAGAAATGAAAAAAAAAAAGGTTAAAATATAAACACTAAAGTTTCAGTGGCTGTGATTTTCTAAAGACAACATTTACGGTGAATTACAGATTTTTAGGTAGGTTTTTTTTTGTGGGGGGGTGTGCTATATTGAAGACATAAGAAACTTGTAGCATTGGCTGTGTGGAATGTATTCCCTGCCTCCCAGAACTGTAGTAGCACTCTTTAAATTCCACCAAATAACATAGTTTTGAAAATGAGGGCTGAGCAGAGAACTCTTGTGGTCTGCCAGGAAGCTGGGGATGGTCTGCATCTGGAAGTCCGTTCTCCTGCTTTGCATCTGCTAGGTGTCATGTTGAGTGAGCAGTGCCTGGCCCTCATGCTAGAGTGGTCAGGACTGCTGCTGTACTGAGGCTTTGGGGGAAAGAGAGCATCCAGCCAGTCACTGCACCAAAGGACTGTTTTCCCTTCATGGGGAGGTGAGAGGTTCTGGAAACAGGACTAGACATTTTGTATCAACTGGTATGCTGTGCAGGTGATGGGAGAGACTTGTCATGTAGCCTAGATTAGCTGGAAGTAACGTGAGCTATTGATCCTCCTGTATCCACCTTCCAAATTGGTGGGATTACAGGTGTGGACTATCATGGCTGGCCAAGTGTGAGCGTTTTATTTCAGATAAAGCTGTTTAAGAGGAGGATTGAAGATTTTATGGATATTGAGTCTTGAACTTGGCTCTAGGTATCTGGTTACATATCTAGATTGTAAAACACTGTTGAAATGTGCTGCCACTGACAGGCTGAAGACAGAATGTGTGCGTGTGAAGGAAATGTCCCTTTGCATTAGGTGAGTTGAGGTGATGGGTCCTGACAGCACACATGTCAGGGAGATGGCATGGCTTTGGGAAAGCTTTTTTGTTTGGGATAGCTATGACAAGGTGGTTTTTAAGTAGTTCCCATTAGCGTTGTAGATGGTCTCAGGAGTGGAGAGTAAGTGTAGAATGTTTTTTTCTTCTTCGAGTAATAAACTACTGGTTGTTAGCCCATTTTCCTTCTTTCGCAGGTAAAAAACAAGAAGCAGATGAGTTGAGTGGAGATGCTTCTGTGGAAGATGATGCTTTTGTCAAGGTAAAGTGTTCATCTCTAGGTTAAGATGTATACTTTGTGTGATGATAAATTCATGGATTTTGACTTGAACAATAGACACTGAAGAACATAGGTTAAAGAGACTTAAATATTGGCAGCCCCGTGAGCTCTCATAATTGAGGTATACAAGAAATAACTCTGTAGCTAACTGAGACATGAAGAAAATCTAAGCTGGGTATGGTGGCACATACCTTTAATTCTAGCAGAGGCAGGCAGATCTCTGAGGCCAGCCTAGGCTACACAGACCCTTGGCTTAAAAAACAAAACAAAACTAAAACTGATAAGTATGTTTGGGCATTCAAGTGGGAATCTGAGGCCTGGGGACCTGGAGAACACCCAGGATAATGAATGGTGTGTTAGGTGGACAGCGTTGCACTTGTGAAGGATACTGGTATTTTTTTCAGTCTGCTTGTTGCATTAACTTTTATACACTATATGTAGGACTCGATCATGTATACTTTAAAACCAGAGAGGGAAAATTGCTGATGTGTTATTACCTAGTAAGGATCATATTAAGAAATTTGTTACACCCGTTAAAAGATAAATACACCACACCTTTTTGAACCAAAAAGGAATGTACCTCAAAAACAGAAAATTAAATAAGTAATTTTGATTGGGGCAGTGATAGTTCTGTGTATTACAAGTATAGAACAAGTTATTTTTAGTTGTAGTTGGTATTTTATTTCTTTGAATGAAAAGTAGTGTGCTCTTTTTGGGTCTTAAGCACTGTGGCATTTGCAGATATTAATGATCACAGTGCTTTTTAAATTACATGCATTTTTATTCCCATCTATTATGTGTTCTTATGTTAGTTAGTTCACATTGTCACAATTGTCTCTGGGTATTTGTGTGTTGACTATGAGGTCAGCTCTTGTCCATTTTCCCACCTGTAGCTCCTACAGCCTAGCTCTGTGCTCTCTCTGTTCCACACACATCACACCGCACAGAGATAGAAGCATTTCATTGAGAACCTTGAAAGCAGATAGTTTTATAACTATTTGCCTGGGGAGCCACTAAACTTAGTGACTGCATTCCTATAACCAGCTTTTGTTTGAGCCTTTAAGAACTCTTTAGTTTTGATATCTATTATTCTTGTGGTGTGTCTTTCACTGGGTCTATTTCTTTGTTATTAGTTTCTGTGCTTCTTTACTAGTGTGTGATTAAGCAAAAATTATAAACTAGAAAACATTGCAACTTGTAAAAAGAATGTTTAGTTTCCTACTGTTTTTAAATTGTATCAGTCATTTGGAATGTTAGAGGATTAGAGGAGACACGTGCTTTTTGAGTGGAGTAGTGAGATGGCCCATCTGCTGGGAGGGTACTTTTGTGTCAGCCTTAAAATAATCTGGTGAGGTCTAGAAGAGCAAAAGAGAGTGTTAGAATTCACTGTGTGAATATACCGTTAGTTCTTAATATTTCTTTCTTCACTTTAAAAGTATATGTGATGTAGTTGATAAAATCAGTGAATTTCTTTTCTTGCTTCTAGAACTGTTCATTTCATAAGTTTTAGGGTAGTGGTGGGTAAATGGCAGTCCAGTGGTTGTTTCTGTGGGTAAATGACGTCCAGGTTTGCTTCAGAATGGTGTAGTTAGTTCCTTCAGGGACTCCCTCCATCTTTGTGCCTCTGCCATCCTAAATGACCTACACTGTTAGCCCCTCCCTCCACGCTCCCTAGTCAGGCTGTGGTGGTCACCGCAGAGCCCACTCTGTGGGCTCTCTGCACTGTGGAGCAGCCATGGCTTTGCTGCCTTCCTGCCTCACTAGACAGTTTCCCTTCTGAGCAGCTACAAATGGTGAGTAGACTGCCTTTTCCTTGTTAGCCCAGAAACAACTTCTTAAACCTTGATTTGCTGCAGAATAAGGAAGGTGCATCTGCGACTGTCAGCCCTTCCTCCCACCAAAATACCCTATCTCTGTGTGTTTTGAAGGACATAGATCTGGTACAGAGCTAACCCCAACCCATGTCCTCTCCTATGTAAATTGACAGTGAGAGATTTGAAGCAGTACTTTTAAATGAACAATATGCATACTTTTCAAGAGTAGACTGGTGCAGCAATGGGAGTTCTCTCTTATTAACTAGAAGTCAACTTCATGTTTAAATATGCATATGATGTCCAGGGTCTCTGCTGTTAAATTAGACTGGCACATGGAGAGTGGAGAATCACTTCATTTCCTAGAAGCTATGCCTTCTGGACAGCTCTTAGACTGTGGCTTGGAAACTCTGAAATAATGAACTTAGAGTATCTCTGTAGCGATTCAGCTTATATTTCAGTGTGGAATTTGAGATTTAGTTATGGCTCATTGGTTTGGTTATTGACTACATGCTTAAAAGGCAGTTTATGTGACAGGTACAAATGCTTGGCCTTGCACTCTGGGATATCATAAAATACAGTCAGATCTGCCACATGTAGAGTTGTAAATTTTCAAACGTGTTTGGTGATAACCCACACCACTTGGCCTCTAGTTGTACCAAATTTTCTTACCATTAAAAGGACTGTGAATTGGAGAATCAAGAGACACATGAACAAGATGGAAATGACGAGCTAAAGGACTTGGAAGAATTTGGTGAAAGTGAAGAAGACATTGTGCATTCCCAGGAGTTGCTTTCTGCAGAAGAGAACAAGAAGACCGAAGAATTAATAGAGGCAGAAGCAATAGAAGAAGATAGAGAAAAAGAGGACATCGAGAGTCAGGTCTTCAGCCAGTTTTCTTAAAACATGATCCGGATAAATTAAGATTTACTAATAGAAAGTTTTTTGTTTTTTTTTTTTTTTTTTTTTTTTTTTGGTTTGATTTGGAGGTCTCAGAACTTAAAAAGAAGTGTATTTTGTAAAATTACCCAGAATCTTATCATCTAAAGCTTTTAAATTTTTTGCTTATTTTATATATATTTACATAGTTATTGCCATGCCATAAATTGCTGTTGATTCTATATTTTATTTTTATATAACATACCATAATTACTTGGTAATTAGGCTACTTTCTGTGTGTCTGATAGCTGCTTTACAACCTTAAACATTTAAGGTTTGGGGGTTTTCTCTGCCACTAGGAATGAGTGTGCCTATTTCACTCAGACCTTGCCAGTATTACTTGGTGATAGGTCCTTCCACCCCCATTTGCTTCAGTAGGATAAAAAGTTATGTTTCTTCATTTATTATCAAGGGTAAGAAAATTAAAGTTGAGTTGTAAAGCGATTTTCAGATCTTTCCTTTAAAATAGACTATTGTCCTGCTTTGAAGTATTGGATCATAGGGAATGAGGACTGTCAGTATTCATAAAGCACTTGCCTCTTGCCTAGGCTGGTAAATGAGGGGCTCAAGACTTTTCTAACTATGTAGTAGCACAACTGATAGTTTTCTGTTGTCATAAATAGTGTAGCCTGAATTCCTAGTTTGGTGCCCACAGTTATCAGAGCATGAGGCAGTGATACCCAGGTATGAGCATCAAAGCGTTCCTGTTGTACCTAGATGTTTTGTAAAGCAAAGCTGTTGTATACCTTTTACTTAGGACACTGAAGCTCAAGAAGGCGAAGATGACACTTTTCTAACAGCCCAAGTAAGTTTGCACTTAGTCCTGTGAGTATAACATTGTGGGGGAAGGGCTTGGAAAAGCAACCGTAGCTTTACTTTGTGATTCTTTACTTCATAAAACTGCTTTAAGTTTAACCGTGAGCTTTGAATGTGATGTGGACAAACTGTTAGCAGCTGAAGGTTCTGGTGCCGCAAAAGTGATTAGGAGCAGAGGTTCCTGTTATTTTTAGAGTTAGAAAGTTCAACCTTTGTGTAAAATAGTAGAGACTTCTTACAAAACAGACTTTTAGGAAGTCTAAATCTTGTTTGTTTGTTTTTTTCCATTTGGTGTAAAATAATTTAAAGTGTGATATTCTTTTCAATGCTTTAATTTTTTATTAGTCTAACATTGCTAGGATGAACTTTGATAATAGTGGGAACTCTTGGTGTTGACGTTGTTGCGGAAGTGGCTGCATGTGAACGTGGTGAGACTTGCTTTGCTCCCTCTTATGCACGGCGTACATTTGAAAGCACCCCAGTGCTGGAAACAACATTTATAGATGGTTTCATCTATTCACAAGGACCTGTTGTATAGTAATTCTTTAAGTGCCATGCTTTCAAATAGATACCTTACCACTCACCACTGGCTAGATTGCCAGATTTAGGAAAATGGTGATGGAGTCTTTGACTCAGTAGTGTCCACTAGAAGAGCAGTTACAGGAGTACATCATGTTCAGACTGCAGAGCTGGGGTAGAGAGATGGCTCCCTGCTTAAGAGCATTTACTGTTTGCAGAGGAGCGAGGTTTGGATCCCAGTACCCACATGGTGGCTCACAGCCATCTGTCACTCCAGGCCTGGGGGATTTGATACCCTCCTCTAGCCTTTACTTGGCAACAGACGTGCACGTGGTACACAGACATACATGCAGGCAAAACCACTCACACTCATAAAATCAATCTTCAGGGAGAAAAAGAAAAGACTGTAGCCAGCTGTTCCCAGCTGTGTGCCTTTTCTGTGGCTGTCTTGCCTTGCTGTGGTTGTCCTCACAGAGGAGTGAGGTGAGCTGTGGCTCCCTGTTTTACCTCAGTGGAAGAGAACTGACATTTCTGGGAGCAGTGTTTCTGGTCACTTGTAATACTCAGGAAGGGGCCCTTTGGACAGTGAGAGGCAGCAGGCCTGTCCCCATTCTCTCTGTGTACCCTCATTTCTGCATGATAGATGAGGGGGGAGTACTTTTCTAGATTACTAATTTTCAGAAAACTGGAATTGAGCTCTGTGTAGTTTTGGCAACTTTTTGAGTTCCACTGCTGGGATGCTTCGAGCTTATGCAGCTAGTGAGCTGCGTGGCAGTGTTGTGTCTAGGAACCCTGTTTACACCACAGGCTACTTTATTACAGCATGTTCAACAGGTGGAAGTAAAGTATCTCATGGAACAGTAACCTTTTTAAAGTTGAAGCCATTTTTTTAAATTGGTTTTTCGAGACAGGGTTTCTCTGTAGTTTTGGTGCCTCTACTGGATCTTGCGCTGTAGCCCAGGCTGGCCTCGAACTCACAGAGATCTGCCTGGCTCTGTCTCCCGAGTGCTGGGATTGAAGGCGTGCGTCACCACTGCACAGCTAAACCAATTTCTATGGGATAGAATAAGTGAAACCATTCCATCCTGATAGTGAAAGAAAAGTTATTTCAGAGACCAAGTTATGAAATTGTATCAAAAAATACGGAGGCTACATCTTCAGAGAGAGATTTTAAATAAAATCTTATAGCTGAGAGTTATGGTGCAGCCTCTCACTTGTAACTTAGAAGGTAAAACAGGTGCATCACAGACAGCAGGATTGCAAGTTCGAGGCCAGGCTAAGCTACATGACTAGACCCTGTCTAAAAACCCATAAGAAGAAAATACAGCTGGGCGGTGGTGGGGCACACCTTTAGTTTCAGCACTCAGAAGGCAGAGGCAGGAGGATCTCTTGAGTTCTAGGCCAGCCTGGTCTACAGAATGAGTTCCAGAATAGCCAGGACTACACAGAGAAACCCTGTCTCGAGTGAACAAACAAACAAAAAGTAAGAAAGAAAATTATAATGTCCTTTATTTTTCTTTTTGTAAATAATGTATATGAAAAAAACCTGGAGATATACAAATTTATAGATTCCCCTGTGATTGGATGCTTCTAAACATGTTTTCTGAATATATTATATGTATTGGGGGGATAACTGTTAGCCAACTTGAACTCTTTTCAGCTCCTCCAGGCCTGCTTCCTCCACATTTACATTGTACACGGCAGTGTTTAAAACCAAATCCATTTTCCATGACCAAGTTCAATATGTAGCTTTAAAAGAAATTCCTAATATAAAAATGATAATGTCATTAAGTAGTGAAGTTAATTTTCAATATTCATTCAGCTGTGGATATTTTCTCCTTACAGGTTTGTTTGAATCCAGACCTATCCACTGTGATTGATTGACATGTCTGTTAAGGCCCTTTTAATCTGTAGGCTTGCTCTGTGACTTAGTTTCTCCTTGTTTTATTTGTTGGAAACTTAGTTGATTATCTCATAGAGCAAGGGTCAGGTAGGAAATATTTTAGCTTTTGTGGGCCGGGTAGTCCGTGTTACAGCTGCTCAGCTGTGCCGCAGTAATATGGGAGCAGTTAGAGACAGTGTGAAAATGGATAAAAAAAGAACAGTTTCCCAAGCCCTGCATTAGAGCCTCTGAAGTCTAGATTGTTTTTCCTTTTTGAATAGACAGGCTTTCTTTGTGTAGCCCTGGCTGTCCTGGATCTTGCTCTGTAGACCAGGCTGGCCTCAAACTCACAGAGATCTGCCTGCCTCTGCCTCCTGAGTGCTGGGATTAAAGGCCTGTGCCACCACTGCCCAGCCAAAATGTAGATTTTGCTGGTTACATTCCATTGTGTCCCTGAACACATTCATGCTTACTGTAGTTACTTGAAATTGGTAAATTGGCGGTAGACTGCTGGACTTACTGTCAGGTTCAAGGAGAGCATGAGAGACCGAGTGCTTCCTAGGTGGGTTGCTACCCTTGTGCTGCTGTGTCTTTTTGTATGGCACCTAGGTCATTGGTGATGTGTTTCAAAGTAGTCATAGTGTTGACTGGAATATTTCTAGAAAAACTAACCCTTTATATACTATTTGGTTATCAAGTAGTATCATTTTTAAAAGAAAACAAGGATATGTATTTGATCCCCCCCCCCCCCCCCCCGTTTATTCACCAATTTCCAGAATAATGAGCTAGTTTACCAGCACCTTCAATAAGTAATAGCAATGGGTTTTTGATTGTTCCTTTGGTTCCTGTCCTTTTATTTCAGGCTCATGTATTTAATGTATGTCAGTCTGTGGTTATCCTTGAAGTTGAGAGTGTTCTCACCTCCTGTTAGTGACAGTTTTAGCTCTCTTTATTGTTGGTATATATAAAGATGTTCTAGTTTCTTTCTGCTAGACCTGCATGTAGCCATTGCTTCATGTTAGTGGTAAATGCTGTGTCAGGACAGCAGTCAGGGTGGTGCTGTTCACTGCTCCCAAGTTGTTCATTGATTCTGGGCCTTTTCTGGAAATAGTTCATAGGGATAATTCAAAGTTACTCATTTCCTTTAGTTCACATTCTTAGTACAGTAGCCTTAAAGGAACAACCCCCCCAAGGCCATTCCTGAAAATGACTGAAGAATTCCCCAGTTATTTATAGCATAGCCTCACTAAGGATAAACAAGTTACTGTATTGCAGATTTGTTCTGCCCCCTGGAATAGAGTACCAACTGATACATACTTCGATTGACTTGTTTCATCTATTTTTAATTATTGATTTAAAGAACTTAGTCTGTAACTTTTTGGGATTCTACAGTTATTTTTATCTAATTCTATACATATTTAAAATATATTCTTGATTTTACATCAAAGCTATAAAATGAGATATTCAAAAAAGTGTGTAGTTCCCTGCCATTCCCTTATTAATAATTTTTTAAAAATCCTTGACATGGGCTGCAGAGATGTCTCAGCAGTTGTTACATAGCACTGGCTGTTCTTCATGAGGCCCTGAGTTCAAGTCCCAGCACTCACGTGGTACTCTCAGTCTTCTATAACTGCAGTCTAACTAGTTCATGGAATCTGATGCCCTCTTCTGGTGTGCAGACATACATGTAGATAAAACACCTGGATATATAAAATACATTACAAAATCCTTGACATAGTCTATTTCTTTATAAAATACAAACGAGAATGATGTTTGTGTGAGGACAATAACCCCAGTGTTAAGTGTGTAAACCCAGTCCTCAGCTTTTGACTTGAAGTTTAAGTCTCTGCATGAACGTTGTTTCCTGTTCAGTTCTACTTAATTATAGTACTGGGACTTTGAGCAGATTCTCTTAGAGGCCAGTTTGAACATTAAAAATCATGACTAGGGATGTAGCTCAGTTGGTAGTGCTTGTCTGCTATGTACAAAGGGTTGGATTTGACCCCCGCACCATACTTTAAAACAAACCCTTCCTTGCTGGAATGGAGAATTATTTTAGATCCTAGCATGAACATGTGCAATTAGTGTTTCTTTGTAGTGTTGTTTGCCTAATTTGAATTTACTTGAGAATTTTCTGAACATTTTTTTTCTAGAATGTTCTTGTTAGGGTTTTAAATCTTAAGCATTTCCTCTGGTCTCAAGAAGCTCTTTAGTGACTGGATGTGATGGTACACAGCTTTAAATCCAGCACTTGGGATGCAGACACAAGAGGATCTCGGTGAGTGTGAGACCAACTTGGTCTATATAGCAAGTGCCAGATCAGCCAGAGCTACATAGTGAGATCCTGTCTCAAAAACAAAAGAGGGACTAAAGAGATGGCTTAGCGCCTAAGAGCACTGGTTGCTTTTGCAGAGGACCTGCATTTGGTTCCCAGCAACCACATGGCAGCTTACAACCATTTGCAACTCCAGTTCCAGGAGATCCAGTGCCCTCCTTCTGACCTCTGCAGGCACCAGGCATACGTGCAGTGCACTTACATACATTTGGCAAAACAACCAAAAGAAAACAACAAAAAGAGCCGCTGTAGTGTCCTAAGATTATGCCATGTCTGTTCTTTTATTTGTTTACCTATGTGCACAACACTAATCTGAGGGACTTTCCCTTTTTGGGGGCTATTAGGGGAGACATAGATCTGTATACTTCTCAAAGCATCTGTTCTCTTCATAAAGTTAATGTCTCTCCAATCTAGTGCTTGCTAGCTGTTCATAGGGTTCGTTTTTATATCTACTACTTTTTTTTTTTTAATGGTTTTTCGAGACAGGATTTTGGTGCCTTTCTTGGATCTTGCTCTGTAGACCAGGCTGGCCTCAAGCTCACAGAGATCCGCCTGCCTCTGCCTCCTGAGTGCTGGGATTAAAGGCATGCCCACCATCACCCAGCTTATATCTACTACTTTTATTTATCCTTGATATATTTTAAATCACGTGTGAGTCTACAGAATAAAGTCTAGATGAATTTTTAAAAATACATCATGTTAAAATTTAATTACATTTAGTGTGTTTGTGTGTGTGTGTTTGTATGTATGTATGTAGATCACAGGACAACTTGTGAGAGTGATTTCTCTCCTTCTACCATGTGAATCCTTGGGATCAAACTCAGGTCATTAGATTTGGCAGCAGATACTTGACCTGTTAACTCATCTCAGTGGCTCATTTATTTATTTGTTTATATTACATCATACTCTTTTCAGTAAGTAACTCCACACTGGTAAGAGTTTTCGAAGTTCTGTTGAACTCAGAAGTCCTTTAGAAAGAGTAGTGTCTTACAGTATATTTATATTCAGTGACTTTATTTCAGCAGATACTTAGTGCTTATTATGGGCTTCAAATCTGTAACATATGCTAGCCCATTGCTGTTGTCCATGAAGCTCAGATGGTCCCCATTTCTAGCTGGGCCAATTTGTTTTTCCCACACCGTTTATCGCATTGCCAACTAGATGTCAGGCAGTTACTGATGTGAGATCATTTTGAAGGCTTATTCAGTCAGGCTGAATATAGGTCCTCTCATTTACCACAGAGACACATGTATATCACAGACTAGGCTAAAGGATGGCAGTAGGATGTGGTTGACTGAAGAGTGTGTGTGAGGCTTGAGCTGACTTTTGCTGTCCCTAGGGTCCGTGGAAAGAGAGGAGCTTTGTGTTAAGTCTTGCAGCATTTGACTAGGGATTGTAGGCCCCACTACAGGATAACTGCTTGACTACTTGCTTTCTAGAAAATGGGATTCATTTCCATGCATGAAATGCTCTTATTCAAGATAGTTCCCAAAGTGGCTAATTTAAAGATTGTTTTCAGACATGTTGCATATTTGTACACAGCTACCATGGGTATGGACGTTTTCCTCTCGCTTTTGTGCTTCTTGACTTGCCTTTAGATTATAAGGAGTTTGGAGCATATGCAGACCACGGTTAACCCTAATAGTGCTGCTATTCGAATGAGTGTGCACTTACCCGTGTCGGCTCTACTCTCACCAGCACTGGTTCCTAAGAATCAGGTCACCCCTCTGTGCTGTGGGCAGTAACACATTAACCACTGTGTGGAGACACTGGGCTTATGAGATCCTTCAGCAGACATGGAGAATTAAGAAAATGTCTAGGGAGCTGGAGAGAAGGCCCAGTGGGAGTCTGGCTGTCCCGGAAGCCACCCTGTTGACCAGACAGGTCTCAAACCCAGAGGTCAGTCTGCCTCTGCCTTGCCGCCACCACCTGGCCTAACTGGACATCTTTTCCTCCAGCCTGTCTGTCATGTTGCATCTTTAGTAGAATAGCTTGACAGCGGTGTGGTGTTGGTGCTGCAAGTCAATCATTCATTAAGATGGCTCGTTTTATTTACCCTTTCGAGGTAAATGAGTAAACCATTCCTGAGTCTGAAAGGAAAAAATGTATCTAGAATTGAAGAATAGCTTAATGTTGTCCCCTTGCTGCTACCACCAGCCATTGCTCTTTGCAAGTGCTGCTCATGAGCTGTGCAATTAAAAGCTCAGAGGTAGTGATTTATTTAATTTTAAAGTGTGTGTGTGTGTGTGTGTGTGTGTGTGTGTGTGTGTGTGTGTCAGTGTCAGCACCTCTGTGGAGGTCAGAAGACAACTTGTGTTGTTAGTTTTTCCGTCCACATATGTGTCCTAGGTATTGAACTCAGATTGTCAGTCTTGGTAGCAAGTGCCTTTATTCACTGAACCATCTTGCTAACTCCATGTGGAAGTTTATTAAATTC
This sequence comes from Peromyscus maniculatus bairdii, assembly GCF_049852395.1. Classification (NCBI taxonomy): domain Eukaryota; kingdom Metazoa; phylum Chordata; class Mammalia; order Rodentia; family Cricetidae; genus Peromyscus; species Peromyscus maniculatus. The sequence goes on from NC_134858.1 coordinate 68,139,626, forward strand.
TTGGGAACTAGCTAGGCGGTGGTGGCACACACCTTTAGTCCCAGCACTCAGGAATGCAGAGCCAGGAGGATCTCTGTGAGTTCAAGGCCAGCCTGGTCTACAGAGTGAGTTCCAGGAAAAGCACCAAAACTACACAGAGAAACCCTGTCTTGGAAAAAAATTAATTCTTGGGAACTAGATAGGTAGCTCAGTGGTTAAGAGTACACACTGTTCTTGCAAAGTACTAGAGTTTGGTTTCTAGCATCCATGCTGGGGAGCTCATAACTTCCTGGACTCCAGCTCTGAGGGATCTGATACCTTCTTCTGGACTTCAAGGATGACTGAAGTACACACACACACACACACACACACACACACATGCACACACACATTCTCTCTCTCACTCAAAAAAATTTGAACTTTAAAATTGAAAAGAAATTATAGCATACAATATTGGTACACAGACCGATAGGATTTATATTGCTGTTGATTTATATTACAAGTGTGAGGTCCTGAGTTCAGATCCCCAGCATCCATGTGAAAGCCTCTTGTGATGCATGCCCGTAACTCTGGAGTGATGGGGTGGGGATGACAGGATGGGACAGGCAGATCCCTGGAGCTCTCTGGCCAGCCAGTCCAGCTAATTGGTGAGCTCCAGGTTCAGTGAGAGACCTTGTCTCACCAAAATAAAAAAATAAAGAAATAAAATAAGAAATAAAAGATTGGGGGGCTATAGAGGAAAGACCCCTGTCATTGACCAGTCCTCCGTGTGCACGTTTACCAGGCACTCTTGTTCATACACATAGTAATAATGTTATGGTTGTTATCCATGGTAAATTTTTAATTTTGACTTGAATTGAAAGTTTTGCTTGAAATCTTCTTTCACTGCTAGGCAGGAGGAGTTGGTCAGGTCCTTCCTGGACCTGCAGCATCAAAATCACCTGGAAACATGTTAAGTGCTGCACATCCTTCAGCCCTGTTTCAGACCTGCCGAATCAGAAGCTGTGGGACTGGTGCCGGCAGCCTGTTTGAACAAGCGCTTCCAGGCTTCTGTTGTACATTGGTGTTTGAGAAGCAGTGCTTTAAGGCTTTCCATGGGAACTTGCCCAGCTTACCTAGAACCATCTGTATCTGCACAGCTTGTATTTTAAGAGTTGTGTGACCAAGATGTTCCTGGAAACTTCTTTCGAGACTGTTGCACTTACTTACGTTTCTGTGGCTTATGTTGGGAGAGTTTATCTTGGAGGAGCTACCTGAGAAATCTTTGCAGTGTTTTCTTAATAAAGATTTTTCTCCTGGCTGCAGGCAGTAATCTAGTTTCTGCCAAGCCCCTTGCCCTTAAATATGTTATTTTTCCTTGGAAAGACAAAGTTCCTACTCCAAGAAAAACATTGTCTTATTGAGATATTTCTGTTTTAAAGTTAGCATATAGTTAATTTTGGGAAATAGCAAATACTTTAAGCTAAAAATCACTTCTTTTAAATGGCTGTGCTCTTTGCTTTGATTACTTGTAGCACAAATGCCATTTTTTAATTGGCCATTTGCTAATATATTTGTGACGGCTTTGAACTCATTTAACAGATATTTTTAAAAAGGGTAATTTGGAGCTGGCTCTTGATAATCATCCCCTTCCCATGTTGAAGTGTGTAGAAAGGGAAGCAGGGTTTTATTTCTTTATCATTCATTCAATCCATTGCAGATTATACTCTGACTCCTTTTAATAAGGATTTGTTCGAAGTATCTCTGATAGGCCAGTAAGATGGCTCAGATGGGTGAAGGTGCTTGCTGCCAAGCCTAACGGCCTGAGCTGGGTCCCCAGAACTCATGGTGGAAGAAGGAAAGTAAGATTGACCCTCATGTGGGGTCACTCTCCCCACTAAAGTAATAGAAAAAGTGTGAACTGAGCGACAGAAAACAGTCATGCCAGCCTCTATAATGACAGCTCTGTGCCACAGTGAGGTTTGGATTAGATTAACTAGTCTGGGGTAATGAACTGATAATCTTAATGAGAGATTTGCCTCCTGTTTTGTAGAATCCTATATAGCAGAAGGGTGCTCCATAGTTCTAAATGGGTCTGAGTTCTGATTGGAATATATTTGCGTGTGATGTGTATCTCTAATTAATATTTTAAAATTACCCAGCAGTTTAATTTGACTGATTTTGTGATATTATTGAAATGTTGTTCTCCGTGAGTTTATTTTACATTTGATTATTCTTTGAATTTCAGGATGGTGAGGAAGAAGAAAATGAGAAAGGTATGTTTGATGCCAAGTAGAGTTTCCAATTTATGGACATTTAGAAAAGCAAAGTATATGAAAATAAACATTCCTTATTTGAAATCTTATTTTAAAATAGTTTCTTTTCAAATTATCAATTTAGTGAATTAAGTTAGCATCTTAATTTTTCAATTGGTTTTGATTTTGTTTTGAACACAAGATATGTTCTGACTTAAAAGTACATATCAGTTACTGTAGTGAATGATACTATTTTTCACTGTAGATTTAGTTTTATTTTAAAAATAACTTTTAACATAAGGTAAGTAGATTCCGTCTTTAGGACTGACACTGCAGTAACTCATACGTGCTTATTCGAGTCTTAGTTTATGACTCAGTGAATCCTGCACCAATCCTAAGAATGGTGAATGACCAGGAAACTGGCTTTTGTGTGCTACTTTAGAGCAACTTTCGTATGATTTTCTGACATGTGTAGTGGCTTGGGAGAATTATCTTACCCAACACAATCACAGGGATAACCGTAGCAATACATGTGGTCACTATGAGGTTGAGTTCTTGGACAGAAGTCACATTATCCTACTTGGACTAGAAAGGACATGGAGCAGCCTCCTCAGCCAGGCAGAATAAAAAGCCCAGAAACTACGATGGAATAAAGCTACTGACTGAAACATCTCTCATACCTGAGGCCTTTCTCTCTGTGGGAATGCAAGATATCTTTGTAAACAGTCACTGCAGACCCCTGGACAGGATGCAGCCAGCAAGCAGCCGCTTTGCTAGACGTCAAGGAGGAGCGTCTTCGCAGTCTTCTCTAGTGGTGTTGCTTTCGACTCTGGACTGCCCAGGCAGGGATGGAAGAGTGGAAAAGATGGGGCTTGGAACTACTCCGAAGACCAATGTCCTTAGACTGTGATCGTCCAGGAAGTCACCAAGGAGCTCCCAAGGTCATAAGGATTAAATCCCAAGATGAGCGGAACATTGAATAACAAACCTGCACATCTGCCACTCTACCACGGAGGAAAACAATTCAGATACCATTAACTCAAAAGCAGAAATGAAGAGACGCATCTTAAGGATGGATCCATTTTCTCACTGTTGTTGTTTTGATGTTTGTATGTAGAGATCATTTTTTTTTCCCTGAAGAATAAGTGATCTTAGGTAAAGGATTGTGTATGTTAGTTAATCCCTTGTGTTCCCCCTAACCCTCCATCAGTGCTAATGACTGGCTTTATATTTTCTAGGTCCTATTCTAGCTTATGAATGTGAAATTGTTTAAACTTCTTGTTTTGCCATATTTATTCCTGTTAAATCCTCTTAGATATAGCAGGTTCTGGTGATGGCACACAAGAAGTATCTAAACCTCTTCCTTCAGAAGGGAGCCTAGCTGAGGCTGATCACACAGCTCATGAAGAGATGATGGAAGCTAATGCGACTGGGAAAGAAGCTGAGGATGACAACATCTCGGTCACAATCCAGGCTGAAGATGCCATCACTCTGGATTTTGATGGTGATGACCTCCTAGAAACAGGTAAAAATGTGAAAATTACAGATTCTGAAGCAAGTAAGCCAAAAGATGGGCAGGACGCCATTGCACAGAGCCCGGAGAAGGAAAGCAAGGATTATGAGATGAATCCGAACCATAAAGATGGTAAGAAGGAAGACTCCGTGAAGGGTGATCCTGTCGAGAAGGAAGCCAGAGAAAGTTCTAAGAAAGCAGAATCTGGAGACAAAGAAAAGGATACTTTGAAGAAAGGGCCCTCGTCTACTGGGGCCTCTGGTCAAGCAAAGAGGTTTGTTTTTCTATGTCAGTTCTTTACGATACTGAAATTCCAGCATTCAATAAGATCACGCTACATTAAGGGGGTGGCTTCAAGACCATGTACAATAATTAGTGTCTTATGATCCTGCCTAGAATATTTTTGACCGTCATAAGTTACTTTAAAAAAATTCAAGATCTTCATGATATGCAGTGTGTCCTACTGAGTGCATTGTCGAATTGTCAGCATATATTTGTTCTTTTTATTTTTTTGGTTATTTTTGTTTTTTATTTTTGTTTTCTTTTTGTTTTTGTTTTTTTCAAATTGACAATTTTTGTGTTTTATTTTTTAAAACCCTTGTGATGGTGGTTAATGAGCAACTCTCAGTTCTAAGAACACAAAATGAAGTCAAGTCCCAGTCCTGAAATCTGGAGAAGATGGCCATATATCCACTGAATAGAATTGTCAGAAAACCTAGATCTTCAGGCATCTTGGGCAAAATCAGTGCAAGAATCCTAAGAGAGCCATTTGTTCAAGTAGCCTAATGTAGGCCTTTGGAGTTCTCCATGTGTATGAGTAGAACCCAGTTTTACAATGCTGTCAATATCAAGCTGTTTGGTTTTTGTTTTGTTTTTTGTTTTCAATTTTCTTCTGGTGATTTGCCTCTTTAGCTCTTCAAAGGAATCTAAAGACAGCAAGACATCATCTAAAGATGACAAAGGTAATGGATTTTTTTTCTACTTATTCCATGATAACATCACATACTTGCCACCAAAAGTGTTAGTTGTCTGTGTTCCCTGTGATATTTAGTCTTCAGAACTTTGTTGAGAAGATAGAAGTTTTGATAATCTTTAACTGGTGGCATTAAAGAATTACAGCAAACCCTGCCATTGAAACTTTATCCTTTAGTTACTTTGTAAACTCATATGAGCATGAGAGATTGGAGAATTAGTTTTAGTTGCAGTGAGTTTGAAACTTCAGACCTGACCACATCCATTTCCCTATTCTGTCTAGGATGAAACTTGTATCATGAATATATTTGTGTATATTTGTGGAATCTACTATTTAGAAGAAAAGCAGTCTAACATATGGTAGTACTTCATTCTTTAAATTAGGATATACTTATGTTAACATAGCAAGTGTATAGTATTTAAATGTTTTAAAGTTCACCTCCTAATTTGACTTATTTGTGTTGATAGTTGTCTTATGTAGGGAAATAATTTTATGTTCAATTCCTGTAAGAGCCAAGGAACAATAAAAAAATTTTCATTGTATATTTATCACATAGTTGTACATGGTTCTATGTTACATAAGAATGCTACAAGTGTATGTTGTTCCTTGAGCATATCCCCCCCATACTCCCCTAAGGAGCTTATTTTATTTTTTCTTGTTACTTGGGGCTAGCTGGTTGTCTTGTGCCTATGGGCAATCTGGCTTCATCCTGTGCCTCGGCTGTGATGGCTGAAGAGCCTTTGTTTCTGAGAGAGCGTCCTAAAGGAGCATGCACTGCACTCGGGTACTAACAAATCCCTCAACTCTCCTGAGTGTCAAAGGATTTCGTGCATTGCTCTGGCTTTGGTTTGTTTTTGTGGTTTTTTTGAGACAGGGTTTCTCTGTGTAACAGCCGTGGCTATTCTAGAACTTGCTTTGTAGACCAGACTGGTCTCGAACTCACAGAGATCTACCTGCCTCTGCTTCCCAAGTGCTGGGATTAAAGGTGTGCACCACCACTGCCTGGCACATTGCTTTGGCTTGTGTTTCATTGGTATGTTTAATAGTTTGAAGTAATTATTGACTTGATTCAGGAATTCTAATTGTAATACCCCTGTCCTTTACTGTTTGGGTTAATGGATAAGAAAAGGTTTATCCTTTAAATTGAGAAACTTAGTAATTTTGGTTAAGTGGTGCCTTCTGTCTTGTTATTCAAAACTTTTTCCTATAATTAGATAAGTACCCAGGCCCAACTATTGCTAGTTACATGTAGATACACAAGTTTCTAAGTTGCATGTCATAAAGTTAAACATTTTGATGACTGCCTCCAAACTAGGAAAAGCAGTAACTGTTGGTATTACAGTTTGAGTCATTTGTATGGTTAAAAGCCTGAACTGAACAGTTTCTAGAGGTTGGCATTTATCTCATGTGACTTTGAAGCACTTCAGAAATGTTTACTGTTTCTGCTTCTTGTAGATGCGATAGCGCGGCATTTTAGAAAGGATTTTCTGCACCACAGCACTAAAGGAAGAAAGCGTTGTGCACACTAACTAGCTTGTGTGCTTCCTATACTTACATGTGTGAAGTCATATCTGGGTGGAAGCAGTTCAGAAACAAGCTGTGAGCATTTTCCTAGTCTAAGTTATTTTAAGGTCCCTAATCTACCTCCAGCAATTGTTTTAGAAGGTTGTTTCTTATTTAGGTCTTGAGTTATCCAACTGCATGTAATTTCCATTTTCTCCTAATCTTTCTCTAGTAGAAAATGAAGGTGGCTGTGTGTGGTGGCACATGCTTTTAATTCCAGCACTTTTGTGGCAAAGGCAGGCAGATCTCTGAGTTCGAGGCCATCCTTGTCTACATAGTGAATTACAGGTCAGCCAGGGCTACACAGAGAAACCCCTTCTCAAAAAAGAAAAAAAAGAAAAAAGAAAGAAAGTGAATTATTAGAATGTTTGTTCCCAGCCGGGCGGTGGTGGCGCACGCCTTTAATCCCAGCACTCAGGAGGCAGAGGCAGGCGGATCCCTGTGAGTTCAAGGCCAGCCTGGGCTACCAAGTGAGTTCCAGGAAAGGCGCAAAGCTACACAGAGAAACCCTGTCTTGAAAAACCAAAAAAAAAAAAAAAAGATTGTTTGTTCCCACCTCTGGATCTATCCTGTTTTCATTCCTCCTTCTGAGATCCTTCAGGGTCCGTGACAGAATCCAACACTGGAGTAGTCTGCTTGTTGCTACAGGACTGCTTCCAGGCACCCCAGTTCAGTGTAATGGTGTGAGGACAGCTTATTAGCATTTGCTAGAAAATGTCCAAGATGTAGTGGAATTTTCACCCACTTTGTTTTAAAACTCATGTACCAGGAAGTTTACGAACATTCAGATTTATTCTCTCACTGCTCTGATTGACTTTTCTGATGGTAAGTTTGTAAGATTTTAGATATTGTAATGTTAGGCTATCAACATTGAAATGAGAATGGATTTCAGAATGGACACCTATGAGCCTTGTAAGTCAGTGCAAGCACTTAAGCTTCTGGTGTTGGATCCATCCTCCTAGGGAGCACAGGCAGTGCTGGGGGCAGCAGTGGAAGCTCAACCAAGAATATCTGGGTCAGTGGACTGTCGTCTAATACCAAAGCTGCTGATTTAAAGAACCTCTTTGGCAAATACGGAAAGGTACATTCTTTTAATCTCTTAGTATTCAAATAATTACGTAAATATAGTCTGTATGTCATACTTTATAAGTTTCTAGATTTACTTATTTATATTTACTTTATTATTTACTTACAAATTTAGATTTATTTCATGTGTATGAGTGTTTTGCTTTCATGATGTGTGTGCACCAGGTGTGTGCCTGGTGCCTCTGGAGGTCAGAGGAGGTCCTTGAAAGTGGAGCTGCTGTGTGGATGCTGTGAATTGAACCTGTGTCCTCTGCAAGAACAGCCAGTGCTCCCAACAGCTGAGCCATCTTTCTAGCCCTGTAGTCCATATCTTTGTATCTCTGAGCTTTGGGTTATAATGAGTTCCAAGTCTATATTCATTTGAGCCAAGTTTTATTCATGATACAAAGGATCTAGAAGATGCTGAGACTATTTGGTCATCCTGAAAATATAAATAGCTGGAATTAGGTAGTAGAATATGTAAACTGCAGAGGAAACAGGTATCCTCTTGTAGAGGTTCTCATCCACTAATGAGAGAAATGTAAAAGTTGCTGGGTTTATTGCTGATCATGGGACCACCATTCCCAATGTTTGCTGACACCTGCGAGAACCTACTTTGCTTAAACGACTTTCTATTTTAAGAAGTAAAAACCTCTAAAGTCATTAAAACAGGTTTTTGTAACATTAATGCTGCGTGTGCATGTGTTTGAAAGGATATTGCTTCACTAGGAAAAGTGTGTGCCGTTAGTAGGCTCCCTAACAGTAGAGAGCAGGTATAGAACACTTGGCCAGTAGCTAGTGCTGTGCTGCTGTTGGTCTGCATCTAATGCTAGTGCTGTGCTGCTGTTGGTCTGCATCTAATGCAGTCACTTCTTTCTAGTTTAAAAGTGTCTACTTAAATTTTCATTCTCCAAATATACACCATGCTTTTTTAACTTGCTCTGCTGTTATCCTACTTTGTGTGCACATGGTAGGTTTTAAATGCTTATTAAATTAATAACCAGTATTGGTTATCAGAATGATAGTTCCATAATCAACTCTAGCATATGTTGTGTTCTGTTTCAGTAATGTGCTTTTAGAGATGCAAAACAGTACTTTAATGTTGGCACTTGTCAGAATATAAACTGCCTGAGAATAGTGTGTACATGATGACGAGATTGTGGGCTCCAGTTTCTGTACGGCAAAGCAGCCTTTCTTAAAGCTTACATGAAGCCTTACAGCTTCCAACAGCCGCCACAAAACACTGTCAAGTTCCCTTCCTGCCTCCTGCCATCATGTGTTTGTTCCCTTTCCAGCCCTGGATTAGCCATGCTTTTCTTCTCACTCTTCGTCATTCTTGAGAATTGAAATGGTCAGTTAGATACTGATTACCTTACAGCTTTTGTGGCCTAGTCTCCTTTTTTCTTCTCTTTCTGTTTTTTGTTTTTCCAAGACCAGGTTTCTTTGTGTAGCCCCTAGCTGTCCTGGAACTCACTTTGTAGACCAGGCTGGCTTCAAATTTACAAAGATCCGCCTGCCTCTGTCTTCCAAATGCTGGGATTAAAAGCATCTTAATCCTGGCCTTTTCTTTTCTCTTTACTCATTTTTGAAATTTAAAGTGACTCAAAGGAAAGAGTTTAAGACTTTTGTAAACTGTTTACAGACATGTCCATAGTTTTCTCTAAGAGATTCAGGTGTGCCCACCATGAGAAAACTGGTCCAAATCCAATTTCTCTCTGTGTGTTAATTTTGTACTATTTATTTTATTCATGAAGCTTGTTTGGGCTGTATATTTGGGTAGAGGATTAGATAAATAATTCCCTTGAATGTTTTAAGTACATAAAAACATGAGAGGATGGGATTACACCCAGAATGCATCTCCACCCCCCTTTAACCTGAGTTTTCTCAGTGCTAGTCTGATCTATTTAGGAATGTGTACAGCTGTACAATTCTGAAGTGTTATCTAATTTTATAGGTTTTAAGTGCAAAGGTAGTTACAAATGCTCGAAGTCCTGGGGCAAAATGCTATGGCATTGTAACTATGTCTTCAAGCACAGAAGTGTCCAGATGTATTGCACATCTCCATCGCACAGAGCTGCATGGACAACTGATTTCCGTGGAGAAAGTAAGTGTGATTAACTGTTTATAAAGAGGGAGATTAACAAGAGGGCTGATCTGAAAATCCAAAATCTCAAACTTTTGGATTGTCATTTTGGATTGTCAAAATCTCAAACTTTTGGAGTGTCATTGGTGGTCAAAAATTTTGATTTTGGTGCATTTCAGAGTTTTTAGTTAAAATGCTCAGCAGGGAAAGTAGATGCAGATACCTAAAGCCTAAAATGTGAAACAGTCTCAGCCCAAGTATCTCAGATAAGAATAGTCAACCTGTAGTCTCAGTCTAAAAATGTCTCTGTCATGAATGGTGGTGCATGGCTATAATCCCAGAACTTGGGAGACAGAGGCAGAAAAATCAAGACCACTAAGGGCTACGTAGTAAGTTCCAAACCTGCCATGCCTTCCCCAAACTTAGTCATTCTGTATCTGCCTCACAAGTGCTAGGCTTACAGGCATGTGTGGCTGTGCCCAGCTCAACACCATTTAGATAATGCAACTTTAAAGCTTATGAATTTTAAAAACATTTATTTTTGTTTAAACTTTTCAGGTCAAAGGTGATCCTTCCAAGAAAGAAATGAAGAAAGAAAGTGATGAAAAGAGTAGTTCAAGAAGTGCTGGTGATAAAAAGAACACAAGTGATCGGAGTGCCAAGTAAGGATTGAGTGACAGCTGCTAAGCTAAGACCGGTTTCTGATAAACAGACTGCTTGTTCCATAGCAAAAGTAGTCATTCTATTTTCTTGTCTTGGATGATGTGGTCAGGACACAAGCATCTATCAAAAAAGAAGAGAAAAGGTCATCTGAGAAATCAGAAAAAAAAGACACCAAAGATACTAAGAAAATGGAGAAAGATGAGAAGAATGATAATGGTTCAAGTGGGCAGAGCTCAGAGTCGATGAAGAAAAGTGAAGAAAAGAAACGCATAAGTACGTCATGTGTGCTCTTGTTCCTCAGCCGTGTCACTGCTTGTTCTGTGTTTCAGAAGGGACCGGTTTTCAGACGTTGTTAGAGCCAGGAGTAAAAAAGGGGCTTTTAGAAACCTCCTGTCTTCTTTCCTACTACAAGGTCACGTTCTTCTAAGCAAGCTCCCTGATTATCTCCTTAAATCCTAACTGACGTGGGTTTGGAATGTAGCAAAACAGAACAAAACAACAAAAATTTGAGCAGTGGCCACTGACTTCAGTATCTTACTGAATTAGGATCTCTTGGTGTCATTGAAAGTATTTGTTAACAGATTAAATAATTTTGATTTCTTTGCATTTATGTAGAATAAGTATTTTATTTATATCAGGCAGAAGTTCAATTTTATTTATTTATGCTCCTTTTCAATAATATTTTGTTTGTTTATCTAAAGTATTTCTTTTTTTAGGTTCAAAGAGTCCAGGACATATGGTGATACTAAACCAAACCAAGGGAGATCATTGTAGGCCATCAAGAAGAGGCAGATATGAGAAAGTAAGTCTGTTTCCAAAAGATAAGAAAGCTCTTATCTCCAAACCTCTTAGAAAGACATAGCTCTAGAAGTTTTTAAAAGGAAATATTACTAGTTATTTGGACTTTAGAAAGTATTTTGTTGATTTTTTTTTTTTAAATTTATGTGTATGTGTATGAACCCACATGAGCTTATGTTTACCTCGCACATGCAGGACACCTCCCACCCCCCCGCATACACACATAGAAGAAGGTATGGGATCCCATGGAACTGGAGTCACAGGCAGTCGGGAGCTGCTTTGTGGTGCTGGGAACCAGACTTGGGTCCTGTGCAAGCGCAGTAAGCGCTCTTAACCACTGAAACCTCTGAGCCACCTCTCGAGTCCCCCTCATTTGAACTTTCTAAATGACCAGTGAAAGCCAGAAATACATGACCTCAGATTATTTTAACTTCTAGTCCTGTTATGGTTTTTCTTCTGTAGGTTCATGGAAGAAGCAAAGAAAAGGAGAGGGCTAGCCTAGATAAAAAAAGAGACAAAGACTACAGAAGGAAAGAGATCTTGCCTTTTGAAAAGATGAAGGAACAGAGACTGAGAGAACATTTAGTTCGTTTTGAAAGACTGAGACGAGCAGTGGAACTCAGAAGGTAGGAGGAGCATTTTTGACACCTGTCTGTAATGTGCGTCTTTAGCTATAATCCAGCCTGCTAGAGATTGTGTTCCCCAGAAGACTTGATTGTCATTCTCAGGAAGTGAAGGTATGACCTAGTGATTTCTTAAGTTTGCATAGCATGCCACAGTTTGCAAAATCCTTTTTCATCTCTTATCTCCAACTCAATTCTGTAAAGCTAATTAAGCCCGCTATTTAATACTAAAATATAAGAGGCCTGGAGAGGCTTAATGACTCTTCCAATGCCATGTGTCTAATGAGTGGCAGAGTCGGGACTCAGATCCAAGTCTGACTCCAAGTCCAGTGCTCTTTCCTCTATTCCAAAGATGCTGCCATAAAAATCATGTCTTAAAGGAGAAGATAATTCCAGATAGTATCAGAGTAAGCTACAGTGTTGAACTACTGTCCTAGTGTGGGAAACCTGCAAGGTTCCCAAGTGAAGGCTGAGTTGCTCTCTGAGCTTTAATGCAGTCCCTACTCCTCATTAAAACGGACCGTTTTTAGTGTCAATATAAACAAACCAGCATGGAATATTTCATATCTACATACCCGTTTTTGGGTGCCACATGAAATATTTCTTAGTGTGTTTTTAATCTGTTAGACCTGTCCAGCACAGAGGTCACTCATGGAATTTCATCTACTCAGTCTCAGGTTCTAGGAACTTCAAAAACCGCAGCTTAGGAATACAACCATTGCCTCTGTGTGGCTAAAGGAGATGATTCTTGCAAAACTCACCCCCATAAACGCTAGCTCCTAGCCTCTGCTCGTCAGTACAAGGTTTGGGAAGAATAAAAGTGGGGAGCTACTAGGGCGGACTCTCAGACCTGTCAAACCAATGCCTACTTGATTTTTAAAATCTCCCTATGTTGTTCAGGCTTACCATTTACTCCTGAGCTCAAGGGATCCTTTTGCCTCAGTCTCCTGCTGAACTCTAACCACAGCCATGCATGCACTGCACCCAGCCCATTGATCCTTTAAAATAAACTGGTGAGGTGTGCCTTCTTCACACTCATGGAGAAAGAAAGGTCTATAGTCTATCTGCCTGTAATGTCCAGAAAAATCCAACGTGATGATTTAGCAGTAATATTAAAATGAAACAAAAGTGATTTGTAACAAATATATACATATATATATTCCAGATATAATATTAAAATGAAAAGTGATTTGTAACAAATATATACATATATATATATATATATATTCCAGATATAAATGTGTAGAAGAGACATTGAACTAGTCAGATGTTTGTATCCTATTAGACTCACTGAGAATGTGAAAGCTTCAGACACAGACCGATTTTGTGTGTCACAGTGGTGAGTCATGTAACAGGAGAAGCGTGGGCATTTGGACGTGATTTCTGAAATGGTAATGACTCGGTTAAGCCCTCAACAAAAGTATACCCCCCCCCAAAGGGTAAATTTTAAGTTGTGTCATTGAAGAATTCAATACATAAACCTGTGCTAAAACAAATAAACAAGCCTAGCCCTTCGTAAAAACAGTTAAATTCTAGGCTACCTTTTAAAGTTTTTTGTTGTTTCTCAAGGCATGGCTGTCTCTGGCATAGGAAGGGGTTCAACAGTATTAGATGTTCTTTGCTCTGTAAAACTGCTGACAGTTCATGCATCATCAAGTGTTGTAGAATTCTTGGTCTCCACCCACTGAACGGTAATAACAGACTGCTGTGTTCATGTAAAATGCCACATCAGTTTTTGTGGGAATAGTACTGACCCATTAAGAATATTGACTTGCTACAGGCAAATATGCAAGTGAACAAAAAAAATAAAGTGGATTACCTGAGTGTCAGGAAATGAAGAAGCACTATGCAAGGTCTAGCATATGTTTGTACTGAATTATCTCGGACTCAAAAGCATGTTACCTGGAACTATCTATTAGAAGCCAGTGTACAGCCATAGTGGCCCTTAAGGGCACCATTCTGTTATATAATATTTGCTATAATTGTGTTTGTGATGATAATTCCAAGCCATCAGAATGAAGTATATACATTATTTAAGGAGATAAGGACATATGGTAAATACTAGAAAATTTCTATCAAAAATAATTGATAGAAGTTGTAGTTTTGAGCTGGATATGATGGCACACACCTATAATCTCAGTACTTGGAGGCAGAGGCAAGAGGTTTGCCACAAGTTTAAGGCTAACCTGGTCTACATAGTGAGTTTGAAGCCAGACAGGGCTACATAGTGAGACCCTATCACAAAAAGCCAAGAGAAAAATTGTAGTTTTATAAATTTATATACATTTTAAAATGTCAATTACTGTTTTTTTTACTATGGTGGGATTTTCATTTAACCAAATCATCTAAAAGGCAAATAGTGTGTAAAATTTAGCTGCTTAGTTGACACTCATAAATAAGTGATAAGACTGGAATATGTTTAAAGTTTTATTTTGCGTTCTTTCCAATTACATTAAAATTACTAAGATTAATGTGGAATTTAAAATTGCCAATCACAAGGAAAAATTCAAATTCAAAGCTATTATTTTTCACACAGTACTAGCATAATTTAAGTATTTCTAAATACTGATTTTTGTTAGACGAAGAGAGATTGCAGAAAGAGAGCGTCGAGAGCGTGAACGCATTAGAATAATTCGTGAACGGGAAGAACGGGAACGCTTACAGAGAGAGAGAGAGCGCCTAGAAATTGAAAGGCAAAAACTAGAGAGAGAGAGAATGGAACGCGAACGCTTGGAAAGGGAACGCATTCGTATTGAACAGGTGCAGTCAGAAAATCTTTTCATCTTGAACAACTCACTTTGCAAACCCTGTGATTTTTGCCCTCCAGTTTGCTTTACTTACTGTAAAGCTCCTGTAGATGAGAATGAGCACTGAAGTGTCCCTGACAGATAATGAACTAGGCACCGGTTCAAAGTACATTGAATAGTGACTTCCTTATCAATTGCAAGTAACCTGTAGCTCTGCAGTATAATGGCAGCCTAATAGTATGAGCATAGGACTGAGTCCAGAGTAGTTGTGATCCAGGCTCTGTCACCACCCCAGACTTAGAAAATAACAAGGACTTCCTTACTTATCATGGGAGTCATTCCCAAGGCTGGAAGGAAGAACGCCTCTCTGTAATAGTTGCCACCCAGGGCTTATGGCACTTAGTTCTCTCCAGACGGATATCAAGAACCCAGTTTTCTCATTCCTTTTAGGTGCTTCTGTTTAAGTCAATTTATTAAACTAAATCTGACCTTCCCCCAAATGCTCACCAGTTTGTACCACTCAACCCCTGCCTGTTATTTTAATGTCACCCATCGTAGCTGTAGTCTAGGTGATTGAAATCTAATGTATTTGTCCCAGTTGTGTGCTCTGCCTGGTGCTTCTCTAGGACTCTTTCTTAACCCAGAGGCGCTTACCTTCCGCCTGTCTTCACTGTGTATTTGCTTCATTCCTGTGTATCTGAAGGAGCGGCGTAAGGAAGCTGAGCGGATTGCTCGGGAGAGAGAGGAGCTCAGGAGGCAACAGCAGCAGCTGCGCTATGAACAAGAGAAGAGGAATTCTTTGAAACGCCCGCGCGATGTCGACCATAGGTAGTGCGTCCTTTCTTCCTCCGTGACTCGCTTGCTGTCTTGTTTTTAGTGAGCGAGGGTGAGAGAATTAGAACACACATGCTCCTCCCGGCTTTGAAGAAAAGGTCGTGGCTAACGTGGAAGGGAAAGGACCCAGTGTGGTGCTCAGGTCTCCCCTCTGCTGTTTTTATGAGGGTCACAGTAGCTGAGGGCTGAGGGTGTAGCCCAGATGTAGTGCTGGCTTCCCTTGAATGAGCCAGGCCCTGGCTCATCCCCAGCACTTGAAGGGAAAATAAGGTAACTGGAAACGGCTGGTGAGAATCCATTATGATGTGCTGTCCGGTATTGACTTTTCCATTGGAAGATGTAAGGACGGGCAGTTTAGACTGGGGAGGACTAGCTGGGGGGGGGGAGGAGGGAGAAGGTCGCAAGCATGATATCTGAGTTTATCTGCCGGGCACCCATGTAATCTTAGCACTGAAGAGGCACAGATAGGCAGACCCCTGAGCTCTCTGGCCAACTAATTGAAAAATTAGTTCAATCAATGAGCGTCAGGTTCATTGAGAGATCCTGTCTCCAAAAATAAGTGGAGAACGACAGAGGCAGTCACTCACATTGACCTCTTTCCTCCACACAGGTGTGCACCCAGACAAGCACTCCAACAGCCACACACAAAAGCAAGCAGCTGTTTTCAACTGTTTTTCTCTTCTCATGTTTATGACAACAGCATAGAACTGTTAATCCTGTCCTAGCTCCTCACTGTTCTATCTTGAGTTCAGTAGCCTTTTGTGTCTATAGTTCCATATGGTGTCTATGATTCCAAGTGAATGCTGTTTGATTATCATAAAATAATTTGTATAAATGAGCAAACGTTTCTCTTCAAGGCGAGATGATCCTTACTGGAGCGAGAACAAAAAGCTGTCCCTAGATACAGACGCACGATTTGGCCATGGATCTGACTACCGTCAACAGAGCAGGTTCCTGGACTTCAGTCACCGAGAGCGGAGCAGGTTTCCCGACACTGCCTCTGTGCAGTCCTCGTCCTTTGAAAGGTAAGTGGACACACTGAGGTGCTGATGTCTGAGACAGGAGCCTTGCTGTTCATAACTGCTTCTCTATAAGATGCTAAAGAAGTGCTGAGTCAAAATAGAATGTTTAGAACAAATTGTGTGTTTACTTTGGTTTTCACTGATGAGGTAGTGGTATTCTTATCTTCAATTGGATGGGGTCCTTGGGAGGTATGGGCTAAAGAGTTGAAACCAGCCAGGGCTACACAGCAGTTTGACATTCTGCCTCATAAAAACCAGTTAAAAAGCTAATTAAAAACAAGGGTGGCCGGGTGGTGGTGGCACACGCCTTTAATCCCAGCACTCAGAAGGCAGAGCCAGGCGAATCTCTGTGAGTTCGAGGCCAGCCTGGGCTACCAAGTGAGCTCCAGGAAAGACGCAAAGCTACGCAGAGAAACCCTGTCTCGAAACTCCCCCCCCCCCCAAAAAAAAAAAAACAAAAAAAACCAAAAACAAGGGTGAGTGGGGAATGCTGATTTTGGATGTGCCATGGCTGTCAGAACAGTGAAACATGCAGGCTGGTAGGAACTTGACTGGTATCATTTCTCTTGGAAAAGAAACCAACCTTAATGCTAGACATAGCTCAGTTGAAAAGAACTGTTAACAGTTAGTAATGGAGCTTTTCTAATCGTCTGAAAGAAAGTTTCATGATTCTAGGTTATGCAAATGAAGTTTTGCATGTAAACACTTCTGAGGATCTGCATTTGTTCTTTCCTCAGTAGACGGGAGCGCTTTGTTGGTCAGAGTGAAGGAAAAAAACCAAGACCAGCAGCCCGAAGAGAAGAGCCAAGCTTTGAAAGGTACCCCAAAAACTTTAGTGATTCCAGAAGAAACGAGCCTCCACCACCAAGAAATGAACTTAGAGAAACAGACAGACGAGAGGTACGAGGGGAGAGAGACGAGAGAAGAACGGTAATCCTTCATGACAGACCTGAGGTCGCTCACCCTAGACACCCTCGAGAAGCCGGGCCCAATCCTTCTAGACCCGCCTCCTGGAAAAGCGAAGGGAGCTTGTCCACAGACAAGCGGGAGTCAAGGTAGTTACGCGCTCCTTCCTCACGGCATGCTGTACATTGTTCTCAAGAATTGTGAAGTGAGGTTTTGATCAGTCTTGTTTGTGTTCACAGAGTTGAAAGGCCAGAGCGATCTGGGAGAGAAGTCTCAGGACACAGTGTGAGGGGTGCACCCCCTGGGAACCGCAGTACTGCCTCAGGCTATGGAAGCCGAGAGGGAGACAGAGGAGTCATCTCTGACAGAGGAAGCGGAGCTCAGGTAAAAGTTGCTGGGAGCTTTCTGTTGAGTCTTTAGAAGACTCTGAAGCACTGGAGATAGACTCTATTTTTTTTTTTTAATTTAATGTTTATTATTTTTTATGTGTATGGGTGTTTTGCCTGCCTGTGTATACATCTGTGTACCACTTTTATGTCTGATGCCTGTGGAGTCTAGAAGAGGACTTCAGATCTCCTAGGACTATTAGCCTAGTTATTAGCCACCATGTGGGTTCTGGGAATTGAACTGGGTCCTTTAGAAGAGCAGCTGGTGCTCTTAACTGCTCAGCCATCTTGCCAGCCTATAGGAGATGCTCTTGACAGGTGTCCATATGGAGAACCATTCTGTTGTGGCCAATATTGGGTAATTAGAGTGACTGAGAGACCAGCTTCTTGCAACAGATCTTTCTTGAGTTTGTTCTTTATAGATGAATAACAGTTGTTCAAAGAAGTAGATACTAGCCTTAAAAACTTTTTTTTTTTCTCTTCGAGACAGGGTTTCCTGACTTGTAGACTAGGCTGGCCTGGAACTCACAGAGATCCAACTGCCTCTGTCTTCCCAGTGCTAGGATTAAAGGCATGTGCCACCATGCCCCATGAAATATTTTTTATGCATGTATATGGGAGAGAGGAATGTGGGAAGGGAAAGAGGGACCTTCTACATGCCATGGTATGTGTGGAAGTCAGAGAACTACATTTTGGGAATTAGTTCTCTCCTCCTACCTTGTTGAGAGGCAGAATCTGCTTCAAACTGACTGGTCTATAACCTTGCAGGCGATTCTCCTGTGTTGGCCTCCCATCCTAGGAGTGCTGGGATTACAGATGTGGACCATCACATCTGACTTTTTATGTGGGTTCCAGAGGTTCAGCTCAGGCCAGGCTTGTATGGCAAGTGCTTTTACCTACCGGGCCATCTTACTGGCCCTCAGACTGTTTTTATTGAAATTCTTGTTCTGCTTGGGCAGTTGTTATAGTTATGAGTCTTCCTAATGATAATTGGGCTTTTTTTTTTTTCTTTCTTTTTTTTTTAAAGATTTATTTATTTATTATGTATACAGAAGAGGGTGCCAGATCTCATTACAGATGGTTGTGAGCCACCATGTGGGTGCTGGGAATCGAACTCAGGACCTCTGGAAGAGCAGTCAGTGCTCTTAACCTCTGAGTCATCTCTCCAGCCCGATAATTGGGCTTTTTTAAAACACAGAATACATCATGACTCGATCTGCATCCTATAGCAGGGAACATGCTAATCTCTTGTTTCGATATTAATATGTGTATTGCTGAAGCTAGCACATTACGTATAGAACTGAAGTAAAAGTCACGTGCTTTCTCTGTTTTCCAAAAGTAGACAAGTAGAATCATTTTCAATTGCTTTCTATTCTTTAATATTTTTCTTAGTTTTAAAAATTTCTGTATTTTATGTTAAGCTGGGTGTGGTGGTGCACACCCTTAATCTCAACACTCCTGAAGCGGAGGCAGGCGGATTTCTGAGTTTGAAGCCAGCTTACTCTACAAAACAAGGTTCAGGACAGCCAGGACGACATAGAGAAACCCTGTCTGGGAAAAACAAAAAACAAATTAATTAATTAAAAAAGTAAAATATATTGTATGAGAGTGTTTTGCCCGCATGTCTTCTGTGCATGCAGTACCCACAGAGGCCAAAAGAGGGCATGAGATCCACTGGGACTGGAGTTACAGGCAGCTGGGAGCCACCATGTGGGTGCTGGGAACTGATCCTAGGTCCTCGGCAAGAGCAGCCAGTGCTCTTAACCACTGAACAATCTCTTGAGTCCTAACTTTTTTTTTTTTTTAATAAATAAATAAATGTATGTATGTATGTATGTATGTATGTATGTATGTATGTAGGTATGTTTTTTCCAGACAGGGTTTCTCTGTGTTTTGGTGCCTGTCCTGGATCTCGCTCTGTAGACCAGGCTGGTCTTGAACTCACAGAGATCCACCTGGCTCTGCCTCCTGAATGCTGGGATTAAAGGCGTGTGTCACTGCCGCCCAGCTTCTTTTGATATTTTGTTGACTTGACTATTCTTTTAAGATACTGAGCTATCTCTAAATGACACGAATATACAAAAGTTGCACTCAGCTTAAAAGCATTCTCTTAATTGACAAAATACTGACATGCCAGGTGATTGCGGCATGGATAGAAAGGATATGCTTTTTTTTTTCCTTCTAAAGAAAGGGTCTCACATATTCCAGGTTGGCCTTTTAATGTGCTGTATAGCTGAGGATTAAGCCAAGGATGGCCTTAAACTTCTGATCCTCTTGCCTCCACCTTCGGAGTGCTGGGATTACAGGCACATACTGGTTTCTGTGGTATTGGGAATCCAACCTAACATTTCATGCATGCTAGCCAGTGTACCAACTGAGTTACATCCCTAGTCTGAAGAAATACACTTTATAAGTCCTGCCAGATGGAATTTATTTGTGTTACACACTTGAATACACACCAGGTTTCATCATAGCATCTTTTGACGTATGTATTGGCATGGGTATGCAGGCATGTTTGGTATCCTTGATTGCTTCCCACTTCATTTATTGAGTCAGGGTCTCTTGCTGAGCCTGAAGCTCACCATTTCTGGCTAATCAAGGTGGCTAGTCTTTTCCAGGACCTTCTGTTTCTACCTCTCCCTGTGGCAGGTGCCACTCTTACCATGTCTTTCTCTCCTTCCTTCCCCCTTTTGTGTGTGTGTGTGTGTGTGTGTGTGTGTGTGTGTGTGTGTGTGTGTGTATGTATGTGTGTGTGAGAGAGAGAGAGAGAGAGAGAGAGAGAGAGAGAGAGAGAGAGAGAGGAAAGACAGGGTTTCTCTGTAGCCCAAACTCAAGAGATCCACCTCTGACTCCCAAGTATGGTGATTAAAGGTGTGTGCCAACATACCCAGGTTTTATGTAGGTTCTGGGGATCTGAACTCCAGTCACACTTGGACAGAAAATACTTTATATACTAAATCTCTTCAGCCCTCAATGATAGCATTTTTTGTTTTAGCCAGAAAATGTTTTGCTGGCTTGGCATGTACACTATCACTGTACGTCATTTCACCCAGCACATTTATGCAGTAGCCTTGTGGCTCAGTGGTTATGAGGTATTAATGCGTCTTAATAAGGAGAAATGCTTGCTTGCACAAGTTCTTTAAGCTGTTCACCCTGAACCAACTTCAAACTGAGCATATGATGCAGATACTCTGTTTTAGTTAGGGCAGAATGTAAGAGGTTATTCTAGACCAGCACCCTACATTCAGAATCCCTTTAAAAAGGGTCTTCTGAGAAGATGAGCCTGGATTCCCTGTCTGGAGTTGACCGTGTTAGTCTGTCAGCTGTCTGGCCGGTATTGTCTCTAAGACTGTGTGGATGCTGACAGCTTTGCCTAGCTAGGCGAGGTGTCGGCTGGCCTTGACCCCTCCTCTTGTCCTTAGTTCTCCAGATACTTCTGTTCCTCTGGCCCCACTGCTTATAGCCACCCTGGAGTGGTGGTGTGTCAAATCGGACAGCTTTCCCTGTACACTCTTCAAGATATTCCGATGGGTTGACCATATAGCCAGCCTTGACTGCCCTTTAACTTTTGACCTCTTGTGTACTAGAAAGAAAGCTCTTTAGATCTCTCCAGGCATTTGACATTCCTATGCCCAAATAGTGCTGGAGAAGTAGTGGGTGTGGACATAGAAATGACGGTATTGAGGTCCTGCCACGATAGTGGTCGCTTCTTTCATCTGTTGCATTCTCAGACATGAGAGCCCAGCAGAGTGAGTCAGTGCATGGGACAGAGGGCCGGGACTCACTTTCCCCTATGCTGTCCCCAGCACTACCCTGAAGAACGACACGTAGTGGAACGTCATGGACGGGACACAAGTGGACCAAGGAAAGAGTGGCATGGCCCACCCTCTCAGGGGCCTGCCTACCATGACACAAGGCGACTAGCTGATGGCCGGTCAGGTGCAGGCCTGCTAACCCAGCATTCAAGGTGAGGAGCTCGTCTGGTAAGACCTTTTCTGCAGTTCTGTAACCAGGTAGTCCTTTCCTTAAAGAGGGTTAGTTTCTGAGATTACATTGCAGTTAGTAAACCCCCTGTTGTGGCCTCAGCGCCGTCTTTTCAGCCTCACCAGCTGTCTGTCCTCTGCCTTGCACCCTGCCTTGTTTGGGAGGAGCTGCTCGGCTCTCCTGCTGCTGGTCGCTCCCATGTCACCTGCATAGCGGTGCCGTTTGCTTCTGTGGTGCTGAGGAGCGCCCGGGGTTGTCCCTGTAAGTCCTTTGGCTCTGGGCTCCCCACCGAGTGCTGTCTCTTCACCCTGTCGCTTTCCTCATTTTGTTTGAAGCAGTCTTTTGGTTGCTTGGTTTGAGGTGGGTCTCAGACTGTGTACGCTGGGCTGCCTTCCAGATGTGGTGACTTCGGGCATGCCCCAGCGTGCCAGCTCTGCCCTCTTTTGGTTTCTTTGTTTGCTTTTCAAGACAGGGTTTCTCTGTGTAGCCCCGGCTGTCCTGGTACTCCATTTGTAGACCAGGCTGTCCTCGAACTCACAGAGATCCACTTGCCTCTGCTCTCCAAGCACTGGGACTAAAGGCGTGCGCCACGGCCACCCAGCTTTTGGTCCTTTAATTTCTTCTTCCCTTCTTGACTCGTTTTTCCGGCTCCTCCAAGCAGATGAGCCTCAGATGTCACTCTTCGCTGCCATCTCCATGTAATAATAATAAAAATAACTATTATTATTATTATTACTTTGCCTCAAGCTTCTGTTGTCTGTCAGTGCTGCCATCCTCAAAGCCCTGACTGGGGAAACATGGCCCAGTCTTGCTCTTTCTTTGTTCCTAGAATAAAATTAAAATGGCGTTTCTGATGCTGCCCTTTCCTGCATTCAGCCTGTGCCTGGTCAGAGAACTTCTCCCTGATAGTCACACTACCTCTGAATGACTATGGGACCACACATTTTGTTTATCATTTACTTGCTTCAAAACCACAGTGGCTTCTGTAGGTCACAAATTTAACCCAAAGTGCTTGGCCAGGTTTTTGGTGTTTTTTTTTTTTTTTTTTTTTTTTTGGTGAGGGGTTGGTTTTTGAGACAGGGATTCTCTGTGTGGCTCTGGCTGTCCTAGAACTCACTCTGTAGACCATGCTGGTGACCATGCTGGTCTCGAACTCACAGAGATCTGCCTGTCTCTGCCTCCCTAGTACTGGGATTAAAGGCGTGTGCCACCACTGCCCGGCCTCAGCCAGTTTTATTGAAGCGTTTCACTGTCAGCTTTTACTTCTCCATTATGATAGAGTGCTGGAGTGTCTTTTTTTGTCATTTACTGGCATCTATAATGCTGCTCTATACACACTGAGTTGAGTGACGTCCTGGCGTCAGTTTTTGAACTCGAGTGTGTATCCCAATCTCCTTAAGTGCTAATTAAAACAGCCTAGAGAGTCCCACCTGGGGCGATCTGAGTAGGGTTAGAGTGGTCTATGCCGTAGGACTAGCGTGGGGGCAGAAGCAGGATCTGGAGCTTCGCTTTCCTCATCTCCATAACTGCATCCTGTTTAAAAAGAGATGGTGAGGCGGCAGGGGTCCTGAAGGGGCTCCGCTGCCGCCGCTGCCGCTGCAGCTGAGATCCGGGGTGGGTACGTGGAGAGGCCTGTAGTCCTGCTCTGGGCACAGCATCCGGCTTCTGAAGAAGTGGGCATCGAGATAAGAGTGCCAAGGTCACACGGTTGCTCCCCACCGTCGATGAGCTCTGTGCCTTGGACAGGATAGCCTTTCAGGTCTCAGGCTCTTCCTCGGGAAAGAGGGGTTAGTAATGGTGTCCACCTTCCAGGATCAGAGTCTGGATGTAGGGCAGGATGAGAGCACCCTGAGTGGTCAGCGTGCAGGTGTCCTTACGATGGTTGTTCTGACTCTTTCTTTCCTCTTTCGACCTCTTTCAGCACTGCGTCCCCAGTTAATAGGATTGTACAGTTGAGTAGCAACTCCATGGCGAGAGGAAGCAGCTCCGGGTTTAAGCCATTTAAGAGTGGACCTCCACGGCGGTTTTGAACACAAGCTTCCTGCCGTGGCTTCAAGATAATTTATTGAGATCTCCTGTAAACTTTACTTGACTACTTATGAGGAGGACCTCTGACTGCTTGAGAGCTCTATCTGACTGTTGTTTTCTTTTTTAAAAAATTTAACATGATTGCTTTTCTCAATTTTAGAGAAGATGTTTAAATAGTTCTGTTGAAACTTTTCATAGTTTTGTGTATCATTCAACTTTTTTCTTGCAGCACTGAGACCCATTGAAAGGCTTGGCCCTGAGGCCGTTTGGTTTGGCTCCGGGTGAACAGGAGAGGGACTTGCAGCCGAGTGGTAGTGGTTTCATTTGCGGCCTAGCTCTGGGGTGTCGCCAGTGTTTGCTGCCTCCATTTTGAAGGCTATTTGAGCTTCAGACGCCTGCTGTCTAATTTTTAGAGAATAAGATTGTTCCTTGCATTTCGGAGTATTATGTGACCTATTTTTGCAGAAGGTACTGTTACATTAAGTGCATCTGTGTATCCTGGTTAAAAAAAATGTAATCTTTTTTGAAATAAACCTTCATATTCTGTATAGTTGCTAAAGTGTTGAGGAGCTTCTTAACTGTAAACTAAAGGTCGATTTTTATATAGGGAGCTGTCCACTTGTCCAGGTTTGCATGGTATACGGCTCCATAGATGAAGGGAACCATGTCCATGTGCCTTGTATCACAAGAGTGTGTCATACTCAGTTGAGCAGGTAAGTTGCACTTGTTGGGGGTTTCATGGTTTGATGGATGAATCCCACCTCTCAGAATTGTGTGATAACACTGTGTGATATCCATCTTCCCAGAAAATGCTGAGAAGTGGAAGAACCCCAGATTCTAGATGGGTGAGTCAGTCAGGTTTGGTAATGTTAGTCTGTGGCAAGATTCTCTTTATGAGAATAAAAACCCACTCTTGGAAGTGTGTCTGTTTGTGCAGCCTCAGGGGTTAGTCCTCCAGCCTTCCTGCGACTGTGTCCCAGGCAGCAGACTTGGTAAGAACTGAAATGGCAGCATTCGCGCTCTCTCTAGGACATGCGGCCAGCTTTGCTCTGGTCAAGAGTTGATAGCACATTGTGGATGTGTTAGAAATTCTCTAACCCTTTGTTAGAAACTAGCCACCATAACCCAGACCATCGAGGATCTTGGTCAAAACAGTGGCCTGTTCGTACCTAGTGAAGGATGGAGGGAATGGTCCTCTTTAGAGGTGTGGCATCTTTAGAGAAGTCTTGTCAGTGTCTGGGCCTGAATGTAGGGGCAGGAGATGTTTCAGGCTCCTGAGTGGCTGCAAGCAGCCAGAGGACTCTTGGAGTCTGTTCCCTGGGGACCCCCCTTTGGTTTTTGTTGTTTCTGAGACAGGGTTTCTCTGTGTAGAGCTGGCTGTCCTGGAGCTTGCTCTGGGGATCATCTGCCTCTTCCTCCTGAGCGCTAAGATCAAAGGTGTGGGCCATCAAGCCAGGCTCAAGGGCAGCTCACTTTCAAATCCAGCGGATTCTCAGTCTGTCCTTCCACCCTACAGCTGTGAGTGTCCATGTCCAGCCCTACAGCGGTGTGTGTGGGTGTATGTGGTCCATGTTTCCTGCTTCCTGACACTCGGTGTTCACTGACTAGGGCTGTGGACTGGGTCCTGCTTCTGTTGGTGGCTAGGGTCAGTGTGACATTGCTATGTCTCACCTCTAAGCAGGGACCCTTGCACATGGCTGGCTTTGGTGCTCATAAGCAACCAAGGGCACAGTCCGTGCCTTGCACAGACCTCACTTGGACATCTCAGAAGCACTTGGCTTGTTAATGTTGCCTTGATTAGTTTTTTGTTTGTTTTTAACTGGTCTCCTGTCTGTTAGGCATAGAGTTACATTCTCAGCGTACTGAACTGCTATTAAAAAGTTAGTTTTTGAAGAACTGGGGAAGATGGCTCCATGGGTAAGAGTGGTTGCTCTATAAGCACAAGGCCCTAAGTTCAAATCCCCAGCACCCACGTAAAAAGACGGACCATGATTGTGTGTGCCTCTGACCCTAGTCTTTGCTGGTCCTTCAGCTTAAGGGAAAGCAGATTCGGTGAGAGCCCTGTCAGTCTCCAGGCAAAAAGGCAGACCAGTAGCTGACAGCTGAAGTCTTCTCTGGCCTCGGCATAGGCGTGCACTTACAGCATGTGCAGCTCCAGATGCGGTTGCTCAGACCACTAATCCCAGCGCTCTGGAGGGCTGAGGCAGGAAAGCCTCATGACTTCAAAACCAGCCAAGGTTTTGTGATGAAATCCTGTCTCAAAAAAACAGGTGGAAAGTGATTAAGGAAGATACTGGAATGTCAGTCTTGCGTCTAGACACAGACACACACAGACACACACACACACACACACACACACACACACACACACACCAGCATACACACCTACGCACACATGAACATGCAAATACATAATGTTAAAACGTATTTGGAGTGTGTGTGTGTGTGTGTGTGTGTGTGTGTGTGTGTGTGTGTGTGTGTGTGAGATGTATGTGGTCCCAGCCTGGGCTACATAGACCATTCCAAAAAAGGTTACAGGTCTTTGAAGGGCTGGGTATGTTTAGTGGTTAGTAGGTAAAAGTCTTTTCCTAATGTGGAAAAGTCCCTATGTTCAGTCCACAGTACAAATAAATTAGCTTTGAGTGTTGCTAGTCTTTGCTCACACTGAGGGACCCAACCATCTTCATATACTGTTTTCCTCGTGTTGCCATAGTTACAGCTCTTTCTAGTTCAGAAAACTTGAGAAACCCACCTGGGAGTATTTAGGGGTCGAGAGTATCTCTGAAGACTTAGGTCTCTAATTAGCAGAGGTGGACCTGGGTCAGCAGTGAAAACTGGATTTAGAGAGGGTTCTGTAAAGGAAGAGGGGCTCTTCCAGACCCAGGGACAGGGAGCTTGTGTCCATCGTGGCGCTGTCCAAATGCTTCACTGCAGTGGTAGAGTTTGCAGTGGTTTACAAACAGAAGGCTTGTGGTGGTTCAAGAGATCCAGTGTGGGCAAGATGCTGCAGTCCCAAAGTTCACATGCAGAGGAGCGCAAGTGGAAGTACAAAGCTTAAGCCGCACAGACAGCCCTGTCTCGAAAAAACAAAACAAAAGAAAATGCAAAGCTTATGAATCGCATAGACACATGGCCCCTGCCTGTGTCACCTGCTAGGTTGTCACTTACCACGCTCCCCTGTTCTTAGTTTCCACAGCTAGCTTTTTTTGAGGCCTTCCTGGAAAAAGGTTATTATCCTTTTTTGTGTTCTTCATGAAGTACGGAATTTTAAACTGGCCTCTTACCCGCAGGTGAATCTCTTCTGCGGTCACCTACAAATACCGAGGCTTCTCGGGCTCTTCAGCTTTACATGTTCAAGCCAGGCATAGTGGTGTGCACCTATCATTTTAGCCACCAAGGAGCTAAGATAAGCTTTAAGGCCAGCCTTGAGTAAGTTAACCCTGCCACAAAATTTAAAAAAAAACCTGGGTGGGATGGCATATGCCTATAGTGTCAGCCCTCGGGAAGCAATGGCAGAAGGATGGGCAGTTCAAAGACAGCCTGGAAAACGAAACTTGGTCTTAACCACAAATGAGCAGGACTGGGAGTGGTGTTGGTGTCACACACCTTGACCCCGGCCCTTCGGAGGCCGACACGTCTGCAGAGCCGCTTCTGGAAGAGCCAGGCCTACACAGCAGACTTGCTCTGAGGCTGCAGATTTTTTTCTTTTAAAGAACAGTGGTATTCCATAGCAGTGGTAGGTTTGCTTAGCATGTGTGAGACCCTGAATTGAGTACCAAAAGAAAAATTCATTACCCCACCAGTCTTTACAAATATCCGGGCTTTGTCCTCAAGGGAACTCCTTTCCAGGACAACTCAATAAATACTGCCTTTTTTTTTTTAAGATTGATTTATTTATGTATAAAGCATGTATGCCTGCAGACCAGAAGAGGGCACCAGATCTCATTATAGATGGTTGTGAGCCACCACGTGGTTCCTGGGAATTGAACTCAGGATCTCTGGAAGAGCAGTCAGTGCTCTTAACCTCTGAGCCATCTCTTCAGCCCCCCCCCCTTAAAGTATGAAATTGATTTCTAAAATTCTTTTTTTTTGTTGTTGTTGTTGTTTTGTTTTGTTTGTTTTTTGAGACAGGGTTTTTCTGTGTGGCCTGGCTGTCCTGGATCCTGCTCTATAGACCAGGCTGACCTTGAACTCAAGAGATCCACCTACCTCTCCCGAGTGCTGGGATTAAAGGTGTACACCACTATACCCTGGCGATTTATGAAATTCTTAAGTTCTTCCTATTATTGCTGACCTTAATATATTTTTAAATTTAATGTGTGGGGGGCAGGGCAGTTTGAAGGTGTTGATCTCTTTCCACTGCGTGAGTCCTAGGGACTGAACCATCAGGCTTGGTGGCCAGTACCTGTACCCACTGAGCAAGACCTGATTGCAAGGGGCTCTGGTGGAAGAGAGAACTGGCTCATGGGAACACCATGTGTGTTTTCTCCCTCAAAGCTTCCCTAAGAATTCACATTGGCAGCCAGAATTGGGAATCATAATAGATAAACATCTTAGAGTTGGTCAGACCAAAGAAATGCTTTTTGTTTTTTAGCTTAAAAAATGGTCATGTGTGGATGTATATCTGCAGGTGGGTGTGTACATATAAGTGCAGCTATCCACAGAGGCCAGAGGTGTAAAGACCCCTGGAACTGAAGTTGCAGGTGGGTTATAAGCTGCCCGAGGCTGCTGGGAATTGAATTTGGGGCCTTTGCAAGAGTAGAGCGTGCTTATAGTAACTGCTAAACCATTCTCCAGTCCCCTTTCTACTTTTTAAAAACGATTTTTAAATTTAATGTGTATGAGTACTTGCCTGTGTGGTAGTTTGAATGTGGTTGGCCCCATAAGCTCATAGGAAGTGGCATTATTAGGAGGTGTGGGGCTTTGTTGGAGTAGATATGGCCTTGTGGGGGTGGGCTTTGAGGTCTTCTTTGCCCAAGCTTCACTCACTGTGACACTGGGACCATTTTCTGTTGCCTGCAAGATATAGGACTCTCAGCTACTTCTTCAGCACCATGTCTGCCTGCATGCCACCATGTACTCTGCCATGATGATAATGGACTGAACCTCTGAAACTGTAGAGCAAGCCACCCAAATTAAATGTTTTCCTTTATAAGAGTTGCTGTGGTCATAGTGTCTCTTCACAGCAGTAGAAACCTTAAGCCTGCATGAATGTATGTGCACCATATACATGCAGTGCCTGTGTATAAGATAACCAGGATTTTAGGCTGACTATGTGTCAGTCATGTATGATGATCATTCTTGATTGTCAGTCTGAACCAGAATGTCCTGAGATTCTGGGGAGTGTATGAAGGCATTTCCAGAAAGAATTGACTGAGGAAGAAGATCCTCCTCACAGTGTGTGACACCTGACAGGTAGCCTGCTACTGAGCATTCTGAGGACGTGGCTGTGTTTCTTGCCTGCTTGCTTTGGTTTCTTGCTGGTGCTCTGGCCATCCTTCCCTAACTCCAGACTCTAGCTTCTCCAGCCTTCCAATGTGGACTAAAGACCAGCAAAACTCAAGGAATCCTCCAGGACTTGGAGACTGAACAGCCAAGAGAGGTTCTCGGCTTTCTCTAGTGCATACATGGCTATTGGTGGACTGCCTAGCCCATTGATGCAGTCCAACCTATTAAATGTTCTCTCACACTGGGAGGATGGCACACGCCTTTAATCCCAGCACTCGGGAGGCAGAGGCAGGTGGATCTCTGTGAGTTCGAGGCCAGCCTGGTCTACAGAGTGAGTTCCAGGACATCCAAGGCAGTTACACAGAGAAACCTTGTCTTGAAAGGCCAAAAATAAACAAAAGCTCTTTACACACACACACACACACACACACACACACACACACACACACACACACACTGGTTCTGTTCCCCTAGAAAACCCTGGCTAATGCAGCATGTTCAATATTTCCACATAGGATTAAATATTTACATAATGCCTGCCATGTACTAGGCTAGTTTTTCCATTTTCATGTGTGTCTGTGTTGTGTGTATGCATATTCGATGTGTGTGCATATGTGGAGACCTGAGGTTGGTGCTGGGAATCATCCTTGGTTACTCTTCCACCTTATTCTCGGAGTGAGCCAAGGTCTCTCTGTCATTAATATGGCTAATCTTACTTGACAGCCTGCTCTGAGGATACTGTGTCTCTGTGGTCCACGACTGAAATTACAGGTGGGCAGCCATGCCCACTTGGCATTTCTGTGGGCTCTGGGCATCTGAACTCTGGTCCTCGCACTTGTATGGCAAGTGCTTTGACCACTGAGCAATCTCCCAGAGCATCTAGGCAGTTGGCATGCAGTACTTTAATTCCCACGAGACTTAGGTGTGGGTATCAGCAGGGAAGGAAACCGAGGAATCATCTCAAGATCACAGAGAGTGATAGAAGTAAGATTCAAACCCAGACGAACATACATGTGCTCAGAACTGGAGACCATGTCACCTCAAGAAGCAGAAATGGAGTGGTGGCTAGGCACTGTGCTCCATAGCGAAGTAGTCAGTCCCTTACACTCCTGTTTGACAGAATGTCTTCACAGTGTGTTTTCCTTTGTCCATTACTTGCTTTTAAAATAAATAACTTAGAAGCTTCTGTTTTCAAGATTATTATTGAAATTCAGTAATTCTTTTTTTAAAAAAAAATTTACTAAAAAAAACTTTATTTATCCTTTATATGTACAAATAAATATTTTGTCTGAATATGTCTGTGTACCACATACAATGCCCTTAGAGGCCAGAAGAGGGCGTCAGGTCTGAGACTGGAGTTACAGTTGTGAGCAACCGTGTGGGTGCTGGGAATCGAGCCCAGGTCCTTTGCAAGAGCAGCAAGTGCTCTTGACTACTGAGCCCTCTCTCCAACCCAAGCCTGGTGGGCATGGGGGTGGGGAGTACGGGGGGAGACGACAGAGACAGAGGGAAAAGAAGAGGCAGAGAGGTGAGTGTGAGTGGAAAGGAACCACAGTGAGTGTGGCGATCAGAGGACAGTGTTCAATTCCTTGGAGGTAATTCGCTCCGCTCCGTCCATCTTTACATGGAATCAGGAATA
Organism: Peromyscus maniculatus bairdii; assembly: GCF_049852395.1. Lineage (NCBI taxonomy): Eukaryota > Metazoa > Chordata > Mammalia > Rodentia > Cricetidae > Peromyscus > Peromyscus maniculatus. The sequence goes on from NC_134858.1 coordinate 68,170,114, forward strand.
AATTCAGGACTTCAGGCTTCTATGGCAAGCACTTTATCCACTGAGCCACTTTGCTGGCCTAAATAATGCATTACTTTTAAAACATTTAAAAAATTTAAAGAGGGGGCTGGAGACAAGGCTCAGAGGTTAAGAGTACTGGCTGCTCTTGTACTCGTTTCTTGAAACCCCCAGAGACCACCAAGGAGTGGTTTCCGATGCAAGCGCATAAGGGCTCTTTTATTCAGGTTCAATCTGGGCCACTGCACGGCAGATGGAAGGAAATGTGGCCGTGGCCACGAGCCCAGGTGTAGAGAGTTTATAGGGAAAACCACAAGCCGGGAATTACATGCCTGAGATTGGGTAGACGGATATGGGGCAAGGTGATTCTTTGAAACTACTGGTCTAGACTTTTGGCAGGAAACCACATTTGAAACCATTGGGTTAGACTTTTGGCAGGGAACCACAACTTGCTGAGCAGGATTATCTGGGCTGCTCAGCAGGATTATCTAGATATCTTCAGTGGCCATAAACCGCAGACAGAATGTCTACCGGAGCATACTGCCCTGTATCTGTTGGAGTTGTCAGGGCACATTCCTGAGGTCCTTCCTGGAACTGAGGACAGCAGGTGGTCTGAGATGGTGGCCCCACCCTTAGATGGGGTCTGTATTGCCTTCACACTCCTTCAGAGGATGGGGTTCAATTCCCCCAACACCCACATGGCAGCTCACAACTGTTCAGTTTCTAGAGATCTGATGCCCTCTTCTGGCTTAGGTGGGCACAGACATACATTCATTCAAAATACTCATACCTATAAAATAGTGCAAACATTTAAAAAATATTAAAGATATGGATCTCTCTCTCTCTCTCTCTCTCTCTCTCTCTCTTCTCTCTCTTCTCTCTTCTCTCTTCTCTCTTCTCTCTTCTCTCTTTCTGTGATAAAACACCATGACCAAGGCAACCTATAAAAGAAGTGTGTAATTGGACTATGGTTCCACAGGGTTAGTCTATAATGGTGAAGTAAAGGCATGGAGGCAGAGAGCTCACAATTAATTTGCAAGGAGGGGGCAGAGAGACACACTGGGGATGGTACAAGTCTCTTGAAGCCTGCCCCTAGTGACACAGCTTCTCAAAGGACACCTCCATGTCCTTCCCTTCCACCAACTAGGGACCAAGTGTTGAAACACGTGTGACTTTGGGGGTCATTCTCATTCAAACCATCACACGCCACTTTTTAAAAACCTGGATTCCGGAGAGGGAGCTCAGGTCCTAATGCTGTCTTCCCAACTCTCAACTAGAATTTTTTAAATCGCAGTTTTCATTGTTTGTGGCTAATGTATGAAAGCATTTGAAATTATTTTAAAGTGGAATTTACAGGTGGCCAGACACAACTACCAACAAATTTAAGTGGCTATTTTATCACTGAAAAACATTTCCTTTTTTTAAAGATTTATTTTATTTTAGTTACATGCATTCATCATTCATGTGTGTCTGTGTGTGGTTATGTGTGTGTGAGTGCGGGTCCCCCTGGAGCTGGAGTTACAGGTGGTTGTGAGCCACCTGCCGCAGCTGCTGGGTACCAAACTCTGGTCCTCTGCAAGAGCAGTACATGCTCTTAACTGCCGAGTCATCTATCTCTCTAGCCCTCATGTCCTTTCCTGATTATCCCTAAACACTTCTCCAGCCTAGACAGCTACTGTTGCCTTTATTTTTCTTTTAGGTTTCATATACCTGGAGTCAGACAAAAACATGATTGAATTCAGTAGAGTTTGCATTCGGGCAGTGTTGCCGTGGGTCGGCAGTTTTCTGCTACTGTGTAGGTTTCCATTGTACATACGCACCACACCTTCCTGTGCCTTCACTGATTGATGGGAATCTAGCTCGCTGGCAGTGTGATGAATAAACGTTTTGAATATTTGTGTGTCAGTCTCTGCGGCTGTGTTTTAACTTCTCCTGGGTAGGTTGGCTTGGCATTGGCAGGTGTTGGACACAGCAGTGTTGTCTTCCATCAACATTGCAGGAAACGGCTGGAGAATTCTGAAGTGTGTGCCATCCCTGCATCTCAGTGTGAAAGGTCTGGACTGCCCAGACTCGACCCTGGATGTTGGCAGCACTCCTGGTGTTGACTGTTCCATGGTGTTAATGTTTTTTAACTCCTAATAAACGTGTAAACTCTCATTACATAAATTGGTGTGTACATGTGTCATAGTGTACATCTGAAGGTCAGTGGACAACTTGAAAAGTCAGTTCTGCTGTGAAGGTTCTGGAAGTTGAACCCGGGTTTTTATGCTTGGTAGCAAGCTCTCCTACCCATTGAGCCATCTCATTGGCTCTTGAATTTCTGTTCTAATGGTGTTAAGCATATTTTCACATGGTTTTGGTAATTGATAGAGCTTTGAATTATTTGTTTACACTTTTTGTTTGTTTTTTAAGACAGACTTTCTCTGTGTAGCCCTGGCTGTGCTGGAACTGACTCTGTAGACCAGGCTGACCTCAAACTCACAGAGGTCTGCCTGTCCAAGTTCTAGACCAGTGTACCACCACCACCACCCCTGCCTGGCTACATCTTTACTCCATTTTAATTGTGTTTTTGTCTTTCTGAGTTCTAAGTCCTCTTCGTGTATTATTTATCAGATATGTGCTGGGGATACTGTGTCCCAGCTGATGGACTGCTTTTTTTTTTTTTCTCTTCCTTAAGTCTTGTTTCCCAGACTGGTCTTGAATTCACCACCCTCCACCTCTGAGTACTGAGATTACAGATATGTACCACCATGCCTGGCTCACTGTCTTCATTTTTGCTTTGTTTTGAAACAAGTTCTTATCTCTGTGAGTTCCAGGATAGCCAGGAATACACAGAGAAAAACAAAAAACAAACAAACAAAAAAAAAAAAAGAAAGAAAAAAGAAAAACAAAACAAACAAACAAACAAACAACGAAACAAGGTCTTGTGTAGCCCAAGCTGGTCTAGAATTCCTGATTTCTCATGTTTCAGTCTCCAGAGTGTTGGGCACACTTGGACCTCCAAAGTTAGAAATGGCTGTGATGGTGAGATTCAGTATGATGCTTGAGTATATGAAAGTTGGCCTCTTGGTTACAGTCCTGATGAGGGAAAGCCTGTGCCAGCATCTACCAGGGCACTGCACCCAGCTACAGAGCTGGGGGCAGTAATTAATGGCAAGTGTGGTGAGGTTTGCCATTGTTCAGGGCTCCCCTTTGGACTAATTTGAATAATTGCATTGTGGGCATGACTGTCCCTAGTCGTCTGGCTTCTGTTCTTCCCCTGATGTCTTTAAGTATGGGAGCAGTAGCCTGGCATTTAAGACCCTAATGAGGGGCATGATTGAGGTTTGAACTGGTCAACTCAATAAGAGAAACTGGCCTTGGTTGGAGCATTTTGTTTGAAACTTGAAGCAATGTCTCACTTCATCATAGCCTAGGCTGGCCTTTAGCTCACAGTGATCCTCCTGCTTCAGCCACCTGAGTGCTGGGATTACAAATGTGAACTACCATGACTGTCCACAGTAGAGTTTTTAAAAGCCACATTTAAAAGCCACATTATAGTTGACCATTCATATTTGATACTGATTTGAGCTGGAGCACAAATAGCTCAGAATCACTTAGAAATCAAAATGAGACTGCTCGGTGGGTAGAGGTACTTGCAGTAGCCTGGCAGCCTGACCCACTGTGGAAGGAGGAAACAGTCCCTTTGCATCTCATTTTGAACTGACTCCTCCGACAGGAGAGCTGTGTGAGATGGTAACCCTTCCTCACCAGATTCAAGGTTTGCACTTTGCAGTTTAGAGTTGGTTATTGTCTCTTGTGTCGAACACTGATCTAAGCGAGTCTCAGGTAAATGTGACCAACCACTCAGACGGCAGCTTAGTGTGATGAGCTGACACAGAGAATGTTCGGTCTAAATATCAAAGTTTATTGAAATAAAATATAATCTATAATAAAAAATACTACGATGTTATTCACTGGTTACAGTTTTAAGTATATTAACAAAAACATCCAACATTTTAATCCAACGACACTACACTTGTGGTACAACAATGAATTTGATATTAAACACTGAATAATACTGAATCATTGTGTCAGAACATTTTATACTTTCCCACCTGTATTCAATGTCTTTTCAGGAGTAGTTTCCAAAAGTGAAACTAGAAATTTAAGACACAATTTTTAGAGGTGTTCTTAGCATACATAATTAGCATTTAAAACAGTAAGTCTCTTTCACAGAAATCAGTTCGGCCGTGTGATGGGTAGGTGCATGTTAGGTGTCTTTTTTTCAGGAACACAGCCCAGTGCTTCTGTGTTGTTATTCTGCACTTGCATTTACAGCAGAAGGCTGACTTGTTAGAAGGAGGAGAGGTGCTGGGACAGACAGGAAAGGGACAGAGGCACCCAGTCCTCCAGTCGGCTCTGACAGCCCCTTTCAGCTAGCGCACAGCTCCATGTGAGCAACAGATTCGCCTCACTGACGTGGGGGACAACACCTATTTCTTTTCCTCATTACTGTTCAAAATGACAGTTTCAGTCAGCATTCCATTGAATTGTTGCTCTCCCAGTCCACGTTTCAACCTACTTCTGCAGCCCAACTTCTGCATGGGAAGAGTCACGTGCAGGCATTAGGAAATGACTTTCCTGGGAAATTATGCCCTCTGTCATTTAGCAGTCACACATCGTGCTTCTATTATCTGGTCCTATATGATCTGTGATAGTAGTTGTCATTTTATTGAGGGAAAACAAGTCTTAACAAAAGCTACTAGAGCAAAGCTTCCCTAAAAACAAAACTGGGAAGTGAAGAGGTGCTGCATCCTTTCACAGTGGTTATGTCATACAAAAAATGGGTGGGAAAGGACAGCAACAAACATTCCCACAAACCAGACAGCATTTCCAAGGATGAAACACCAGTCTCTTATCTTAACTCATTTTGTGGGTTAGAGCTGCACGTCTGTTAGGTGTCGCCGGGGGTCTGTGATGTAACGGGCACTCCGGCTCCCTGACTTTACACATAAAGCTGTAAGGGACTGCTGCAGCCACAGGAGCCAGGACTGCCTACCCTTCGGTACTCTGCCCTGGGCATCCATCCAATTCCAGGGCCGCCTGGCCTCTCCAGATGTGACAGTGCAGGACTGAACACTTAAAAGGTGACCAGTGACAAATTCCTATGTGAGCTGAGTAAGTCTTTACAATTCGAGCTTTCTGAGATGAGGGGGTTTTTGTTCTTTAACTTTACCCTGGGGCAAAGCTTGGGTTTCCTATCTCTGCCATGGCATTTCAACTAGTTAATGGGAATGTATCATGCCCTAAAAGATACCAGCTTATTAGACAAGTCTAACTAACCTTTGTCAGGACAAAGGAACATTGAGTTTGAGGCAAGAGTTGAAGATTTATACCCTGTTTGTTGAGTTTAGTTTTCTTGAGTTCAGAAGATAGAAACTAGAATCCTACATGTAAAAAAATATATGCATATATCAATTTGTTAAGCTCTATTTCCTAATAGCAGAAATGCCAGGATTAAGTAAAGACATGCATGAATTAAATTTAAGATAAATTTTCAAAGTAAGCTTTCCAGCATTCTGCAAGGTACCCTCCTGTTTTATCTTCTCTGTAATGTATTCCCTTCAGGGAGCTTTTACTTTTAAAAGTTATTTTCAACTGTTACTGAGAAAAGTAAACTCAATTCTTCATAATTTTTCCTCTTAACAGTTTAAAAAATGTTGGGCATCAGTAACAAAAGATGCTAAATTATCAGAGAACCAAGGACTCGAAGTTTCAAACATTCTTTTACCATTTCTCACTCACTGTCTAAAGCAGCTGCCTTGCACATCATCAGAGTTCATTTTCACTCTAAACCACAAGTAAGTAGTCTACATTGCCAGCAGGGGAGACAGCAGTCAGTTCCCGATGCTGCTTTACTCTGGAGGGGACACCAAGGGGCTCGAAACACTTAGATCTGTAAAAGATACTGGGAGAACAGGTCTTATATGTAAAGTGCATTTTCTACACCAAATCCTCCTGGTCTTTAGACTAGTCTTCCGAATACAAAAGCAACAGCAAAATATATTTTTGAAAGCCATGATGCCACATTTGAAATAATTCTACAAATTCTAACAGCATTAAAAAAAAAACTGATTTAAGTCATTACAAAGTCTGCACATTCAAGAACAGAGGACTTGCAGTGTCTGTGATGATCTCAGTAATTCTCGGTGCTCAGAGAATGGCATTTGCTCGGGAGAAGCGAGCACTGGGGAGCGGTGGAAGAGGAGGACCCCACACACACAGTAAACTGAGGTGCACAGTGATTGCCAAACAAGACAAAGGCAGGTTTGTTTTTGGAGACAGGGTCTTACTACTTGTCCAGGTTGGCCTTGAACTAAGGATCCTCCTGCTTCAGCCTTCCCAAAGATGGGTGACAGGTGTGTATTACTATGCCCAGACAAAGTTTTCAAACATCGAATGATCCAGAATTTCACGTCTAATTCTGTAAAATATAAGTAACTATCTTTAATGTCTTTGCCTTATTTTGTCAAACATTAATTTTTCAATTTAAATTATATGCCTAAGACAGTGATAGGTGTAAACCTGTAAGGTTTATATCATAAAAAAAAAATGGTACAATGAATAAGAAAGCTAAGTAAAATGCAATGTTTGCTTTTCAAAAGAAAGTTTAGATGAGCTGGGTATGGTGATATATGCCTATAATCATGGCAGTGAAAAGCTGAGGCAGGAGGATTCTAGGTTTGAAGGTAGCCAGGGCTACAACAGTTGATTCCAGGTCAGCAGGCTGCACAGCAAGACCATGTCTAAAAGTTTAAGCAAGACTGAGACAGTTCTAGAAATTCTGCCCTGATTTGCTAGGATTTTACAGACGACATTTGTCCACTTGCTAACACAGTGATCACGAGGCATACCTTTCCCTCCCATCTGCCTTCTGGTCCTCAGGCTCTGCACTGAGTTTATGATACACAGAAAACAAGATGCTATGAAGCTATCGTGTGAGTATAGAATGGCTAACATGAGTTTAGTTAACTTATATCTGATATTATTTTGCTTAGGTAAGTCAAGATCAAGGAGCATGATGATGAATTCAACTTATAATAGGGGATAAATTGTCAAACTGAAAAAAAGTGAGGCAATAAAAACAAGATAGGGGTTGGAGATTTAGCTCAGTGGTAGAACGCTTGCCTAGTAAGCGCAAGGCCCTGGGTTCGGTCCTCAGCTCTTAAAAAATAATAGATATAAACTTAATCCCAAACTTAAGCCTCTGTCTTGCTCAAATCCTATCCTGACCTTAAAACATGGAAGAAGTTATCCTACCCATGAATACTGGCTGGGCATAAAGCCGATGCCATGATTAACTGCTTTATACTATACTCAGTGGGTATACACATGCATGCTCTAGGGATTGAACCCAGGGCCTTGAGCATTCCAGGCAAATTTGTGTGTGTGTGTGTGTGTGTGTGTGTGTGTGTGTGTGTGTGTGCACATTTTTAAAATGACAACTTTTAAATTTGATAGGAAGTTTTGCTTTGAGACTCAAACAGAAGTCATGGAAATCTGCTTCAGAAACACACACATGCTTCTAGGTATTGATAAACTAGTACAAGTCATAGCACTGTTAATACAACTGGGTTACTCATGAGAAGTGCACCTTAATAAAGACTGGCCAATAACCTTGAGACTGTGCTTTGAAAGCAAGAGAAAAACCGGGGACCATATTTGCTCCTCCACCTGCCTCTGAAGTTCTCATGCTGAGGAGGCACATGAGTCAAATGTGCCTGAAATTGAGCCTAGAAACACTAAGCTCCAAAATGTTTAAATTTTAACATCCATTAGCAAGATATGTATAACAATTTCAAGTATTACAAAGTATTGTGAGGGGGAAAAATCCCTCAAAATACCATTTTAATGTCCTATGTACCCAAATAAGGAACAATATGCCTGAATATCACTGCTACCTTGAGCAGAACATAGGAAATAAGCACACAGCAGTTTAGATCCTTGACAACCTTTGAGGACAGAAAAGCAGCTCAGAAATTTGTTTTAATAGAGTCAAACATTTAATTTCCCCCACAGTAATCAAAACAAGTATCTTATTATGACTCTTGTCATATCAGACCATTCCAGGAATGTAGCCAAACCCGACTTGGAAATCTGACATAAGAAAAGACTGGATTAACAAACACAATGCATTGCTTGTCATAAGTGCACGTTGACGTCTACTTATCTGATAGCAGAGATGCTGGTTTTGAGTGAGTTGTGTTTTCTTTTTTTCTTCTAGAGGGAATGCGGTATGGCAGTATTATCTTTGGAACAAATTAAGATAGTAAAAATAACAATAATTTCTATATATAGATTCTTCAAGGGCAATAAATAGATATTGTATATAATTATGGAAAAATATGCCTCAAGTATACTTTTTTAAATCACTCAAGGTTTATTGTTTTTTAAATTAAAATAATAGACTGTTCTGGCAAAAGCAAACCCTGAGGTTTGAGCTTTCTCCTTTAATCATCAGAGTGCTGTCTGTCATGGGTGTCTGTGCTGAGGTCAGCCCACCGAAGGGGTCTGACCGCTGTCAATTTGTACTCACCCTGGGCTGGAAACGAGAGACTGACCAAGTATTTTATACACAGATTCTATACCCCGGCAGGTTCTCTGATTAGTTCCCATGCTAGCATAGGAAATCTGAAGAAATAACACAGAACATAAATAGACGTGTAATAGAGAAGAATATAAAGGATACAGCATGGCCCTGAATTTTTTCCCTTAGAATAATACTTCTCATAAATAAAACTCTACTTTTTACATACAGATTCATCCTACAGCTGGTTTGGGATCATGGAGAATGTTAATGACAATAGTCTTAAGAAACTCTAGACTACTTTTTTTGGGTAGTCTTTTGTTTCCTCCAGATCACAAGAAATATTCTCTAACTGGATGTTCAGTTGGTGATGCTCCTGAATGATCAAGTTTACTGAGGCTTGGGGCAAATCACACAGCTATCTGCACCGGCAAAAACCTTTAAAAATGACCGAAACAAACTTCAAATACAAAGTATAGAAAAGGACTGTTAAGGAGAGTTTTCCAAACTGGATCTAGAAATACAATGTGTGCTGCCTCATCACAAAGCTGAGTAAATATTCTTCCAGAATCCTATAAATGATATAAGATGTCTTAGGTTTATTTGGTTCTCATAAGTTAAAAAATCTGATTGCTTTTACATAAATTCCTTCAGATTCCTGCTATGTTCAGAATTTTATTAATATCTTTTCCACTAGAGTCAAGAGATTAACAACTCTCCTTCAGAAATGTGCTTTTTATTGGTTTAAATAACTATGCTTAATTTTCTAGCAATAAACATGATTTAAAATTTAAGGTTCAAGGTAATTCTAGAAAAAGGTAGACAGTGAACTCTGCTCTTCTCTGCCATCATATTTACAAGGCTGAACATGAGTGTGGTCTCCTCCTCACTCGCTAACTACATCCTTAACAAACAAACGAACAAACAAAAAACACCATTCAGGTTACCAAAAGGTGTTAAAATTCCTCAGAATCTCACAACACTACAAAGTTAGTATCTGATTTGGATAGGTTATACGTATTAGTGTCATGTATTTTTTTTGTTTGTTTTTTTGCTATTGGAAAATAAAAAATATTCTTTTCTATCTAAATTGGATCCAAGCTCCATTATCAGTTCTCAAGATAATAGCTAAAATGTACATTACTAAAGAAAGGTAAAGCTGTTCAAGGGCTGAACCAGTTCAATGTACAATGAAGGGTCATTTATTCCTGCTTTTTTTCTCTCCCTATATTAAACTCCTCATTTTTTATGGATTAGAACATAATTTAACATAAATTCAGAAATAGTTGTGCTGATAATTACATCTTTAGAAGGACTGGACTCACTCAGGTGACCTCCATCCATTGTCAGACAGAACACAGTAGCTTACTAACTGATTAGAGTTGCCATGTCACTAAAAACAAAGTAGGAGTGATATACTTATTTGGCTACAAGTGACAACACACAACAGTTCCGACTTGTAACATAAAACTCCAGCTCATAAAGAGTGTATTGTGTAACTTAAAAAGTTGATTGTAACAAAGTAACAACCTTCCCCTGGAAAACAAGAGCAAAATCCCTTGGGAGATCAGGCACAGACGGTAGGTACTGGGTCTTCCTTTCCGTCATCTGCATAGGTGGTTTCCAGATGCCAACACTTCCTACAAAATCACACAGCTGTTTTTTTCCTTTTCTTTCTCTTTGTCTTTTTCCCGGGGTTCCTTGCGTTTCCGTTCACTATTTCCAGGCTGTTTTACACTTGATGGAGAGGCTTGTGCTGGCTGGGCCTGCTGTATGAGAAACACACACAGGAAGAGATGACTAGCTTTCCTGGGTACTGAATCAGAGCTAGCTAGAACCACAAGGCACCCTCACAAAAACAGATGCTTGGGGGGCAGAGCTTCTCTTGACGGGTGTTAGGGTTCAGCTGGGAGATGCCCCTGGTCCACAGCTGGCCTGTTGCTGTGGGAAGTTTGGGCATCTTAGGGAAAAGGGCCTAGCGGTCCATATAAGGGTGGGTATGAGGGAAGTGGCAGGGCATGTTTTCCTGCCTGGCTCTTCCTGATGGAAAGGACAGGAAATGCTGTGCCACCAACTCCCACCTTCACCAACTGAGCACCGTCCAACTATGCCTTCCCCATTGTGGTGAACTTTACCCTTTTCTATAAATCTCAACAAATCTTTTTCTCTAAGTTGCTTCTGTCAGGTGTGAGAAAAGTAATTAATATACAGGATATCTGACACAAATAATTAATATGAAATTAATTACGTACTCATTATTCCAAATACAAAATTATCTATAACTATTTAAGCTTCTTGTTTAAGAAATATTTACGTAGCTGGGCAGTGGTGGCACATGCCTTTTATCCCAGCACTTGGAAGGCAGAAGCAGGCGGATCTCTGTGAGTTTGAGGTCAGCCTGATATACAAAGTGAGTTCCAGGGCAGCCAGAGATAAACAGTGAAACCCTGTCTCAATTAAAAAACCAAAAAAAGTTTTATGTTAAACTGTCAATTTTGGTAAACTATAATATTTCATCAGGACTTCATTAAACACCATAACAAACAGATCTTAAAGGCAAAAATCAAGAATCCTGAGAACTGAGAGTATAAAAGTGCGCTATGAGATCAGAGAACTTGAATGAAATGGAAAGCTGATTCTAACTTGGTAGGACTCACCTACTAAGCTTGAATAATTAGTGCTTGACTAAGAAAGAGGCAAGTTTTATATGTATTTTAATGAAAGAGAAGAAAGAGATGGAGAGAGAAGTGTGTGTGTGTGTGTGTGTGTGTGTGTGATGAGCACAAGGTCAGAGGCGTACATCTGTGTCCTCTGTCATTCCCAGCCTTAGTTCCTTGAGAGATGTTCTCTCACAGAATCTGGAGCTTGCTAGGTCGCCTGCAGGCCTGTGAGACCCTCCGACCTGCCCACCACAGTTCTGGGGTTGCAGGCATATGGCTATGTCTGGCCGTTGGTGTGAGTACGGGGATTTGAACTCAGGTCTTCACGTTTGCACACCAAATGCTCTCACCTGCTGAGCCACTGCCTCAGTCCCATGAATGGTGAGCTCTGTACTTGGTTTCAGGAGATCCTAAAAGACATCGTGTTTTCTTGTGTGCCCAAGCCAAAGGGAAGGCTTCTGGCATGGTGTAGGTTATCGTCAAATAAAGGGATACTTTTCAATTCATAAAATGAGATTTAGCATGCAGAAACCTATGTGACAGTCATACTTTGCTGCTTAAAACACAAATCAACAAAAATGCCAAGGAGAGGGATGCTAACTTGTGCTGAATATGTGTTAGAAATTGAGTTAAACGGCAGCACTGTTGTTTCTAAAGAAACCTCAAGATGAAGTTTTACTGATAGGGAAAGGGGCCACGAGAGGCAGAGGCTGTAACCAAGTGTTCGCAATAGGAAGGAGCAGCCAGCAGGAACTATAAGCCCATGTCTCTGCGGCTCCAAAAACTGCACTCTTTGTAGCAAAACCTCAGACTGTCTCTAGCTGAAAGGAAGTACTTTGTTCAAGTTTATAGTTTGTAGCTTTAAAGGTCCTAAAAGACAAAGGCTAAATAATCTTATCAGAACCCCTAAGAAAATGTCTTCATGAAATCAGAAATATGTCAGGATAGTAAAAATCTTAGACCAATGTGAAAAACTTCCACAGGAAGAGCTAGAGAAATGGTTTGGCAGTTAAGAGCACTGGCTGCTTTTGTAGAGGACCCAGGTTTGATTCCCAGCACCTACATGGTGGCTCACAACTGTCTCTAACTCCAGTTCCAGGGGATCTGATGCCTTCTTCTGACTTCTGCAGGTACCTAGCACACACACAGTGCACAGATATACAAGGAAGCAAAACACTCATTCCCGTAAAATAAATCTAAAACCAAACCAAAGCAACAACCTTAAAGCCTTGGGCGCTGCCAGGCTAACACAGCTGAAAAGCCCGAGCTGACTTACAACTGCTTCTGCCAAACAGAAACTCTCTTGCTGCTAAAGTGACTGTCATGGTTGAGAGTCACAGAGCTGCAGCTTTACCTGGACCGGTGTGGAGGTGGTGGCAGCAGCCACGGCCACCTGAGCCTGCTCCTGCTCCTGGTAGTACTGAGAGGCCCGTCTGTCCTCCTCCTCCTGGAGTTTCTTGGCCAACTCCAGGTCACTGATTCCTTCTGGAATTTGCTCCCAGTTGATATCCTGGCTCTGCTGTTCTTGTTGCAGTGACAGTGCCATCAGGTAGTCCTGAGGAGTTCAATCACAGCAAAACCGGCCTCAGCTTTGAGAGGTGACCCAGGACCCAGCCAGCGTGAAGACAGACACCCATCAACGAACTCAAAGAAAGGCTTTCACAGCAGAGGTTTTTACAGCTCGATTAAGCACTTTTTTGCAGAGCTACAAATCTACTTCATTACTATCATTGCTCTACAGAGTTTTAGAATTTGTTTGAAATCTTTTCTACAAGCAATAAATAAGGCATTCAAGAAAGCTACTGAAAAAAGTTCTCTTTGTTTACAAAAGAAAGATGTGAGTACGGAACATGAAGACAAGACAGAAAACCAGAAATAGGAAAGCCGAAATCACTGTAACAGATGTAACTGTTGAGTATTTATAGCCGTCTCGTATTCTCTACATTCACATAGAAATTCAAACATATCTCCCACCCTCTAACACTATCTCCTATGAGAAAAAGTTCATTTTGGTCAAAATTATACCTAATTTATTACTTTTTAAAACTTACTTATTCTCTGTCTGTCTCTCACTGGGTGGTGGTAGTGCACACCTTTAGTCCCAGCACTTGGAGGCAGAGGCAGGTGGATCTCTGGGTTTGAGGCCAGTCTGGTCTAAAGATAGAGTTCCAGGACAGCCAGAGCTACTATAAGAAACCCTGTCTCAATACGTGTGTGTGTGTGTGTGTGTGTGTGTGTGTGTGTGTGTGTGTGTGTGTAAGCTCCTACTCCCAAGCCTGATGACCAGAGTTCAATTCCTTGGACCCACATGGTTGGTAGGAAAGGACAGATCTGCACACTGTTCTCTGACTTCCAGGTGCACTGTGGTACACATACTCACCCCCACACAAACTAAGTAAATAAATACAATAAAGTGGATTACTGGGTTCTGCTTATGCCTATCTCTTTCCTATGTATTCTCCACAGAGCAGTCTTTTAAAAACCTGACATAGTTCATGCAGTTTCCACATTTAACAATCAATATAATTGTTCTACTGTAATTAGAATGAATTTCAAAGTCCTCACTATAACCCTTCAGCACACTCAACCTTCTGAATCATAGTGTATAACTGATGTTCATATAGAATCTATAGAATGATCACTTTCCTATTTAGGAAATATGAGAACTCACAGCTAAATTAATGATGAACAGCTGGGCAGTGGTGGCACACACCTTTAATCCCAGCACTCAGGCAGAGGTGAGTTTGAGGCCAGTCTGGTCTACAGAGTGAGTGCCAGGACAGCAGGGCTACACAGAAAAACCCTGTCTCAAAAAACTAACAAATAAATAAATAGATAAATAAAATTAATGGATGAATAAACACTTTTAGATTAAAAAACAAAACCTGACACTTGAAAAGAATTTGTTTTTTCCTTGCTATGTTGCCCAGGCTGCTTCCAACTTGTGAGCTCAGTGACATCCCCCAGCCTCCCAAGCAGCTGGGTACATCACCATGCCTCAATTAAGAGTATGCATTTCTGCCTGGCAGCTGAGCCCTTAACCTCACTGTAGAGACTTATGTTGCCCTGGGTAGAGTTTATTTTTGTGATAGCTAAGCTGTTGCTGACACTGAAATAAACTAGGGTTTGGCCTGCCCTAAAAAAAAAAAAGAGTATGCATTTTAAGCTGGGCAGCAGTGATGCACACCTTTATTCCCAGCACTCGGGAGGCAGAGCCAGGCCGATCTCTGTGAGTTCGAGGCCAGCCTGGTCTACAGAGCAAGATCCAGGACAGGCACCAAAACTACACAGAGAAACCCTGTCTTGAAAAACCAAAAAAAAAAAAAAAAAAAAAAAAGAGTATGCACTTTAGCCAGGCATGGTGGCACAAGTCTTTAGTCCCAGCATTTGGGAAGCAGAGGTAGGCAGATCTCTGAGTTCAAGGGAGCCTGGTCTACATAGGGAAGTCCAGACAAGTCAAGGCTGTATAGCAAGACCCTGTCTCAAAAACAAACAAAAAAAACAAAACAAAACAACAACAACAAAAAAACAAACAAACAAAAAAAAACCAAAGGAAAGAAAAAGAAAAGAAAAGAAGAAAGAGAATATGCACTTTAGACAATGTGATGGGTGGTGGGGAAAAGCAATTTTACCTGATCTATTTGGTCTTGTTGACCTTTGTACACAGTCTCAGGATCTGAAGGAGGTCGCAGATGGAATTCTGAGTCACAGAAATTTCCATCACCATCTACATTGTGTAGGCTTTCCCAGACAACTTTTTCTTCGGTAAGAAATCCCTGGTCTGTTACCAACAAATACAGTTGACCCTTAATAAGAAATAACAGATGAAAAAGGAATGTTAAATTCTCCCAAACTAGACAACATTAAATTTAAGGAACATTTTAAAGCCATATGTTTGAAGTACAGTCATTATTTTAACTGGATATGTGCAACCCAATAAAAAGACCAAGCAGATATCTGCTCAAATTCACCTGGTTTTGCCTGAAGCTGGTTGGTAGTCAGCATAGCACAGTGTAACAGGAGATAATGAGCTTATGACATGTTAACTGACAAACAGTTATAGTTTGTTTATAATTTCATTTCACAAAATAGAAAGATACAACCAGAAAGTATATGCAAAAAATATTACATTGTCTGATTTTAT
The DNA here is from genome assembly GCF_049852395.1 of Peromyscus maniculatus bairdii. Taxonomy (NCBI): domain Eukaryota; kingdom Metazoa; phylum Chordata; class Mammalia; order Rodentia; family Cricetidae; genus Peromyscus; species Peromyscus maniculatus. The sequence continues at coordinate 68,185,484 of NC_134858.1, forward strand.
TTACTTAACAAAAGTAAGCTGATAGGACCAATCTAACCCAAACCAGCCTTTCCTAAACAACAACAACAAGCCCCAAACAAGTATCTATGTGTGGGTTGGTGCACAGGTGCAGTGCCCCATGGGGCCAGAAGTGTGTCAGAGCCTCTGAAGCAGGAGTCACAGGCCGACGTGGGTGCCAAGGACTGGACTGAGCTCTGCAATAGCAGTGCACGTTCTTAAGCTGAGACACCTCTCCAGCACCGTCGCTGTCTGAAGGGACTGAGCCACACACGTCCGTTGTCCTGTTGCTGTTTAATCAACAGCACAGTGTCCCTTCTGCCCCTACCTAAGGGGAAGGGCAAACTTCTGCCTGTGGAGTCCCTCCCCTGCTCCCACTTCCACATTTCTTCCCTTTCTTATCTTTAAAATAAGTTTCCCATTCATCAGTCACCTTTAAAACAACTAAATGGATTTTGACTTCAATGTGGCAATCTGTGGGGAAGAAGCTATCACTCTTAGTCCTGGTGTAAAAAGAATTAACAAGATATTATTGTATTTATTTCCTTAGCAGTGCTGGTGAATGAATGCAGGGCCTTACAGAACCCGTTAAGCAAGTTTCTTTGCCACTCTGCTACTCCTGAAAGTATATCTTTGTTTCTCACCAGCGTTAGTGTCACCCAGAACTCTACTTTTCACTTCTAATCTCTAACAGGAACAAGGCAAGCAAAAGCAAACCTCATAGCCTGTTCTCTCTCTCATTATAACGCAATGGATCTCTGTGAGTTCGAGGCCAGTCTGGTCTCCAAAGTGAGTCCCAGGAAAGGCGCAAAACTACACAGAGAAACCCTGTCTCAAAAAACCAAAAAAAAAAAAAAAGGGCTGGTCAGATATGATGGTGAACGCCTTTAATCCCAGCACTCAGTAGGCAGAGAGAGGTGAATCTCTGTGAGTTTGAGGCCAGTCTAGTCTACAGAGTGAGTTTCAAGACAGCCAGAGCTACATAGTGAGACCCTGTTTCAAAGCAAATAATAAAATGAAATCACATGTTGATGTTCTTCACCCGTGGAAAGATACCTATGCTTCTTATGCTTTGCTTCTAACATCTTTGGAATCTTCACTTTTTTTCTCTCCAATGAGTCTGTCAATGTTTTAAAACGATCAAGTCTCTATTATAAAAAAATAAAAACGGGGGGGGGGGGGGGGAGAGCGGCGTTGGGAGGCGGTGGAGTGGTTTCAGGGGTAAAAGACAGCCTGCATTCGATTCTTGGGACCCATACGGTAGAAAGAGAGAACTGATTTGCCGAAGTTGTCCCCTTACAAGTGCACCATGGCACACAAGTGTCTGTGTCCGAGCTTCACATAAACTTTGAGCACTCCTCAATAATAAGGAACAACAAACAAGCAGACAAACAAACAACCCAAGAGCCAGATGCAGGTGCAGTGGTACATGACTGTGGGCCTAGTGCAGGGAACCTGAGGTGGAATGTCATCTGAGGGGAGCTAGCGATATACACTTTTCATCCTGGAATTTAGGAGACAGGCAGATCTCTATGAGTTCAAGGCCAGCTTGATCTACACAGTGAGAGCCAGGCCAGCCAAAGCTACACAGTAAAATCACCTCATAAAACAAAGTGTAACAAACAACAACATGAAAATCACCAACCTTAGGATCCATACCTCTAAAGCCCCTACGAGGAGAAGCCGCCACCCTTATGTCCAACATCTCCTTTTCGGCAAACCATTATATATAAAAAAAAAAGTTTCTTTTTATGTTTATTTCTTTTACGTATGTGTGTGTGTGTGTGTGTGTGTGTGTGTGTGTGTGTGTGTGTGTGTGTGTGTATGTGCAGGAGTCACACAACCTGGGTTCAAACTCAGGTCCTCTGGAAGAACAGCCAGTGCCTTAACTGAAGCCTCTCTGCAGCCCTCAGCAGACATTTCTAGAGTTGCCACTACAGCCTTCTCCATTCCAGCCACTCTTAGTAACTCAGAGTCTCTTGCTGCCACTCCTGTCCCATCCTCCCATGTCTACCCTCAGGGTTCTTATTTCTTCTCCCCCTAGCTTCCTAGATGCCACGCTCTTTTTGTTTGTTTGTTTGTTTGTTTGTTTTGAGACAGGGTTTCTCTATATAGTTTTATTTCCTGTCCTGGATCTCACTCTGTAGACCAGGCTGGCCTTGAACTCACAGAGATCCACCTTGCTCTGCCTCCTGAGTGCTGGGACTAAAGGCATGCGCCGCCGCTGCTGCCCAGTTGATGCTACATTCTTAATTTTCCCCTTGCCCTCTTCTTTCTCAGCTGTCTTTACTAATGTTTTTTCCTTGAGGTGATTCTTTAAAAGTTGACATTCTTTAAATCTCTCTCCTAGGTTTTCTCTTCTGATTCTTTATCTTGTAACACCCCTCCCCCCCAATTTCTGTATTTTCTTGTAAATCCTAAAATTCTATCAGTCCAAAGCATTCCCTCAGTATTTCCACACTGAAGTTCACCTCAGAAGTACTTCTTACATCCCAGACCCTTAACATTATATGTTTTTTTTTCTTATATCTGTTTCTTTTGTTTGTTTTGAGACAGCCTCTAGCTGGCCTGGAACTTGCTAATGTAGACTAGTCTAGTCTTGAACTCACAGAAGTTCACCTATTTCAGCTTCCCAAGTGTTAAGATTAAAGGTGTGAACCATCATGCATGGCCAGCCATGTATAAGAAACATCACCATCCACAGAGGACCCAGAAATCACTTATTTTTCAAATCCAATGGAGATATCTGGATGATCTATCTCCTGACCCACTCTGGAATCTTTTCACATTTGCATGGCCATTAGCAGCCTTTGTCCAAATCACTATAATCTCCTTCCTTTATCTTTTGGGGTATCTCCTAACTATATTCCACGTCCATTCTCAAAGTCTAAAGCAAATTAATGTCACACAAGGGGCACGAGAGCACATGACACCAGTGCAGCATTGTTGAGCTACAAAATCAACTTAATAGGAAATCTTAGAAGCAGAAAAAAAGGCAGAACATACATATTGTCTGAGCTCCCATGACCTTACAGATAGGCCTGCTTGGTCTACACAGGCACATCCTCTTCAACCACACAAAATTGGGGATACCTTACTGGCTAGTAAAGGCTTCCTGGCTGGGGACAAGGCTTTACTAGAACAGAGAACATCAGAGGCGATGTAGCTCTATGGTACAGTGCTTACCTAGCACATAGGAAGAGAGGGGTGGGAGGGGCAGGGGTAGAGAGAGGAAGAGGGAAAGCTCTCAGCCCCCAATGACAGCCAGAGACCCTGTTTCCCAAAGGACTATTTCATTCCTCCTCACTCTTGGGCCCAAAGAAGAAGAAAAGAAACACAGTGCCATTAAGAAAACAAGGTTCAGCCAAGTGGTGGTGGTGCATGCCTTTAATCTCAGCATTCAGGAGGCAGACAGGTGGATCTTTGAGTTCGAGGCCAGCCTGGTCCACAGAGCAAGTTCCAGGACAGCCAGGGCTACACAGAGAAACCCTGTCTCCAAAAACAAAAACAAGACAAAACAAAAGCCAGAAAACAAAAATCTTACCTCTAAGTTTCCACTCACAACTCTCTTTTAAAGTGACTACCTCAGGGCCTTTGCATACTTGCTGCTAGTTATTTCTGCTTAGTTATTTCTTTTTGTTGCTAACCAATTAAACTCAGATAATTCATTCTCAGATGTCAGAAGTTTTCTTTCTTTTCTTTTTCTTATTTTTTGTGCATGCTGAGCAAGTGCTCTGAGCTGTACACCCCAAGTCCTTAGGCTTGTATGTATGTGACCTTCCCAGGGAAGTTTTTCCAAACACAATCCTGATAAGAGCTCTCAGAGTTCATGGTACGTGCCCTTGACATAAGCATCTCAGTATCAAACAAAGAAGTCCTTAAATGGCAGGAACCATAGCTGCTGTATCTACGGCTGCAGTTGTCAGGGTTAGCTTGGCTTTGTTAATCAGCAGATCCAAGGTCTGAAGAGGACAAAGAAAGCAAGATGACGGAGCAGCCATTCAGATCTGACTTACTCTGGCTTTCAATTCCTGAGGAATGTGAATGGCTCTCATCTGACATCTCGCACACTCCTAACTATGAAGCTGAAGTAACAAAATGTACTCTTCTTAAAACACAACAGTAACAGAAGAGCCATGGCTTTGGGGTTCTCTTTCATTGGCAAACAAATCATTTTATACTACCCCATGTCATCCATTGATTTAAAAGCATAGATAGAAACATGAAGATGTGATTTATAACTTCAATAAGCTACCTTCATTTAGAAAATAAACAGACATTTACATGGGAGGCAAACTGGTAATCAGACACAAAACAGTAAAAGCTCAATAAGGACAATGTGGCCACTAACAGGTAGAAGATGATTACAGCAGTGGTCCTCAGTCTTAGATTCACATTAAAATCACCTGGGGAGCATCTGATGCTACAGATGCAGGACAGACAGTGTAGCATAACGGTGGAGTGCTTGCCTAGCATGTGGAAAAGCACTGGGTCTAATCCTTTAGATTGCAAAAAACAAACAAACAAAACTAAACAAAACACAACAACAACAAAAACTAGTGTTTAGGTCCCACCTCCTTTAGAGATTCTAATTTAATTGTATTAGTGGTAAGTTCTGGGCACTAGTTTTTTTTTTTGTTTGTTTGTTTTTTTTTTTTTTTTTTTTTTTTTTTTTTTTTTTTTTTTTTTAGGCCATCCAGATAGGTCTAGGATACAATCAGGGCCGAGAACTACTGGTTTAAGTAGAAAAGGGGTACCTTTCAGTAAGTTAGTATTTGAAACGCTTTCTTTAAGGATGGGTAATTTTGGGATAGGCAAACAGAAGTGAGGAAAGTTTCCCAAATAGTATGAAGAAATAAGAATGGCAATAACACATATAGGATGGGAGCTGTGTCAGAGGGACCTGCATTTTATCCTCTAGGCATAGGTGCTAAGTAAACATCTGTACTGTATTATCAACACGGTAACAACAGCATTTTGCCATGGGGATCTAGGTTGATGATAAACTCCTGAACTAGATGTTACCTGTAAAATCAAGAGACCTATCTAAGAGATGAATAAAAGGGATGGATTCATAAGAGTGTGTGTATGTGTATAAAACCATAAACACATTGATAACTTTAATAAAAGCCAACACTGTCATAAAGATAATTTGTGTGTGTCTAGGGGTAGGGACTTGAACTTGCAATCCTTCTGCTCAGCCTCTTAAGTAGCTTTGATCACATGCAAGCACCAACACATTCCAGTTTAGGGTAAATCTTAATTCTAACTTCTAGTATCTTTTAATGCTTAAATATAAACATCCTTCATTCATAACCACCCTGGTTCTCGCTCTAGGTATTTTGTTTCCTCTAAGTAAGAAATAACCTAGCTAGGCATGAGAGCACATGTTCCAAAGGCTGAGACAGAAAGATCTCAAATTCAAGGCCAGTGTGAGTTACCCAGTGAAGTCCTCTCTCCAAGAAAGTAGAAAAGTAAACACTTTGAAGGCAATAATCTGTGATAAAGAAGTTGAGACTTCATTTAAAGTAAAAGCTGATCAAGGTAACATTTCAATTGCTAACCCATTCCATTTTAACGCAGTATTTAATAATAATTACCTTCACAACTTGATGGCTAAGGAATATTAAGCTCAATCTTATTCTGTAGCAGATTAAACACATCTCTAAATCAAGCTCCTTTGATTGAGAGTAAAAAATATCTGTTTCTATAGCCTACCTTGTGTTTTGTCATGGTGCTAAAATGATTATTCCGAAAGAACACACAGAGTTCTCCTTCCTGAACCGTTGAAGTCAGTTCACATAATCCATGGTACGTCAGTTGAGTGGCTGTATTGTTTAGAAACTGCTCAGCTACAAAGCCTATGGAACCAATGTGTACTATGAGAAGGAAGAATCATTTCAAAATCAGAAAGTTATTTTTCCTATTTACATTGTTTCAACTGTATACAAAGGCCAATGTTCCTGTTACATGATGGCTCCCAGATTGGAAATGCATCTTTCTAATTTTCTTATGGGAGCAGTGTCCCTGGTCATTCCTGTCTTGAAGAAATGACATGAAATGGCTTTCATCCACAGGTGCAGTTTCTTAACTTACAAAAACTCTTTCAGGTGATTTACAAGAGACACAGACACAATAAAACAACAACAGGGAAGTCAGTCACTCTACAACATTTTATAAGAGAGCTAAGGTCAGTTACGGTAGTGTATGCCTTTAATCTCCGTGAGTTCAAGGCCAGCCTGGTCTAAAAAGTGAGTTCCAGACTATCCAGAGCTACATGGTGAGACCTTGTTTCAAAAAACCAGAGATATAGAGAGAGACAGAGAGAGAGAGAGTCAGGGAGCACACCAAGAGGTGCAGAGTCAAGCTGAGCTTGTCTTGAGATGTCTCTCTTCAATAAGAGGCTGAAAATAACTTGGCGGGAATCTTGGTAAGCCCAGTGTAGCTGAGCAAGGCAGGTTAGGGGACTCCTTTTCTATTACTTTTTGTCAGGCCAGGGCACTTGGAGGTTCAAAGGAGTTAGAAAGTTACAATGCAGCCCAAGGACTTGGTTAGGGAGAGCAGAGTCTGAGGTTTACAGTACACACTCGTGTCTATCCCTGGGAAATAAGTTTCCCTTCATGTTATTGTCATCACCTGGTTCACCAGAATGTATTCAAGCTGTTACTATTATGTACTACATTAAAGGATGCACCATTTGCTCAAAAGTACTCCTGGCTGCAGTATCCATGCTCATAAACGCTTCCTTGAGAAAACACAAAAAAATTCACTGGAGACAGAGAACACTACCATTATGTTGGTGTGAGATTCAAAAATGAACAATAGACACATCTTTTTCAGTCTTCTTTTTATAGAATAGGAAATAGGCTCACAGAAAATAGATGATTTGCCCAAAGTAGTTATGGCAAAATGAAAACTGGGATCAAGGAATTATTATTGGTATTAAAATGTTACCAATTTAGTGCAGAGATGATTATGAATTCCACCTGAATTACATATCACCCCAAATCATAAGGCATAAACTTATTAAGAGTTTAAAAATACAATGTTTTCTAATTCTTTTGTCGTCTCTCTCTCTCTCTCTCTTTTTTTTTTTTTTTGTTTGGTTTTTCGAGACAGGGTTTCTCTGTGTAGCTTTGTGCCTTTCCTGAATCTTCTTTTGTTGTCTCTTAAATGGTAATTTTAATCCCATGTAGGTAAGGTAACTCTAGGTTCAACTAACTAATTAGATTTTTTTTTTTACAGAATAACAGATAATAAGTATAAAAGGAATAATAAGAACACAATAACCACCATAACCATAATCGATTCGGTTAAAAATCAATGGTTCCCAATCTATTGAGTATACAATTCTTAGAGAAAAGGCTATTCACACAGTTTCAAAGCCTTATGACAGATTATTAATTACACATTCTTACTTATTAATTACAAAGTGAAAAGGGTGATTTTACAATAAAGATATTTGGCCTATTCTACCTCACTCAAGTTTAAATATAACCAACACTGAATAATCTGACTCATGCACCCAATTTGATGCAGTAAGTAGACAACTATAGAGGATGTCATCAGTGTGGCATTCCAACCAAAATTATATCACCCGTCTCTACTCCTAAGAGAACAATCAGTTAAGTCAAAATTGGGCCTAGTCTATAAAATACTGGTCTGTTAGTAGAGAAGAGTGGGGCAGATGAGGGCGGGCTGCGTAGAGAAGGGCTGTGGGGGGGGGGGAAGAGGCAATGCCACCAACGCAGCAAAGTTCTCAGAGGGGCTGGAGATATGGAACAGTGGTTAAAAGCACATATGGACGGACAGTAGTGCACACCTTTAACCCCAGCACTCGGGAGGCAGAGCCAGGCAGATCTCTGTGAGTTCGAGGCCAGCCTGGTCTACAGAGTGAGATCCAGGACAGGCACCAAAACTACACAGAGAAACCCTGTCTCGAAAAACAAAAAACCAAAAAAGCACATACTGATCTTGCAAAGCACCCAAGTTTGGTTTCTAGCACTAGCACCCACGTCCAATGGTTCACAACTGCCTCTAACTCCAACTCCAGGGAATCTAAAGCCCCTTTCTGGCCTCAGTGGTCACCCCCATACATGGGGTGTACACACACGTGTACACACACACACACACACACACACACACACACACACACACACACACAAAAAAAAAAAAACCAAGTTTTTAAGAGTTTTAAAGAACAGCTCTTGGCTAGCAGTAGAACTTGTGTCAACGTTCTTTCCTTTGTACGGGGTTGGGGTGGGAGTGGGGGTATTGTCTGACTTGAGCTCATGCTGGTCTTATACATGCATCTCTATGAGTTCATATGTGCATCTGCCCTCTTGTTCCTGGACAATGCTGTCTCCTTAAAATCACCCACCACCTCTGGCTCTTCGACTCTTCCACTCCCCTCTCCCATATAGACCCCCGAACTTTGACAGGGAGGGGCTATGATGAGACATGTCTTTCAGGGCTGAACACTCCCAAGTCTTTCTCTCTCTCTGCATGTTGCCCATTTGTGGAGCTTTGTGTTAATTACCATATATATGCTATAAGAAGTTTTTCTGATGTGGGTTGAACAAGGCATTGATCCATGGGTATAGCAATGTATCATTAGGAGTTGTTTGATTGCTGTGTTCATTAGCAGAATAGTAGTAGTGGGTTCCTATCTAATGTCAGGTTCCTGGCCTCATTAACAGTACCAGATATGGGTTCCATCTCATGGAAGGGGACCTTACAGTCCCACCAAAAAGTGGTTGGTGACTCCTATACCATTCAAGCCCCTATCTGTACCAGTGGGCATATCTTGCAGGCAGGTTGTTATTACAGTTCGCAGGGTTTGTAGCTGGGTGACACTGACGATGACTTTACTTCTCCAGGAGTGTATACAGCACCTTCTACCACTGTGAATGCTAGCCAGTAGAGGTGAAGCCTGCAGTGAGTACCAGCTAGATTTCTCCAGGGAGAGGGAAAAAAAAATCAATTTTCTTCAATGGAATGACACTAGGTATATCCCCACCCTCCAGGGCAGGCCCCATGATCAGGAGTGTTTGACTAGCACACATAATTGTTTTTGGGTGGCTTTTTAAAAAATATTTATTTTATATATATGAGTGCTCTATCTGCATGTACAACTTTATGCCCAAAGAGGGCATCAGATCCCACTATAGATGGTTGTGAGCCACCATGTGGTTGCTGGGAATTGAACTTAGGACCTCTGGAAGAGCAGCCAGTGCTCTTAACCACTGAGCCATATCTCTCCAGCCCCCAGCTTTTTTTTTTTTTTTTTTTAAGAGAGAAAAGAATATGAAGTTGGGTGGATAGGGAAAGGAAAGGATCTGAAAGAAGTTGGGGTTCAGGAAAGAATACAATAAAAATATATTGTATGAAATACTCAAAGAACAAAACAAAGGTTTAAAATAAAGCAGGAAAGAAAAGAAAGGAAAAGGAAAATAGGGATCTATTCTAAATGACAGAGATTGAAGCTGTTACAACTGCTGACTGGTCCTTGGCTGGAGTGTACACTGAAAGAGATGGAGAGTTAGAGGGCATGGCTAAGAAAACCAGGGAAAGCAGCACATGAACAACATACTACATAACAGCACGACACTGCCTTGCCTGAGGTCACTGTGATCACAATGGGAAAGTTACACAGAGTTCTTTCTTTTCAAGAGACAATGATGACACACTCATGAGTGAAGGGATGTGACACTTGCAACTAGCTCTGATATGATTTCAGAGGAAACAATGTATTGTGTAGGAATACAGAAAAAAGACAGGTATTCAATGTGCGAAGAAGTGGTGAATTAAGAGCAAGTGAATGTTCACCAAGAGAATCTTTTTATGTTTGAGATGTCTCAAAATAAAAGTTGGGCAAAGAAAAATGATGGATATTACTTAATAAATTAATAATTCTTGCTATTACTTAATAAAGACAATATGAATGCAATCGGGCAAAAAAAAAAGTTTGAGTAAATGAGTAAATATCCTGGAGTTAGTTTCAGAAGTGTGTGTTTATCCTAGGAATAGTTATTAAGAAGTTACTTCTAAAAGATGTGAAACGAAATGACTGGCTTGGGGAGGAGTCTGGCAGCTGGTACTGTGGGGGGCTTTCTTATTGATTCTTATTTTCGTGTCACAAACAATCATTAGAACAATCAGATTCAAGAAGTCATGGCCATTCAAAAGAGGAAGCAGACATGAACCTCTGTTTACTGTGACAACGTCGTGCTGTGTTCACAAGCTGTCAGCACCCAAAAGAAAAGCTGCTTTTGCCGATACCAGCTACATAGCATTCTTCCCCACCACAAAGAATGCTAGTAAAGTCTTTCTTACATTCTGAGGCTTCACGGCATATGGAACTATGTTTGGATTAAAAACAAAACAAAGTGGTTGTCATTTACGACTAAAGCTTCTAAGACTAGAAATAAACCAGTTTGGATATTTTATTGATTCAAAAGGAAGATACAGTCGAAGGCTACATATAAAAAGGAACCAGGCTACTTCTTGAACATTAATCAAGGAGGTATGAACACAAACCACGTGGGAAGAAATTGCTGGAATGTGAGTGAAAACAGCCAGTGTGGCTCTTCCTTGTTTATGTGAACTTTGGGGCCTTATACCAGTCAGACTGGTATTATTTCAAATGCACTACATATTGCTATTTCTTATCATCAGAAAACTATCCCAGCTTTCAAACTGTGATAAACTTCACATATGATTACTTCTTAGTATAAAAAAAAACATATAGTTTCACTGCTATCAAATTGGCCTAACAAGGACTTTATAATAAACATGCATGGTATGTGCACCCGAAAATTCGATGCACTGCAGGGTAGGTGATCCCTTCTTGCTTTTGTCAAGATATTCTTCCCAATTATTCATACTATGTACCTACACTTATCCATTATCCTGGGGAGTCAGTGTCAGAGAAACAATGACTTACACTATCAGGTTAGGGAGAAAAAGAGAAGTGATGGAAGAATTGACTTTTCCATGTTCATTGTCTTTAATTAGTGTGTTATCAACTCCTATCCCTGTAGAATCACAGCCTGGCATGGGAAAGATGCTGTCAGGCTGTTTCCAGTGACTTTTTACCCATAACATGCACACCCAAACTCCTTTTTATGATATCATTCTATTTATTACCACTTTCTGACTCTTACTCTTCTTTTAATTACCATAGAAGAGTAGAATTATATTTTTAAAAATCATTTTTTTTAAAATTTTATTTATTATGTAAACAGTGTTCTTTCTGCAAGTTTGCCAAACACCAGAAGAGGGCATCAGATCTCGTTACAGATGGTTGTTAGCCACCATGTGGGTGCTGGGAATTGAACTCAGGACCTCTGAATGAGCCACCAGTGCTCTTAACCTCTGAGCCATCTCTCCAGCTCTAAAAATCATCATTATTATTATTATTATAGAGTGTGTATGTGTAATGTGCATATATGTTACTGGATGCATGTAGAAGCTAGAGGCCAACTTTCAGGAATTGGTTCTCTCCTTCTGCCATGGGTTCTGAGGATCAAACTAAGGTCATCAGATTTGTTGTGAGAAGTGCCTTTACCTCTGAGTCATCTCACCAACCCTAGAATAGTATAATAATAATAGTACACTGGGTGTTGTTGATAAAGTAGATTTCATAGATAGAATTCCTTTATAGTCTTCTTTTCAGGAATGTATCTGAAACCAGGAATGTAGAAAGAAAGGAGTACATTTAGTGAGTAGAATTCTGCATACAAAGAGAAAAAAGATTTTCTTGTTTGTTTTGAGATGATCTCACACTGTAGCCCATATTGGTCTGGACTCACTATGTAGCTACACTGTTCAGGCTGGACTCAAACTCATGGCCGTCCTCCTATCTCAGACTCTAAAGCAGTGGGATTAGAGGAGGCATGAGACACTACACCTGGCAGAAAACATTTTAATGATAGCTTTATTGCTTGTTTCCTTCCTAAAATTTGAACATTTTTGCCTTAAATTGTAATAAAACAGATGTCACTCAAACCAATGATCAATGTTCCTATACGCTTATGTTACCTTTTCAAGTAAAAGACAGGGATAACTTTTTATTACTTGTATTTTTGCATAAATATATAAAGCTCCTGGATAATTAATACAATTAGTAGGATCAGTCAAGGTGAGATTCATGCACATATCTTTTTATATGCTCTTATATAATCTTTTGTTTTGTGGTGTGTGTGGTATTCATGTGGAAGGCCAGAGGTTGGTATAGGGTGCCTTTCTCAGTTACTATCCACCTGTGTCTGAGACAGGATCCTCAGCAATTTAGCTAGACTGGCTGACCAGCTGGCCCCCAGGATGTTCCTGTCTTTGAAGTGTTTAGTTTTTATGTGGGATATAGGAAATCCAACACAGGTCTTACACAACAAGAATTACCAACTGAGTCATCTCCCTAGCCTAGCCCATTCTTTTATTTGTTTGTTTTTGAGATGGAGTCTCTATGCAGTCCTGGATGTTCTGAAATTTGCTATGTAGACCAAGCTGGCCTCAAACTCACAGAGATCCTCCTGCCTCTGCCTCCTGAGTGCTGGTATTAAAGGTATGTGCCATCTTGCCCAGTCCCTAGCCTATTATATATCCTTATAGTCACTAGCTTTAATTTCTAAAAGTATGTTAACTATAATCAATTCTTCTTATACTGCATGTTGAAAAACTGTGTCTGAGTGAGAGTGGGGGACTCATATCCTTGCCCTTGCATCTTTTGATTTTTCTTTCTCTCTTTCTCCTTTCTTTCTTTTCTTTCTTTCTTTCTTTCTTTCTTTCTTTCTTTCTTTCTTTCTTTCTTTCTTTCTTTCCTTCTTTCTTTCTTTCTTCTCTTCTTTTCTATTCTAAGGAAGGAGAACTTCAGCCTTAGTATGTTCTTGTAGGAAGCAGTGGAGTGAATGGTGGTGAAAGTTTATCCAAATGGCTTCCAGCCCTAGAGCATTCTGGTTTCAAATCTCTTTACTCACTATTAACTGGAGCACATCTGAAAAATGTAGTTTTATTGAGGAAAAGTGGCAAAGAACTCTTGAGAATGGGAGGAGCTCCAAAGGAGGAAACCCCTGAAAAAATGATGACCTGTCTCTGTGACAGTGAATTTAGTAATTTTAGTCAGTTACTTGTGCTCCAGAATGAGGCTTTCATACTGAACTGCACCGAGACACGGTGGAAAATACATACGCCCTCTTCAGGTAGAGGTTCAGGGTCAGTAAAGCAACCCATTCAGTAAGCCCAGGTAACAATCATCGGACGTCTGATCGTGCCAAAGCTGCAAGTGGTCCAAAGCTGTCTGTAGCACCCTGCCCTGGCTTTACAGCCAGCGGAAGAGGGCTCTAGAAGAATCCTTTCCTGCATGTCTACAGATGCTTCTCTTTAATTCCTACAAGAGCCACCACTTACAGTTTTAGAAGTCCTATCTAAGAAATTTACAACTATGAAATGAATTTCAAGGCACATTGTTTCACCAGGTATCAGCAGCACTCACCCACCTTCACTAACCAACTGGCTGTTGTCTGACTGCTTACAGGAGATGATCTTCTCCACCAGTTGGTTGTAGCTGCAGTTGCCAACAGCTTTTACAATGTCATCAATCTGGAAAACAAATGACTGTCTTACTAACCCTGGCAAGATTAGAAACAGTGACAAAAACAATCCCATCACTCTGTAAGCCTCTGTCCTAATACAACACTAAATAGAAATGCTTATGAGAATGTCAGTACAGAAGCCAGAACCCAGCAGTTTCTGTTTACAACTCAAGTCTAACACAAGAAAACTACAGCACAGTTATATTTGAATTGTGCAAAAATGATAGTTATTACATGCAACTGTAAAGACTATAAAAATGCATAGATGGCACACGCCTTTAATCCCAGCACTTGGGAGGCAGAGCCAGGTAGATATTTGTGAGTTTGAGGCCAGCCTGATCTACAGAGTGAGATACAGAAAAGGCACAAAGCTACACAGAGAAACCCTGTCTCGAAAAACAAACAAACAAAAAAAATCCCCAAAAAATGCATAGAAAAGCAACTACAATACATGAGGTGTTCAGGAGGAAAAATAAGAAAATTCAGGGGGTAGAGAGATGATTTAGCAGTTAAAAGCACTGGCTGCTTTTCCAGAGAACCTGAGTTCCTTTTCCAGTACCTACATAGGTGCTCACAACTGTCCAGTTCCAGAAGCCAACACCCTCTTCTGGTCTCCACAGACGGATAGGCAGATAAAACATCCATACACATAAAACAAAAACAAATAAAAACAGAAAAGCCCAGTGTTCAGATAAAACACAGATGTTTTCAAACAGTGTGGTGGCACATGCTAAACCACTCTTCACCTATGACACTTTCACACCTATTTTACTTTTTTTATTTTTTCCTCCGAGACAGGGTTTCTCTGTGTAGCTTTGTGCCTTTCCTGGAACTTGCTTTGGAGACCAGGCTGGTCTTGAACTCACAGAGATCCGCCTGCCTCTGCCTCCCAAGTGCTGGGATTAAAGGTGTGCGCCACCACCACTGCCGCCTGGCCTTTTCCTTTTTTTTTGAGACTGGGGGAGTCTTACAAATCTCAGGCTGGCCTCAAACTCAGAATGCCCATGTCATCTGCCCATCACTTTTCTTTGATCAATTTTGAGGCATTTCTTTTTCCTTACAATATTTTTATGTAACTATATTTTATGCATATCTCTTACCAACAGCAAAACACAAATCTGTTTTAATCCAGCCCACAGTCATCGTCTTTTTAAGTATTTTCGGAGGCCAGCATCAGTAACAAAGCAAGGCTTACCACAGAATTAAAAACAGAAATTGTTAATTATTTTCTTCTTTAACAATTAACACTAGGTCCTTGGAAACCTTAATTTCATTAATTCTTCTAACTTCTGTTATTATTTCTGCAGAGTTTAGAAGTTTTGAGTACCCAAAAGATCATGCTATTTGGTAATCATCAGTTACTTAGATTTATCTATGTTTCATACAATATATCCAGTTTTTCTTACATTTAGGATGATTTTGCCTCATGTCCAAATGCTTATTTATATTTATACTAATAAAGGTCTAGTGAGAGCAAATTACTATAATGTAATTTGAAAAAATTGCTTCATTTTTGAAAAGTAACTTTATAAGGACAGAATTATGACCTAGAGTTTGTCTTTTTTAGTTCATTGATGCCATCCTATTACATCCAGCCTGGATCTTTGCTTTCAAGAGGCCCGTTCCAGGGATGTGGTGACATGTACTTGAAGCCTTAGCACTTGGGAGGTGGAGGCAGGTGGATCAGGAGTCCAAGGTGATTCCTCTGTTACAACAGAGGGAGTTTGAGGCCAGAATAGGATGTTTGAGACTCTGTCTCCAAACAAACAAACAAAAATTAGTTATCAATTAATCATTTGGCAATATCTTCTCAGTGACTGAATTCTAGTGTCCATTATTCAGGTGACTATAGATATTTATTTGCAAGATACTTCTCTCTTTTGAGACAAGGTAAACCATGGTAGCCTCAAATCCAGAGAAATCTGTCTGCCTCTGCCTCCCAAATGCTGATATTAAAGGTGTGCATTACTACACTGAAGTAAAATAGCTATTTACAGACCACAGAACTAGAATTCAAAGAAGCATCCAGTTCTGAAGTTGGCTTTTTTGTTGTTTGTTTGTTTGTTTTCTAAGACAGGCTTTCTCTTGTGTAGCCCTGGCCATCCTGGAACTTATTCTGTAGACCAGGCTGACCTTGAACTCACAGAGATCCTCCTGCCTCTGCACTGGGATTAAAGATGTGCTCCACCACAAAGGGAACACTCCTCCACTGTTGGTGGGAATGTAAACTTGTACAACCACTGTGGAAATCAGTATGGCGGTTTCTCAGAAAATTAGGAATCGAACTACCTCAAGACCCAGCCATCCCACTGTTGGGCATATACCCAAGGAATGCTGATACATACCATAAAGATACATGCTCAGCTATGTTCATAGCAGCACTATTTGTAATAGCCAGAACCTGGAAACAACCTAGATGCCCATCAACGGAAGAATGGATGAAAAAAATGTGGTACATATATACAATGGAGTACTACTCAGCAGAGAAAAACAATGAAAGCATGAAATTTGCAGGCAAATGGATGGAACTAGAAAAAATCATCCTGAGTGAGGTAACCCAAACCCAGAAAGACAGTTATGGTATGTACTCACTCATTGGTGGATTCTAGATATAAAATGAACAATCAGACCACAACCCATAGAACCATAGAGGCTATATATATAGCATGGAGGTCCCTAGGATGACTGTGGCATATAATCAATTTCAGTTTTACTCAATTATTGAAAAAAAATAGCCAAATGAATGGAAACACATGAACTATGAACCAAAGGCTGAGGGGCTCCCAGCTGGATCAGGCCCTCTGAATAGGTGAGACAGTTGATTGGCTTGATCAGTTTGGGAGGCATCTAGGCAGTGGGACCAAGTCCTGTGCTCATTCCATGAGTTGGCTGTTTGAAACCAGGAACTTATGCAGGGACACTTGGCTTAGTCTGGGAGGAAGGGACTGGACCTCCCTGGACTGAGTCTACCAAGTTGATCACAGTCCTCGGGGGAGGACTTGTCCTGGAGGAGGTGGGAATGGAGGGTGGGCTGGGGGTAAGGGGAGGGCGTGGGAGGGGGGAGAATAGGGGAACCCATGGCTGATATGTAGAACTGAATGGTATTGTAAAATAAAAAATATATATCACAAAAAAAAAAAAAGATGTGCTCCACCACTGCCTGGCCTGAAAGGTTTTTTAAGCTTTTGTCTTTTCTTGTTCTCTTCAGATCAACAGGATTTGTTAGAAAGAAAGGGAGTGAAACAGATCTAAAGTACTGAGATTTCTCTTGGGAACCTCTGCCTAGCTCAGAAGTACCCAATAAGCCATCTCTGTATTACACTGAAGTTTATTTTTTCTGTAAGTGTATTATTCACCTGTATACTGGACAACTTACAGCTAGCTACACATACAAACAAATGATCTGAGTTTTGTTTTTAAGAACTCAGTCTACCATTCCTCAGGCTGTCATGTGACTTACAAGAAGTGAAACTACTGGTATTCCTACCTGCCAGGATACACCCAGGATGTGTAAAATTCTGGGCACGGTTGACTTTTAGTGATATCTTCAGTGACAGAGTGCCAGTCAAAACACACCTTGTTAAAGTGAACTACCCCTTTATTGCCCTGAATACCAGTTGATTTTAGGAATGGACAGGGATGGAGGGTATGGGCAACCCTCTGCCACGATGTCCTCTCTTTCTCTATAGCTAATGCAGGCACATTGCACTTTATCAGTTAATATTTATTAAACACCTACTGTGTGATACACACTATTCTAAACATTGAGACATTAGATCCCCTAAAATGAACATTTATTGGGAAATGGCAGTCAGATAAATGAATAGATAATAATTATAGTTAATGATAAATGATAAAAACATAGAAAAGGGAGAGAAAATGGCTGAGAAGAGGGAGAGTAATAATTTTAGGTAAGATCTCCTTTACAAGATAATATTTGACAAGAACTTTTGAAATACAAAGAGCCAAAAAATGTGAAGACCTGGGAGAACGAGGTACTGGGAGAATAGCAGTCCACAGGGAGTAATCCAGTCAGTAAAAAACTGAGCTGGCCTGAGAGTGCAGACTTGCTTGGCATGCACAGGGCTCTGGGTTCCACGCCAAGACCTGCAGCAACATCAGCAGCACTGAGAGAAATGAGCTGACCTGCTTAACTAACAGAAAAACATCAAGTGTCACTGGGGTAGAGTAAGAATGTTGGAGAAAGGCAGGAAGTGGTATTAGGCAGAGTCTACAGCATAAAAGCCTGGATTAAATTGAGGCAGGATTGCTGTGGATTCAAGGCCAGCCTGGTCTACACAGTGAGTTCCAGGTCAAACTGGGCTATCATACAAGACTCTGTAAAAAAAAAAAAAAAAAAAAAAAAAAAGCCAACAAATACCGATCATGATTTCACCTTACTGCAACTATCCTGGAGATTTAAGAAAATAAAAAAAGAGGTTACTTTACAAGTAAGTATCAAGACAATTCAGTAGGTCTTGAAGGATCTTTTCAGCAACTAACAGGGCAATGGGATACTGACATGCAAAAGAATAAGGTTGGGTCCTTTCCAGATACAGAAAAAATAATTCAAAATGCATCATATTCCTAAATGTAGAAACTAAAACATATGTGAGTTCACATTTGTGACTTGTGGTTAGGAGACCACACCAAAGACAAAATTAAAATAGATAAATTGGGTCTCATCAAAATTATACATCCTATCACTCAGGAGGTAGATGCAAGGCAGATCTCTGTGAGCACAAGAGTCTACACGCATATGCACATAAATAAAGAAGTAAGAAAGAAAGATCACATGTTATATGTTTTCATTTACATGAAGTGCCCAGGATAGCTAAGTCTTTACAGGCAAAGCAGACTGGGAAAGTTACAAAGACTAGAGGCTGATGGCTAACAGGTATAGAGTTTCTTTTCTTTTCTTCTCTTTTCTTCTCTTCTCTTCCCTTCCTCTCCCCTCCTCTCCCCTCCCCCCCAAAGATTTTTATTTATTTATTTATTTATTTATTTATTTATTTATTTATTTATTTATTTATTTATTTATTTATCAAAGACAGGGTTTCTCTATGTAGTCCTGGCTGTCCTGGAACTAGCTCTGTAGACCAGGCTGGCCTCAAACTCAGAGATCTTCCTGCCTCTGCCTCTCAAGTGCTGGGATTCAAGGTGTGTGCCTCCACCACCCAGCTGAGTTTCTTTTCAAGATGATAAAACTCTTCAAAAAATTGATTGAGGTGACAGCTACACATGAAATGTGCCAGAGCTAGGGAATATTCACATTCAACAACTCAAGTCTTCAAAATTAACTCAAAATGGACTTAAGTACAATAAATAAAACTATAGTGTATTTGGCAAAGAAAAGCACAGCAAAAGCAGTTAAGATTTAAAGCTAGAAAGAGTTGTTGGACTTAACAGAGAAAAAAAATCAATGAACTAGGTTTCACTAAATCACTGAGTGATGGCTCAGTGGTTAAGAACACACACTGTTCTTCCAGAGGCCCTGAGTTTGATTCCCAGCACCTACATCATGTGACTAACAACCACCTATAACTCAAGATCCAGGGAGCCCATACCCTCATCTGGCTTCTGCAAGTACCTGCACATATGTGACACATGTATGCACACACATACACAGACACACATAAAAATTAAAATAAAAAACCCTTGAAGCCAGGTGTGGTAGCACACACCTGCAACCTGGCACTCAGGAGGCAGAGGCAAGAAAATGGCAAATTCTAAGCCAGCTCTGGTTATATATAGAGACCCTGTTTCAAAAAACTAAAAACACAAATATAATTAGAAAATTGGAGGGGAAAAAGGGAGGGAGAAAAAGAGATTTTATAAGAGGATATACTATCAGGAAATAAGCATGAGAAAATATGTTCAACATCCTTAATGGTTAAAAACCCAGGCATGGGGCTAGGAGATGACTCAGTACTGCCATCATGTATGAGGACCTGAGTTTAATCTTCAACCCTCATAGAAAAAGTCAAGCACAGTGGTATATACCTGAAATCCTAGCCCCGGGAAGGCAGGCAGGTGGAGCTCTGTGAGTTCCAGGCTAACCAGATTTATATAGTAAGACCCTATCTCAGAAAAAACAACAACAACAACAACAACAAAAAAAACCAAACCAAACAAATAAAATAACTTTACACGTAAGAAAGAAGCTGTTTCTTCCTTTGGCTCTTCCAAGACCGTCTCTGCACTCTATTCTAAAGCTGCCTCTTTACTTCCACTCAGCTTGACTAATGTATGGTAATAATGGACACTAGAGAGTGGGGGCAGGATAGGTCTTCCTGTCTATCTCTGCTGCAATCCACACTTGGTAGTAACTGAATTACCTTCTGGACTGTCCTCTCATGCTTCAGCAAGTGGTGTTGCTGGGTTTTAACCACTCTCTCTTCAGGGTTCATGGGAAATGGTTCCTGGCTATAGATAGCTCTAAGATGCTTCACTATTCCTTGGTTGTTTCCCTTACCTTTGCCCACATCTTTCTAACTAGACTCTTCTTAACTTTGTTTGGTTATACTGGAGTGTGTCCTATACTTCAAGTCAGGACCCTGGTATACTCGGCAAGAGGCAGAATGTAGATTATTAAATACTAGCAGTCACTGGACATACAGAAAGGTGCAGAAACCTTTCACACATTAGAGTGATGAGGATATGGCAGTGGCTTTTAAAATAAATGTCAGGGAAATTAGAAAATCTCTCTTTAATGCTATGCTCTTGACCACGGAGGGGTCTGGCCTTTCCAGACTCCTGGGGTGATAACCTCTAAGCTCTTGGGATTTCTCTAGTAACAAGACCAATGGTGCTACACATGGAAAAGCCTTCATGCTACACCTGCAGCTCACATTAGAGCACAGTGACTCGTGGAGGCCCCCTTGAACAATGCGGCATCGAGTCTTGCTTTCTGGAAAGGCAGGACTGGAGACTAGGATCAATCTGAACTCTGGAGGCTGAGTTCTAGGATTAGCAACACTCTATGATACTGCCATATATACCTATTCCAGGAGGGCAGCATGCTTAGAGGACAGGAGCTTCCCAGGTAAAACCTTCCTAGATTCTGTCCTATGCATCTTCCTTTGGTTAATACGAACCTGTATTTAATTTCTCTTGTGCGCACCATTATAGTAATAAGCTGAATTATTTGTATGCAATGGTACACCCAAGAAGGTTGTCTTAGTTAGGGTTTCTATTGCTGTGAAGAGACACCACAGCAACTCTTTTTTAAAAGATTTATTTATTATGTATACAGTGTTCTGCCTGCATGCCAGAAGAGGGCACCAGATCTCATTACAGATGGTTGTGAGCCACCATGTGTTTGCTGGGAAATGAACTCAGGACCTCTGGAAGAACAGCCAGTGCTCTTAACCTCTGAGCCATCTCTCCAGCCCCACAGCAACTCTTTTTTTTTTTTAATTTTTTATTTTATGTGTATTGGTGTTTTGCCTGTGCGACAGTGTTGGAGCTCCTGGAACTGGAGTTACAGACAGTTGTGAGCTGCCATGTGGGTGCTGGGAATTGAACTGGGGTCCTCTGGAAGAGTAGTCGGTGATCATAACTGCTGAGCCATCTCTCCAGTCCCACAGCAACTCTTATAAAGGAAAACATTTAATTGGGGGCTTGCTTACAGTTTCAGAGGTTCAGTCCATTATCATCATGGCAGGGAAAATGGCGGCATGGATGCAGTCGTGGTGCTGGAGGAGTAGTTGAGAGTCCTACATCTTGCAGGCAACAGGAAGTTGACTGTGACACTGAGCAAAGCTTAAGCAAGATACCTCAAAGCCTGCCTCCACTGTGACACACTTCCTCCAACAAGTCCACACCTACTCCAACAAAGCTACACCTCCCAATATTGCCATTTCCTTTGGAGGCCGTTTTCTTTCAAACCACTATAAGGGTTCTAACAAACTATTAACTCTTAGGATATTTTGGAAAACTCTCCAAACTTGCAATTGATGTGAAAAGTGAGGGATTCTTTACTTGACTCTGCAGTTAGCAAGAGTCAGAGTCTTAAGCAGGTTGGGAGCTCTGGAAGACTGTGTCTGTCTTGGTTTTGCTAATTCCAGGTCAAAGAGCAAGCATATTCATATTAAAAAAATATAAATTTAGATGAACTTTCCTACATTTGTGTTTGTGTGACTGTTATTTTAAAGTTTACGAGTGTTTTGCCTGCATGCATGTCTGTGTACCAGTGGCATGCCTGGCAGCTGCATGTGTCAAAAGAAAGCATTAGATCCCCTGGAACTGGAGTTACAGACAGTTGTGACCTGTCTGCAAAAGTAGCCAGTGCTCTTAACCACTGAGCCATCTCTCAAGCCCCCTGCATTTATACAACTGAAACACTACTTACCTGAGGGTCCACTAACCACCCATGATACAAAGGAATATCTAGAAGATCGAAGACTATGCACTCTGGTGTGTACTCGAACACTCGCACCCCAGTGAACCTGACATTCACATCCAGGCCTGTCTGTAGTTTGTGCAAGATCGCCATAGCATCACTCATATTCTAAAAATACAAAGGGGAGAAGTAGAATTCAGAAGAGTAAGAAGTACAAAAAAAAAAAAGTTGTATGTGTTGACAGGTGACATGAGCCTGTAGTTCCAGCAGGCTTCTCATTTGAGCCCAAGATTTCCAGCCTAGGTAACACACCAAGATCCTATTTCTTTTTTCTTTCTTCTTCTTCTCTCTCTCTCTTCCTCTCCCTCTCTCTCTCCCCCCTTCATTTCTTCATTTCTTTCTCTTTCTTTTTTTGAGATAGGGCTTCTTTGTGTAATTTTGGAGTCTGTCCTGGAACTCATTCTGTAGACCAGGCTGGCCTCCAACTCACAGAGATCTGCCTGGTTCTGCCTCCCGAGTGCTGGGATTAAAGGTGTGTGCCACTACCACCCAGCCTAAGACCTTGTTTCTTAAAAAAGAAAAAGAAAAAAGAAAAGAAAGAAAACTCCCCCTTTATCCATTATTCCCCTCTTCAACACTTTTATTTTCATTTTCTGATTTTATTTTATTCTTTTTTTTCTTATAGTCCTGCAGCACTAGGGATCAAACCCAGGGCTTTGTGCATGCTAGACAAGCCACATCTTCAGTCCCTTAACAGACTTTCATTAGGTACATACTGTGTACCAGGCACTAATCTGAGTTCCAGCGATACAATAGTGAATATAACAGGTTTTCTCCTATGAGGTAATTAGCACGGTGCTACAAGAGAAAGCCATGTACAACATGATACCAAGCATTAACAAGTAAAACTGAGCAGTATGAGGCTGTGCAGCGTGGCAGGAAGTAAGGATCTATTTTCAGACTGGGAAATCTAAAGGAGAAGTCTGAAGTTTAAGGACTGCCACTTCAAGACCCAGGCTCAGCACAGCAACAGTTAAGAAGCAGTAGTGCAAATGTCTACGACATTATGATCAGTGGTACAGGAAGGAACTCCTGTCACACGCTATGGCACAAATGAACCTTCAAGGATGAAATAAGCTCCCCAAAGAGCAGACGCTTTATGATTCTGTTCTATATTATTGTAAAGCAACCACAAGGACCAGAACAGAAAGTAGAATGGAGGGCTCCTGGGACAGTAGGAGCGACAAGTATGAAGTTATTGCTTGGTGGGTATATAGAATTCAGCCTCATATGATGAAACAGTTCTACAGCTCTCTCATATTTCAATGTGAATGTAGTTAACACCACAAAATCGTACAATTTAAAACGATGGCTGATGAATGTAATCTTATGTGGTTTTACTACAATTTAAAAACTAGAAATGAGCTCTTGGGCTATGAAAGGATACGGAAGAACCTAACTACACATCACTAAATAACAGGGGCGGATCTGAAAAGACCGTGATCCACATGTGGAATCTGGCTCTGGAAACGGCTGATCTGGCGGAGACTCTAAAAAGATCAGTTGTCAGCAATCAGGGAGGGAGGAGTACCTAGCAGCACACAGTGAGACATTCTGGTGCTGTGTTACACGGGTGGATACATTCCATCACACACTTGTCAAAAGTCACAGAATGTATAACACCAAAGGTGAAACCTAATGCAACCTATGGGCTTTGGGTGACAATCCTGTGTCGATGTAGGATTGTTAGTCCGAGAACTGAAGTTCCCAGAAGAAATCCACCACATGTTATAGATTCTTCAATGTTGACTGATTAGAACATGTAAACAGCTGGAATGTTGCACATCCGAAGCCCAAATTACCTTTAATCTCCTTAATAGGCCATCATCCTTGTGACTATTAAGTAAAACTTTTAGAAGTTTATCACTCTTCTAACTCCTGTTTCCCTGCATGAGACCTTCCCTGTGTGTGGTCTAACATACTGCTTTGGTGTGGAAAGGTAATAATGGAGAAGCTGTATGTGCAGGCTGAAGAGGAATGGGAGGCACATGGAAACAGCTGCTTTTCCTACACTTGATTGTGTGCTAGTATATTGAACATGGAAAAATAAAGAGGACAGAAGGGAAAGAGGGGAGAATAGGAGAAAGAAAGGCCTCTTTGTAAACTAAGTTCTGGCTAGGCAGTGGTAGCACACACCTTTAATTCTACACTTGGGAGGCAGAGACAGGTGGGTTTCTGAGTTCGACGCCAGCCTGGTTCACAGAGCGAGTTCCAGGAGAACCAGGACTAGACTGAGAAACTGTCTTGAAAAACAAACAAAAACCCAAACCACAGTAACAACAGCAATAAAAAATCTACTAACAAAAGAACTGATAACAAAAATGAGCATATTACAATATTTGCAGAATCCAGTAAGGGTAGATCTAAATAAATGAAAGGCATTGTAGGTGAAGCCTGAGAGAGAGGCAAGAAACAGATCACAAATCTCCCCAGATCAAGGAGTGGGTAAAGGTGCTTGCTGCATAAGTCTGACCATCAATTTCGTTGATGGAACCCACAACTGAAAGAGAGAACTGATTCCTGCAAAGTCGTCCTCTTAACTTTCACATGCAAACTGTGCCACATGTACATGGATGAATGTATTAATTAATTAATTAATTGAAAATAAAAGTCACAAATCATTTAATGAAGATTATTTAAAAACCCGTTTTTCTGATTATTTGAACATTCAAGCCGGGCGGTGGTGGCGCACACCTTTAATCCCAGCACTCGGGAGACAGAGCCAGGCAGATCTCTGTGAGTTCGAGGCCAGCCTGGTCTACAGAGTGAAATCCAGGACAGGCATCAAAACTGCACAGAGAAACCCTGTCTCGAAAAAAACAAAAACAAAAACAAAAAAACATTCACTATGAGAATAAACAGGGTATTTCTCGCAGACCAAACAAAAACGAACGCATGTGTAATTCGAGCACTAGAGGTGGGAGCAGGAGGGCGGGAAGTTCAAGGCCAGCCTGGGCTCCATAGTAGATCAAGTCTCAAAAGCAGTAAACAATTCCTACCATTCAATAACCATCAAGATTAATAAACTGATAAGACAGAGAGACATTTATAAACAAAGATTAAAGAGAAAATAGCTGGACGACTTCTTCTTAATTCCAAATAGATAATTATGGTATAAAATGTAAGAGTGAGGGATGGATGGCTGCTGAGACCCTAAGAAGAGGTTACTATTAGATCCTTAAAGGTGCTAGTAACCCTGTTTTAGATGTCCTTCTAGCATAAGGAAGGATTTTAAATTTAAATACAAAACATACTTTTACTTATTTCAGACAGTCTTGCTGTGTAGGCCAGGCCTTGAATTTTCAGTCCTCTACCCTCTGCCTCCTGGTCACTCAGATTACAATGGTGTGCTGTCACAGCCAACTTAAACCTAAGTATGTTTTACAAATACACTTGTGATCATTTAAAAACTTGTCAGGCTGAAGGTGCAGCCTGGTAGTAGAGCCCTGACCTACCTGTGTAAGGCTCTCATTTAATACCCTACAACTGCAAAAATAAATGAGTAAAATAAAAAGGGAAACCTGTTGCCATGCACACTGTGTTTTCTTACCCTTGTCTATTTGACAAGGCTAGGAAGTGTGCATTGTCAGCATGGTGGCTTTGGCAGAGGTCTCATGTGAATATACCAGCTCTGTGTTGGTCTTTCCAGATGTAGGTCTGACCATGTCGGCTCATATACATTCTCATTCAGAACAGGTGCCTGACCAAAAAAACAAAACAAAACAAAACAAAAAACAGGTGCCTGACACCTGTGGGCTTAAACCAGGTGCTCAGACCCAGCATGTAGCTTGCTACACACTATTCTTAAAGTGAATGGTAACATAGAATTACTTCACCAATACTTTTCATACTTATTTTAAGAACAGGGTAGTCTGAAAATTGTTCACTGTGGTTGGGGGACGAGTGTGTGGGTGCCACAACATGCATGTGGGGGTCAGAGGACAGCCTGAGGGAACCTGTTCTTTCCTCTCACCAGGTGGGCTCCAGGAATTAAGTTCCTTTACGCACTGAGTCATCTCAGTGGGATCAGGCATGCTTGCCTTAAGTCCTTATATATCTTTTGTCTAAAGTCAGACAGCTTTTCTTCCACTATTCAGGAGTCCAAGCCACTGTAGAGGAAATGCATCTACAGACTACATGGCAGGTTAAAAGGAACAAACACGCTTCTGTCACTTGCAAACACTTGTCAATGGGTCCTTAGGACTCGTCAACAGAAGTAATATGATACTAGGATGACCAACCACTATTCTGAATTTGAGTTTTGATGTTATCCAAAAATGCCTCATTGAGTTCAGTAAGAAATTATATCAACTTTAAAAATGATATCAGTCAAACCTTACCATGTCATACTTATAAACTATTATTTACTGGTTTTATGTGGACATCAGTCATGAAATGAGAAAGAAAACTCTGAAAGGGGAAGATGAAATCTAAAGGTGAGGGAAAAGAAAGAGGAAAAAATGACAGTAATGAATTCATGTGAAGTGAAAGTGGGAAGGGCTAATGTGCAGAAGATGGGGACCACAGAAGATGAAGGGCAGGAGAGGGGTAACATAACAACAAAGCCTGCATGAAAATTCTACAATGAGACACGTTACTTTATCTGCTAGCTTAAAAAACAAATTAAAACGTCATTTATGCTGGGCAGTGGTGGCGCACGCCCAGCACTCGGGAGGCAGAGGCAGGTGGATCTCTGTGAGGCTAGCCTGGGTTACAGAGCGAGTTCCAGGACAGGCTCCAAAGCTACACAGAGAAACCCTGTCTCGAAAAACCAAAACCAAAACCAAAAACCAAAAACCAAAAACAAAACCAACCAACCAACCAACCAACCAACCAAACAAACAAAAAAACCCAAACATATCATTTACTGATTTTATATACTAGATACTGATGTTAAGATTTCAGGGGAGGTTTCTACTGCTAAAAACTGTTTGAAAATCCCTGTTCTAAACTACAAATTCTCCTAGTAATTTTTGGGAGAGTTACTGATTGGTAAACCTAGGTCCTTTTGAGCTATGCTTCAATCTTCTCTAATAAAATTTCAATCAGCACATAAAGTTGACTTCAGTTACAGATTGCCTATAATGCAAGATGGTGGTTTTTCAATTGTGTTAGAACAAGATCATATGAACATTCAAATTCAAGAAACTTTGGAAATTAGTTTCAGCACTTGGAGGCAGAGGAAGGTGGTTCTCTGTGAATTCAAGGCTAACCTGTTCTACATTGTGAGCTCCAGGCCAGCCAAGTCTACACAGTGAGACCCTGCCTAAATAAATAAATAGAAAGATAAACTCTAAAAAACCAGAAATGAATTTTGTTTCCTGTTGTGAATTTGCTCTTGATGACTGTTTTGTGAGAGAAGGTCTCACTGTGTAGCTCTGGTTGGCATGGAAATCTACGCAGATCAGGCTTCACCATGCCCAGCTGATCCCATATTTTGTTTTGTTTTGTTTTGTTTTTTTTTCCGAGACAGGGTTTCTCTGTGTAGCTTTGTGCCTTTCCTGGAACTCACTTGGTAGCCCAGGCTGGCCTCGAACTCACAGAGATCCGCCTGGCTCTGCCTCCCGAGTGCTGGAATTAAAGGCGTGCGCCACCACCGCCCGGCCTGATCCCATATTTTAAACGTTGCTTGTACAGTGAGAATGAATCCCCAGTGATGTTCATTTCCTCCCCAGGTGACCGACCCATCCTTTCACAAAAAGCAGCTAATTTCTTTTTCCTTCCTTCTATTGACAAATACAAAGAAAACTGAAAAAAATAAAGCTTGCTTGCTTACTCCCAGCTTTGGCAACTTTGAACCTGCTATGCCTTCATTACAGAACAGGATCTCTCAAGAACATACCAAAAATGTTGCTGTATTGAAATTACACAATTGCAGAATGTGTCCTGACATCTCAGCCAGCATTTACTCAACTTTATCCTAAACATAACTTGAGGACTGGTTGAGGGTTTATCTGGCATGTACAAGGTACTAAATTCAATTCTTAACACTGGAAAAAATGATAATAACTTAAATGAAACAAGAAAAGATAAATCAATGACAAATTCACTTGAGAGTAAATTTTTTCAAGAAAACTGCCAAGTTATGCTGTACAGATTTATAAGATGATATTGATACATTATTAGTACATAAATTCATGAAAACAAAAATCCAAAAATTACAGCTTCTGAACCAAATATGGCTCTGAGCTAAGACTTTTTTTTTTACATTTTTAAATGGTAGTTAAAAAAAAAGAAAGAATAAGCAATAGATTTGAACTTATGTGACTGGCAAAGCCTAAAGCATTTACTCTCCAGTCCTGTATAGAAAAAATTTCAAACCACAGACAATGATCAATATGTATATTCATAACACAAAATTACATATTTTAATATAAAAATCATGTTTATTACCTGTTCATAATTTACTCGTTGAATTTCTGAAATTTCTTTTGGCTTTGCCTCAAGCATGTAATCCCCTGTAAAAAGAAATTATAAATTGCCTTTTAAAAAATATTCTTTCTGCTTATTTATTTAACTATAAATTTTTAAACATTGTAGCAATAGGTTGTTCATGAAGTTGACCCCTCGGTTCTACCCAGAGAAAGTCAAAGTTAACTATTCGCCTTACATAGCTTTCAATGTATACATATAATGCTCATGAATGCTTATGAATTTCCCTTCCCTTTCTTCCTTTTTGCGGTACTGTGGACTGAACACAGGGCCCTATTCATGCCAAACAAGCACTCTACCCATTCTCCAGCCCTTTTTAAACTACTATATTTATTAGTTTAAAATGCGCGCGCGCGCACGTGCGCGCGCACGTGTGTGTGTGTGTGTGTGTGTGTGTGTGTGTGTGTGTGTGTGTGTGTGTTTCCTGATTGCATATCTGTATGACAAGTGTGTCTGGAGCCAGGAGGGTATCGGTGTCCCTGGAACTGTGGTTACAGAGGATTGTGAGTTGCCATGTGGGTGCTAGGAATCAGACCCCGGTCCTCTGTAAGAGCAGAAAGTGCTCTTCACCACTGAGCCATCTCTCCAGACCCCCTTCCTTTAGTCTTTGAGATAAAGTCTAAGTTGCCCAGGTTGGCTTGACCTTGCTCTGTAGCCCAGGCTGGCCTTGACTAGAGATCCTCCTGCCTCAGCCTCTTGAGTAACTAGATTTACAGGCCTATGCCACCAGGCCTGACTTGAATCTTCTTTTTTATTTTCCATTTTACAATATATTTAGCATCTTTCTACGATCTATAGCGATCCCAAAGAATGCACCAACTTCAATAGCTATAAATAAGTTAGCTACTTCTCCAATGATTTCATAAACCACAGATGCTACCAATCTGCTACTGAGGCACCCTAGTCACTGCTATCATTTTTTAATGCATGTATAACTTTTCAATATATGTGGCACCTTTAAAAATGTAGAGAACAATTTTAGTATGTATCTCTTTCTCTCTGTGTACACACACACACACACACACACACACACACACACACATCTCTTAAAATTTTATTTATGTGTATGGGTGTTTTGCCTGAATGCATCTGTGCATCATGTTTGTGCCTCAGAGGCCAGAAGAGGGTGTCAGATCCCCTGGGACTAGAACTACAGACAGTTGTGAGCTGTCTCCAGGTGGGCACAATTGAATTGGGTCCCCTGGAAGCGCAGCTATTGCTCTTGGTTTTTTGTTTCTTTTAGACAGGACCTCATTATGTAGCCTTGAGTGGCCAGGAACTCACAGAGATCTACCACTTCTGTCTCCCAAGAGCTAGGAATAAAACCATGTGATGCCATCTGTGACTTACATTTAACTGTTACATTAAGATTGTGGAGTTCTTGTGTATTGAACCTAGGGCCTTGAACATGCACTAAGTATGTGCTCTACCATTGAACTACAGCCCTGGTCTACGTATTACCTGTGAAATTATTAACTGAATATGCCTTTTTCTTTAAATTATCAGTGTATTTATCATCACTTTATTGAGTTGTAAAAGCTCTTTTAAATTTTTTTTTACCACATTTCTATGTATTGTGTGTGTGTGTGTGTGTGTGTGCGCGTGTGCATGTGGAAGTCAGAGAACAAGGTGTGGGACTCAGACCCCTCCTCCCACCATGTAGGTCTTGGGGACTGAACATAGGTGTCAGGCTTTGATGGCAGGTACTTCACTCACTAAGCATCTCACTGACCCCAAAAGCTCTTTCAGAATGAGAAGAATCAGCACAATCTCTGTGATATATTTAGTAAAGATTTTTTTCCTATAGTTTTTTTTTTCACTCCATGACAGTTTGTTGTTTGTTTGTTCTATTTTTCCTGAATGGAAATAGCTATGTAGATTCTGGATTGGATGCTATGTTCAGAAAGATCTCTACCTCTTTAGAGCTTATAGATATTCACAAATGCTTTCTTTAACCTTTGTGCGCTACCTTTTAAGTGTTTAAATCTTTCATTTTAAATGGAATTTATTTTGATAGAAACAGTAAGATATGGAACTAGCTTCTTATTCAAGTAGCTAAACTTATTCAAGTTAACAAAACTACTTTACTATAACCTCTGCTTCTTACTTTGAATAAACTTATAAAGACTACACAAAATATTCTCTTAAGCTTTGCAGCTCTGAAAGCAAAAGAATTCCTATAGATATCAATCTTTATTTTAAGACAGTTACACCTGCAATGACTTAATTTTCTTATACAGAAGAACTTCAAAAGTACTAAAATAATTGCTTTATGGAATAGCATATGCAGTTTTTAAATTATATAGATTGTTTTGTCTGTATTGGGGAATGGATTCTGGGTCTTATGTATTTAACAGTTTCATCTTTGAAATGCTTCTTTCTATTTAGTCCAGGCTGCCTCAAAATTATGATAGTCTGAATGCTGGGATTACATACATGTACCATGAAACCTGGCTAGGTTGAGAATTTGATGTAAAATTTAACTGAAAGCAAATTTAACTATGAGCAAACTATTTATAAATATATATATTTATTTGGATAATAGAGAATGTGAGTGGTCTGCTTGAATCCTGTATTTCATTTGTGTTCCATGTTCATTTTGATGAAAGACTGTGTGTGCTTTTCCTAGCTACCATGTTACATGTTAGTTGGTCTGGGATGTGAAACATTATATGAGACAGTTTTAAATGATGTGCTTACAGAGACAAAAGCTTGGGCACTAAAGACAAGACTCTTTTGATATTTATAACTTTTTATATATCCTTCCATATGGAATGTATTTATTGATTCACTATCTTGTTTGTTTTTTCTGTGTTCTTGAAACAGGGTCATATTCGTAGGCCAGGCTAGCCTTGAAATCATGATTCTCCTGCCTCGGTCTCTCCAGTGCTGGAATTATAGGTGGGTTCCACCACACCTGGTTGATTTACCTCAACGAAGAAAATATGACAGTGTAATGAGATGTCCCTTCTATAATTAGAATAAAAACACTACAGCTTTTATCATTGTGCTTGCTACTGCTCACTCTGAGGACAGCCAGCCTCCATGTTGTGAAGCTCCTCATGTAGAGGCTCCTATGGCCAGCAGTTACCAGGTAACCAAGGGCTTCAGTACCACAACTCAAGAGGAACGGAGTCCTGCCAACAACTGTATGTGTCAATAGCCACCAATTCTCCATAGCTGCATATTCACCTGAAGTGGCAGTGTGGTGGGCACCATGTTTTCAGCTCCCTAAGACCCCGAGTGAGGCTGTCACCCAGATTCCTGACCCAACAATACTATGAAATAACAAATGATTATTGTTTGGGATGGTTTATTATATAGCATAAGATAACTAGTGTACTAGGCACACAATGCTGGAACCATGTAGTTTATGGAAATTTTGTAATATAAGAATCTGATTGGTCTTGTGTGTGGATGCAATGGAGATCAAACCCAGAGCTTTGTTGAGTGCTAAGGTATGCTCTACTACTGAACTAAACCTACAGCCCTTATAATCAAATCTTTTTAAAAAGAAGAAATTACCGGGCGATGGTGGCACACGCCTTTAATCCCAGCACTTGGGAGGCAGAGGCAGGCGGATCTCTGTGAGTTCGAGGCCCACCTGGACTACAGAGTGAATTCCAGGAAAGGCGCAAAGCTACACAGAGAAACTCTGTCTCAAAAAGCAAGCAAACAAACAAAAAACAAATAAACAAATAAAAAGAAGAAATTGAGTTCCTAAAAAAGCACCTTTCAGTTTTAGATATGGAAATAAATTATCTCTTAAGAGTACACATTTTTTTAAAAAGATTTATTTATTTATTATATATATAGTGTTCTGTCTGCATGTAAGCCTGCAGGTCAGAAGAAAGCACCAGATCTCATTACAGGTGGTTAAAGCCACCATGTGGTTGCTGGGAATTGAACTCAGGACCTTTGGAAGAGCAGCCAGCGCCCTTCACCACTGAGCCACCTCTCCAGCCCAAGAGTACACTTTTATTTAGATTATCACACTATAGTGTCTGTACTTACTTTAAAAACATCGTTCACATAAAAGGTGCTTCTTTTCCACAGCTCTGGAGCCTACAGAGACATGACTGCCAGCTCCAGGACAGCCTGGACTACATAGCAAGACCTTTTTTCATAAAACAGAAGTATTTCTTTTCTTTTTGGGTTTTTTTTTGTTCCCTTAAATATTTTTGCCTTTTTTAAAGTTTTATTTTATTTTTAAAATTATGTGTGAGACGGCTAGGAAGATAGCTAAGCAGTTAAGAATTTATACTAGTCTGCAGAGGAGCTGAGTTTGGTTCCTGCACTCACGTCAGGCAGCTCACAACTGCCTGCAACTCCAGCCACAGGGGATCCAATGCTGTCTGCTGGCCTCCATGGGCACTGTACTCATGAGCACATGTGTATGTATGTGAGAGTGCACAAGTGTACACACACACACACACTCTCTCTCTCTCTCTCTCTCTCTCTCTCTCTCTCTCTCTCTCTCTCTCTCTCTCTTAAAATTTAAAAATGTTATGTGAAGATATATGCATGTGAGCATGGGTGCTTGCAGAGGCCAGAAGAGGGTGTCAGGTATGGAGTTACAGGCAGCTGTAAGCCACTTGACATGGATGCTGGGACCTGAACTCAGGTCCTTTGGAAGAGCAGTATATGTAACCCAGGCTGGTCTTGAACTTGAGATTCTCTTGCCTACCTCCTCTGCAATACAGGGATTACATTATACACCACTCCGTCCAGTGTATTTCTTTTGTGTGTGGAAACAGGAATGTGTGGAGGCCAGAGGTCAGTCACTGCTGTTGATTCTTGTGAAGTCTCCACCTTGAGTTTTGAGACAGGGTTCCTCCCTGGGGTCTAGCATGTACCCATCAGGCTGTGATGGTTGGCCCGGGAGCCCCAGGGAGCTGCCTGTCTCAGTCTCTCCAGCACTGGAATGACAAGTGAGTGCTATTAGCATTCCCAGCTTTTTCACATGCATTCTTGAGGCTCAAACTGGTGTCCTCATGCTTGTATTGTAGGCACTTTACTGAGCATGTTGCCAGAACTCTCAGCATATTTGTTGGAAATCAAATCCATTTTTGTCATGGTTTAAAATAAATATTAGGACAAAGATGTGTTACTCTTTAAAAACTAATAATTTGGTTGTACAAAAACCATATTTCTTATTCTTGAAAATAGAGAAATCTCTATTTCCCATAGAGACTAAATCAAGAGTAAAGTATAACAAAGGGTAAAATGAAATAAATGCTTGAATCTCAAGTGGTTTTGGAAACAGATAATGAAGCTAGCCAGGCTTCTAAACAGCCTCTGGAAGGAGCTGTCTAAAGTAGGTTCAGAACTTGGCAGAACTTGGCAAGGCAGATCTCTCTCTCTCTCTCTCTCTCTCTCTCTCTCTCTCTCTTTCTCTCTTTCTCCATATGCAAAAGCAATGAGCCTTTATTGCAAGCTCAAGCTTAGGCTCTCTGTCCATTCCAATAGATCAGGGAGCACCTCGAGCTCAGTTGAGGTAGGGTTTTTAAGGACTAAAGGATGAGGGGGTAGGGGAACTCTGGATTCAGATGGGGGTTGAACTCCTGATTGGGCAGAAGTGGGGCAATAGAAGTCTTATCAAACAGCGATTGGTACTGGCATTGCTACAAGAAAATTGGCAACCTATATACAAGTGATGTAAGTTATCCTTATTGTTGTAGAGCATTTAGCATTTGTTTGTCTCAATTCTGATTGGTCCACCACAGGGTACAGTTTGTGGCTTTTCCTGTTTATTGTAAGGATGAAGCCTAGTCTCAGTATGCCTGCACACTGCCATGTCCCATCATAATGATAATGGACTATACCTCTGAAACTGTAAGCTAGCCCCAATTAAATGTTTTCCTTTATAAGAGTTGCCATGGTCATGGTGTCTCTTCACAGCAACAAAAAACCTAAGACAATGACAGAACTGGAGAAATCTTTGTGAACTTCATAGGCAGATTAAACAAGCACAGCATGACCAGTCCTGGATTAGATGTGCAGCTCAAAGACCTAGAAAAATGGCAGCATGGTGTACTCCTGAAGAGGCCTAATTTAAACATTAGTGCAGCCATGACAGGCTGCAGACTAACAATACTGAGACTAGGCTTCTCTCTCTCTCTCTCTCTCTCTCTCTCTCTCTCTCTCTCTCTCTCTCTCTCTCTCTCTCTCTCTCACACACACACACACACACACACACACACCCCACATATACTTAAAATAAATTTTAAAATGTTACATGTGTATAAGTTCATGTGAGCATGGGTACCTGCAGAGGCCAGAAGAGGGTATAGGTCTGGAGTTCCAGGCAGCTGTAAGCCACCTAACATGGATGCTGGGACCAAAGGCGTGCACCACCACCGCCCGGCTCAGGTCTATTTTTATGGTTTATTTGTATTCAAAGGGTAATTGTTTTAGAGCACAACCATACCATCATCCCAACTATTTTTCTTTACTATACTTTACTATACTTGTTTCATCATTTTCCTACTAAGGATGGTTGCAGTCACAACATTCATGCCAGCTTCTGTAAGATCTTAAAAACAAACAACATTGATTTATCTGGGAGATGATATATGGAGGTTAGAGGACAATTTACAGGAGTCAATTCTTTCTCCCACCACTCAAATTCAGATCATCAGGCTTGACAGCAAGTGCCTTAATTTGCTGAATCTGTATTTTCTACCTCACTTCTTTGTTTTTTTGAGGCCAGGTCTCCCACACAGCCCAGGTATGTACCACCTTGTGGATGTATTGTGTCCCACAATATACTGTGTCTCCCAATAAAATTTACCTGAGGATCAGAGGAAAAAGCTAGCCACTATCTTATCTTAATATAGAAGTCAAGCAATGGTAGCACATGCCTTTAATCCTATCACTTGGGAGGCAGGGATCTGTCTGGATCTCTGTGAGTTCAAGGCCACACTGGGAACAGAGCCAGGCATGATGATACATGCCTTTAATCCCAGCACTAACCATAAAGGTCTGGAGGTCAGTACAGACAGACAGGAAGTGACAAAGCTGGGCAGGAAGAGGAAGTGATATAGCTGGGCTGAGAGAGCAAATGAGAGAACAGGACATAAAGGCCTATAAGTGTGGGTAGACAGGAAGTAGCTTGTTTTGGAAGCTTTGGAGTTGGTGAGGTGAGGTCAGCATGTGGCTGTACCTATTCCTCTGATCTCTCTCAGGCTTTAACCCCAATTTCTAGCTCCGAGTTTTTTTTTTTATTAATAAGGCCATTTAGCAATTCTTCTACACCACCTCATTTAGCTCATTCCCACCCTATTTTATTAGACTTCTCAAAACTGCCTAGGCATCTACATGCTATGTTCCTTTCTCTGTGTCAAATACTTGAACAAGCTACAGCTGTGTTTGGCCCCCTTCTTACCTAGGAGCAGCAATTTCCAAAACAAAACGCGTTTGCTTTTCCTTTAACCTTTGCCAGGCAAAATTCCCATTTTTGTTGGGTGTGATAGTACACATCTGTAATCCCAGCATTTACAGCCTGAGGCAGGGGGATTTTTGAATTATAGGGCAGCTTAGTTTACACAGCAAGATCTTATCTCAAAATCAATTAAGTAAACAAAGAAATGAAAATCCCAGCCAGGCGGTGGTGGCGCACACCTTTAATCCCAGCACTCGGGAGGCAGAGGCAGGCGGATCTCTGTGAGTCCGAGGCTGGCCTGGTCTCCAAAGCAAGTTCCAGGAAAGGCGCAAAACTACACAGAGAAACCCTGTCTCGAAAAACCAAAAAAAAAAAAAAAAAAAAGGAATAAAAATCCCAAAAGCTGAGTGTGCATGCTTGTTATCCCAGCACTGGGGAAGCAGAGATGGGGATTCTTGGGGCTTATTGGCCAGCCTGTCCTACTTGGCACACTTCAGGCCAGTGAAAGATGCAGTATCAAAAAATAAACAAAAAAGACATGTCTGAGGAATGACATCTGAGTTTGTCCTCTGGCACAGACTCACATGTACCTGCACATGTGTACCTGTACACATAACAAATACACACAAAATTCCCATCCTTTGGGGTATCTCACCTAGATGTTAGGAAAACAACTAATGGTTTCTCTTATAATCCTTCTACTACTGTTTTCACCTTAACTCAAGTATTATAACATCCCATGTGCGCGCGCGCGCACACACACACACACACACACACGTGTACATGACATGGGGCAATGTGGAAGCCAGAGGACAACTTTCAGAAATTGAGTCTCTTCTTCACTGTGGGCTCTGGGGAACTGAATTCAGATCATCCGGCTTATACATCAAGAGCATATTACCTGCTGAGCAGTCTTGCCAGCCCAGCTGCTTCTTCATCGTGTTCTTTTTCTTTCTCCCTATTAAAATTCTCTGTGATATATCTGAGTTCTTGAGGGCTTTACTAGCTATGAGAAAAGTTAACATACCAAGGTGTGCTAATTATTTACTTTTTCTATCTGCAATACTCTTCTGATATTTATGCAGTGGAAATGACTTGTGCAGCCACATTGAAGACCATTGATGATACTTCCAAACACCTCCATGGGGTATTTTTCCTGCTCAGTAAATACATTTGCTGATAAAAGAAAAAGACAAGTAAGAGCAATCTCAAACACTGTCATGCTGGTACTGTGCTGATGCCTCTCTTGCCAGGATGTGGCTGGCCAAGGCAAGAAAATCACCGAGTCCAGGAGTTTAGGAGTATGGCCAAAGACCTAAGACCTCTGAGACATGATGGAGAAAACAAGCCTAAGATCCCATGAGGTGGAAGAAAGAGCTGGAGAGAGCCAATGGAAGACCGGTTTTAGCCCTCACTGTGTTTAACAGGAGTTAAAACTGGTATGGGCTGTTTAGATAGAAAAGATTTTCACCTTTATCTTGGACTAACTAGTGGTAAAACAGCCAAGTACATTACGACAGAATTGGTGAGGTTCGATGGATCCCCTACCCTGTCCAAGTTCCTGTGATAAAACGCCACATTTTGTAACCTGTTGTACTCTGGATGTGAAGCATTTTTGCATAGCATTGTGATACTGTATGTTCTGTCTTGGTTTAATAGTAATGCCTCCTCCCATCATCCAGAGTTGGCTGCAGAACCCATACAGCTGTGAAGACTTGCCTTTGCTCTGGTAGACTGCTTTTCAGTTATGTACGAACATCTCAAGAAGTCACTTCTTCCTTTAAGGCCTCTTCTTTTCTTTCTCTCTTTTTTTTTTTCAAGACAGGGTTTCTCTGTGTAGCCCCAGGCTGTCATGGAACTTGCTCTGTAGACCAGGCTGGCCTTGAACTCAGAGATTTGCCTGCCTCTGCCTCAAGAGTGCTGGGATTAAAGGCGTGTGCATGTGAGTACAGGTGTCTGCAGAGGCCAGAGGTGTTGGATGCCCTGGATGAGCTGGAGTTACAGCCAGTTGTGAGGCACTTGCTCTAGGTGCTGGGAACTGAGCTCTAGGTCCTTTGCAACAGCAGCCAAGTGCCATTAACCACTATGTCATCTTTCCAGTGCTCCACCTTATTTTTCCATCTTTTATATTAAGATCCCTCACTGAATCTGGAGCTCACCAATTTGCTAAACTGGTTGACCAAGAAGCATCAAGGATTCTCTTGCTTCTACCTTCCATGTAATACAGGCACATGCTGCTACACTCAGCTTTTACACGAGTACTGGGATCCAAAGTCAGGTAGGTCCTCACGCATGTGCAGTAAGCAGTTTACCTACTAAGCCACCTTCACAGGCCTTGACTAACAGTATTTTTAAATAAAAATTTAGTCACTAAAAGTACTCTAAAGAGATATGGGGGAAAATATCTTATTTGTCAATAATATAAATATGTAAGTTGTTTGCCGAATGGCAAAAGGCATAGTACAATGTATAATCACCTTCTCTCTAAACAAGTTCAATTTAATATAGCCAGCCTACAAGCTGAATTACTAGTCTTTTTTTTTAAATAAAGGTTTATTTTTATTATATGTGTATGAGTGTTTGTCTACATGTATGTATGTGCACAATGTATATGCCTGGTGCCTATGGAAGCCAGAAGATGAAGTAGGGTTCCCTAAAACTGGAGTTGCCACATACTATGGGTACTGGAAACTGAATACAAGTCTTCTGCAAGAGCAGCCAGTGTTCTTAACTGCTGAGCAATCTCTCCAGCCCCTACTAGTCTGTTTTGAGATAAAAAAAAGCCTGGGAAAGAATATAATTCAACACATTGCTTCCTTCAACAAGAAAGACATTTCAGATGAAATAAGACTATAAAC